>NC_133573.1:29001551-29302500 GCF_048773025.1 Camelus bactrianus
CAGAAAACCCAGTAAAAAGTGTACAGCAGATCTGATCGGTTGTCTACCCAGCAAACATTGCCCCTTCCCTCCTTGCTCGCAGAACTCTGTGCATCCCTTTTCTACATGAGTCTGGAAAGGGCTGATTCGTCTATTTCCCTCCAGATTGATTGACTTATATGTGAGGATGGGGCCTAAGGCCAGCAGGATCTCACCTGCTTAAGAACCCATAGAAAGTGAGGGGCTTTTGTCGCATGGTTTTGAGTCATTTATAGGTGGTTATGTGACCTGTGTTATGAGGGGCTGCTCAAAGGAGGATGCGTGGTGAAAAACGGTCTCCCTACTTCGGATGGACATTGGCATGTATGATTTTGCTCTTGCCAAACACACAGGCACCCTCGATAAGTGTAAAGTCTGAACATGGTAAAACTGGAAATGGAAAGCAGTGTTTTATGATCTGGTGATTAATCAACTATGGAGACTCCACATTTTGGGACCTCTGAAGGGGTGTGACAGAATTCTGTGAGGTAATCAAATTTTCTTATCAATTACTTCATTGTTACTTGAGTTTTCTGAAATTTAAAGCCAAAGGTAGCTCCATTTTTATAGGGTGGCATCATAGACACCTAACAGAAAAATAAAGGAGGATAAAAACAAGGCAACTAAAGTTCCTCAGCATCTTTGCCAACAGAATTCAATGGTGGAAAAGTAGAAGCAATAAAAAATTAGGCAATAAACAGACTCACAGAGGAAACAAACTTGAAGTTACCAGGGGGAACGGGTGGGAAGGGATAAATTGGGAGTTTGAGATTTGCAGATGCTAACTACTGTATGTACAGTAGGTAAACAAGAAGTTTCTTCTGTAGAGCACAGGGAACTATATTCAGTATCTTGTAACCTATAATGAAAAAGAAAATGAAAAGGAATATGTGCATGTATATGTATGACTGAAACGTGCTGTACACCAGAGATTGACACAACATGGTAAACTGACTAGACTCCAATAAAAAGAAAACAGGCAAAAGGTTTGAACAGACACTTCACTACAGATGAATATGATTAGCAAATAAGCACGTGAAAAGATGCTCAACATCTTTAATCATTAGAGAAACTCAAACCGAAATGAGATACCACTACGCACGGGTAACAACAACAAAGGCCAGCCGAGTACTTGGCGAAAATGCCGATCGGTGCTGGTAGGAATGCAAGTGTTTACCCCACCCTGGAGAGAAGGTGTTTCCAGCGGCTGTATTTGTAATCCCCGCAAACTTGAACCACATGAGGGGACATTCCTGCCATTGCCATACACTTACCCACTCTCAGTCTTTACTGGGAATCTTTTAACAGTAAACATATTACTAATCATGACCAACAAGGATTTTGAATATTTCAGACGGAGGTTTTCACACTCTGAGGACTGATGGTGACGAGCACGCTGGCACGTCCGTGGGAACATCTGTGCGCTTTCTCATTCTTTTAAAAGCTGGAGTCCACGTTAATCCTGGGACCTCAGTCCTCCAGTTCGTCCTCACGCGGTAAAGCCCAGGAGGCCCTCAGACACAGAGAGCGCGGCTGCGACTCGCCTGCTCTCTCAGCAGAGCTGAGTTCAGGGCAGAGTTGTTTCCTTCAAGGACTCAGCTGGCTCAACATGTTTTCACAGGAGGAAACTATGAGGCTTTGAGAAGCACATCTGTGTTGCAGGGAAAACATCTTCTCAGCCAGAACAGTCTTTCTGACGCTGCAAAATACCACATTTCAGTCGCGTGTTTTGGGGTTATCTCTGTCCAAAGGCTCTTTTTTTTCTTCCTTCTTTCAGTCCGAGTGATTTAGAAATGTGGGCCAGGCAAGTCAGGGTCGTGTCAGAAGCTTAGCCAAACAATCATGAAAACCAAATACGACATTAAACGATTTCCTTAGGACAAACTTGTGCTGTTTAAAGTAAGCCCTGCATTTCCAGTGTTGAGGATTTAAGCTGAAGCTGACCATGCCTTTCAAAACCATCATGTAAGCAGCCTCTCTGGGCTCCTTGTAAGACACACCAACTGTTGGTGATTAGGTCTATTCGTTTGAGATCAGGTAACAGTTAATTCTCTTAAATTTGTATTTATTTCTATATCTCATTAAAGACTACAATAATGTAAAAAAAGAGCAAATATGGACATTATGCTAAGTGAGACACAGTCTTAAAACCACTGCAGGTTCTCAAGTCAAAGAGAGCTGTGATTTGTTCATCGCTGTGTTTCTTAGTTATGCTTGTATTTTTTCTCTCTTACTAGCCTTTCAGGCTGACCAGATGGCATTTGAGAAGCTGTGCTAGGGTTTGGAGTATCACTCTCTCAATTCAGGTAAAGCACCACCTCACCGAACGTGGTGTAAGAGTGGGCCCTTAACAAAGCAGTGCCCTCACTCTGGTGATGCACCAGAGAGGCTTAGGTTTACTGCTTTTGTTGACATTCAACTAATGGACAAGTGCTCTGCAATTGAAGGATGCTGGCTTGCGCTGCCTGTTCATAGGCAGATGCAGGAGGGATTCCCTGGGCTGTGGCGACTTCCCCTTGGGATTAGGTGGTGACCCCCCCTCCAGAGCTGCTGCTACCATTCCTTCACCCTTCTTCTCCGGGTGCCCCCTTTCCCAAACCTACACAGCCCTCCCTCTGCAGCCTCCCCATCCCCCATATATCCTTAAAATACGCATAATTTGTGACAACCACCATCTGAGATAGGGTGTTAACCTCCTTTTGGGAGCTGACAATTTGAGGCCCAGAGAGGCTAGGCTGATTACCCAAAGGCACAGAGCCTGTGAATGGGGGTCGGGGGGTGGGACTGGATCTCAGACAGTCTGACTCTGGAATCTGTGCGCGAGGCTGCAGTGGACACCACAGTGCTTCCTCAATAATTCAATGTGCCATTTCTCGTGTTACTTCACCCCAAAGACACTAATTAATTTGTTAATTTCCTGTTACTGGAAAAAAAAAAGTTACAGAGTCTTAGTTGTCAGTGTGATCGTCTCCAAAAGCTAACCATCCTGCTCCCATGCAGCCCACCCGTTTTCCTCTCTCACACTTTGTGGCCGTTCTGGAATCAAGCTTTGGTTCAGATCTGTCTGTTATCTTGAGTTCGCTACTCCCTTTGGCCAAATTACATGATCATTTTTCTCCAGAACTTAACGAAAGTAGATTCTCCTTTATTATTCCACTCACCAAAAATCGAGTCTTCTGAAATGTTAAGAGAACTTAATGTCTGTATATCTCACTTGGCCATTTTATCACGTTGGCCTCTAGGAGTCAAATAAAAGCTACATCGATTGAGGATTCGCTAGGGAAAATCCATGCAAGATAATCATACTAGTGCATGAAAGACAAACTGCCTCCTTCCAGGGGGGAGGGGGTAGAATTGGGAGTGAAAAGGTAATAAACAGACGCAGGTAATTAGCTGAAAGAAATCATAGAGAGCCTTATGTTGTTAATGAAATTGCCAAGATTCATCTGAAGCCACTGACTTAATTTATGTATTCATTTATTCTTACATTAATTCATTTAGCAATGTTAGTTAACACCTACTATGAAATGGAAATTAAAATGCTTAGGCAAGCCTTTTTGGCTGCGGTTAGCAAAGCCCCGTTGCTCTAGTAGAAGCGAAGCATCATGGGCCATTTAAAGATCTGGAGCACCTGAAGGGAGGCACGGGGTGGGCACGGAGCTGCTGGTCACAGGACTGTGGCCCTGGACCCGTCACGACTCGGGGAGGGGGCTCTCAGCTCCATCTCGTTCTTCCTGATTTGTTCTCTCCCCTGCTTGCAAACCAACTGCTCTGTACATGTGTCAGAATCACCCTGACTGTTCTCCCGAGTTGGCGTGGACAGCAGTCCTGGCCACCTACAGACGCGAGTTAGTGTCTGAAATCCAAATCCAAACTCCCGGAAGCATGGGTGCCCTTGGCCTTGCTCAGGCTCATCAGTTACTGCCCTTACCCCTGGGCTTGTACTTTTCCCAGTCTCCCCTGCTGTGTTCAGAGGGAGCCTCCTGAAATTCAAGCCTGATCATGCCTCTCACCTAGTTAACAGTCTTAAAAGGCTGCATGTTGCTCTCTGGGTAAAACAGAGGTGCCTCAAATGGAGTGCTGACCCTTCCTGATCCAGCCTCTGGAATCCTTAGGCCGCCCCCCACCACCTGAGACAGGCATGAGTTCGGCTGTTTTGAGTCCAGGAGCTCCGAGAAAAGAGCTAACACCTTAAATAACGCTTGAACATCGACCTCAAGTTCTTCACATTTTATTGATTTACACAGATAGATGTTTGTAACAGTGTTCTAGACGCTGTACTATTTGGGGAAAGACTTTCATAGCTTCTAAATATTTATATCATCAAGTCAGCCTGAGTTTGAAGCTTAATCATGGGAGGCGGCCAGATCCAGAGACTGGGAGGAGCAGGACGGGGTTGTGACGAAACTGCCTCCGAAGCCTGAAATCCCTCTGACTTTTCAGTTTTGTGTGCCCATCACTTCCCTTTATAATTTTAGCCAATTCGATCTGTGGTTTGAAGGTTTTATATATATATAAATTGTTATATATTTATATATATATTATATATATAAATTTATATATGTAATTGTTACGCTGTCACATTTGCTAATATGATTGATTTGGGAGACAGAATTCACAGATTGCACGAGACAGTCAACCCACGCGTTGAGCGTCACGTATTCCTAACCACATGTGAGCAAAGCCCTGGCTGTCTAATCCGAGAACCGCACGCTACCAGGCACTTTGACAGCCACGTCTAACCCCTCATTTCATAAACGAGAAAGCAGAAGCCATCGGAGATAATTGGAATTGTCCAACTTAACAAACCAGAATAATGACATACTTGAGATGAAAAAAATCAGTTCTCTTTGGCATGGAAATCACTTTTCCCAGCACAGAGCATTTTTCATTACGTGCTTACAAAACGGACTCACAGATGTAGAGCACAAATTTATGATTCCCAAAGGGTCAAGGGGGAGGGGAGGGATAAATTAGGTGTTCGGGATTAGCAGACCCAAATTACTATATGTAAAATAAACAGCAAGGTCCTACTGTCTAGCACAGGGAACTGTATTCAATATCCTGTAATAAACCATAATGGAAAAGAATACAGAAAAGAATGTAAAAAATTAGATTTTAAAGGCCGTAGGCAGATAGCATTCAAAATAATGTTTTTGGTTTTTGCTTGTAGACGCATAACAGGTGGTTCTCCTTTCACATATTATAAGGCATTTTTAGGTTTAGAAACCTGGAATGCATGACTGAACAAAATTCCTGTAAATAATCATTTATGCATCTGTGTCTTTGAAGTAGCAAAGGATGGCACTCTTTAAAACTGTATTACAGGAGAAGCTGTCTTTTCTACCAAGAGCTAGCTAGATATTTTTTGAGTATTTAAACATTTCATTTCTGATATAACTGAGTCTCATTTATTCCAATAACATCGTCTTAAAAATTGTCACATACACACGTGTCAAATTATGTCACAAGCACTGGTAGGATACTTTGACTAAAAATAGCAGCTGCTATATTTTCCAGCTTTACATGAATCCTAAATATAATCCCCCACTCAGCTGTAACTTTCTAGTTAAAAATATTTGTTGGTACACATTTTCCTATTAAGCTCTGTGTGCCTTCCATGTCGGCTCCTTGGCCTCCTTAAAGTAACGTTCCCCTAGTGTCTGTGGTTAACCCACCACCTACCGAAGTTCTGACACACGAAGATTTGGTCAGTTTGCTCCAAAGATACAGTGTTCTCTCAAATTCCTTAGTGGGCTTTGGACACTGTTTCATTTCCTGTGACTTTTTTAAGCCCCTTCTTGACAGTTGCAAGAGGCTGGCTTCTCCGAGGCGGCCCGAAGGCCCGAAGCCTGGGCTTGAACACATCTATGAGTTCTGTTCAGTCACAGGAGCGTGTGGCCCCATCCAGGTTCTGGGGGCGCCCGTGAGTAACCCGTAACCACACACCCGCGACTCAGAGCTCATCGCTCACAAAATGTCTCAGAAACGGAGCAAGCTGGATGCGGTCATTTAGCACACGCCTGTTAGGGACAGCAAGACACGGGCATTTACTTTAAGAAGCTTAAGTTTAGTTGAGGAGTCAGAATGTATGTACAGACAATAAAAATGCTGAAATGGAATCTAAATGCTAAATTTATGGCACAGATGCGTTAACGGAGAGGTGCTGGAGGTGCCCAGAATTAAACATGTCTGAAGCTCACAGCATGCTCGGCGTGTGATGACCTCTCAGTAAGAGTAATTACAGTTTATGGTTAAAAAAAAAAGCGTGTGTGTGAGAGCAGGTGTAACTTGGCTCCGCAGACCGGCACTGAGAGGAGGAAACAAGAAGGGGTAGGAGCAGCAGAATGAAGACTTTCTGGAGCTCCCGCTGTAGCAGTGAAGGCGAGAGACCACGAGGACCCTCCCGTCACTAGGATGGAAAGAAAGGGAGAGGATGAAGGGGGTCTGCTTACTATTGTGGTGGATTATTTGTGTTTGGCAAAAAAAAAAAAAAAAAAAAAAAGAGGAACTAAGTGAGGGGAACTGGGGGGCTTCTGTGTTGGCCAGTGTCCCTGCGGCCGTGTCACCGATGACAACGGTCTCCGTGGTGCTCAGTCGGGCTCCGAGGTGAGGGGTGAAGATGCAGACTCTGACGAGCGCCTGTGAGACTGGAGGCCTCGCGGCTTCCACGGGCTGGGTTGCAGCCCACAGAAGACCATCCTCAACGGGCCTGCCCCCGTCTGCAGCTCTTCCTTCGTTTCCATGGTTCTGCGGGTTTATTTCCGCTCTGAGCACATCTCGCTCATCATGAATTTGTGATCACGTTACTGATATGAGCACAAGTTTCTAGCAAGTAAAGGTGAAGCCACCAGTTGACTGAACCAACCTGATCTGGGCCTGAGGCCCAAGGCCAAGGCTCCAGGATGGATGCCGGCGAAAGTGATTTGAAACAGTGCTTGACATTCACGTAATAAGCTAGAAATGTCAATTGCTGCTTGAGGTAAACATTTATTTTTCAGGGTAAATGTTACAGCCTCTGCTTTTCATGACCGTGTGTTATTTGAGCCCTTGTCTGAAGGACAGAAATACATCTTCGAAGTAGCTTTGATTCCTAATCCGTATTTGTGTTTGACTCCAGAACCAGTTAATCCACCAGATCATGGTAATCATCAAAACAGAGAGCACACAAGACATTTCCTTCATTGTTAAAATAAGACAAAACCAAGCGCTTTTCTCTGTGTTAGATTCCTTCCGAATGCTAATGCATAAAAGCCCAGATTAAATTAATCTCGGCTGTCACAGTCAAACTTGGCAAATGAATCATAAAACGGTTTCCTCTTCCTGTGACAAGTTGTCCTTGACAGCAAATTAAAATCTTAATAAGGCTTTCTAAAATGCACATGCATATATACATACATAATCTCCTTTATTGGAGCTCAGTGTCAAAATACAAATTATCTTGCTTTGTTTTTTAGAAATTGTGAATTTTAAAGAACATCTTCCAGGTCTTTTTATCTGGTAGTTTCAAAGTCTCTCTATACTTGAATACTTTCTACTTACCTACAAAATAATTGTGTTGAAAATCTTGCCAGAGTTGTTGGGTAATGGTTTGTTTTTTTAAAATCACATAAAAATTATCTATTAGCTGTGTACTTAAATGATACAGGTGTCAATGATGTACTTCTCCACCTTGTACCTTTCCTCCACAACGGTGGCCTCTCAGGGGCTCTGATGTAACGTAGAGAGCTCAGAGACCGCTCACAGGGACAGGCCCCCGCCAGCACTGCGGACGAGGAAACGCAGCTCTCAGGACAGCGTGAGGCCGGTGGGAAGACGTGCTAGAAAGCAGGCGCGCGGGTGTAGCTCCAGCCACGACGTGTGAGGAGCTTGGACGTCGTCATTACTGTCCTCACGTCAGGAAAAAAATGAGCTCACTGAAGAAAACATCAACGAGGGCTCAGGTCTGCGGGCCACTCTGAATTCAGGAGAGAAAGGTGACTCTGGAGAGTCACAGCCAAGAGCTGCTTACCTGGGACAGAACTTGCTGGACCCGTAAACCGGTAGCCGCACTTAAATGGTAATTTTGCTGAATTGCTAGGAGCAGAGTGTGGGTGAGTCTGAGAGTGGGAAACTTGGTGGAGACCACAGAAAAGGGTTCCACCTCCAGGAACTTTGCAAGGAGCCACGGAAGACCCCTTGTGGCTCTGACAAGGGAAGAGACTAACCACCGAGGCATGCATCCAAGTCTTCTCCATCACGAAGTCCTACTCTGTCGGGAGGAGATGGTACCAGGGCTTCCATCTCACCTGGGGAAGAGCAGCCCGCCGGCTCCAGCCCCCTCCAGACTTGCTGAAGCTGAGATGCATGTGTGAAGGCCACAGCCCAGGGACACAGGCTCATCAAGACACTGAGGTTTAACCAGAAGGCAGCAGAGCACTCCCTCTGTCCCACGTCCCACCACCACGTCAACAGGACTCCCGTATAGTAACGGTAGGTTGTATGGGATTCAGACTCCACCCAAGGAGGAATTCTTAGGGAAGCCCCAAAGACATCAGAGGGAGACAAAACCAATGGAACTAGAGGAATTTGAAGCCTCTGGCATGTACACAGCAAACCTTAAACACAGTCCAAACCCCACGTGAAAGGTCTGTTTACCTCAGTTCCCATCACCCGGCACGTCACGTCTGGCTTTCAATGAAAATCACAAGGCATGCTAAAAGGCAAGAAAATCACAGTCTGGAAAGATGAAAATGAGCAGCAGAAACAGGCTTAGATGTGGCACAGATTTTGGAATGTTTTAAAATAGCTATGATTAAGCTCTAGTGGGAAAGGGAGACAACGTACAACGAAGGGAGGAATGACGGAAACAGAGAGATGGAACCTGTCTGACAGACTCTCGCTCAGATGAGACACAGGCAGGGAGAGGATCACTGAGCTTGAAGAAAGGTCAACTGAAACTTCCCAAACGAAAACGTGATGAGAAAAAAGGAATAAAAACAACAAGAAAAAAATGAAAGGAAGGAAGGAAGGAGAGGGGGAGCGGGGGAGGGAGGAAGGTGCCTGGTGTCTGGATTTTATAGTATCTGTGGTAACTGGGGATGGGGTCAAATTACAGGACAAGGGTCCAGTCAAGTTCACATAATCTTGAAATGTTTACTAGATGACTGGATGCTTGAAGGGCCACAGAAGCTCGGGTCTGGGTGATTTATGCCCAGTCCAAAGATGCACATTTTAACTGAAGTTTACATGAGACAGTTTTCCTCCCAACACAGCACCTTCCTTTCCTTTCTGGTCTCCGTCCTGTCCTCTGTGGGTCTGGGAGAGAACGTTAAGTGCTCGCAAACATTCAGTGCAAGACAATTCAAGCTTTTTTTCCATTTCCTGGCACTGGGATCCAAACTCGGAGTCTACGTGTGCAGGAGAGCTCGGCAATGTTCCAGGAATTATAACGGTCATATTCCTGTCTGCGTATCTGGGACAATTAAAAGCAGACTGAAAGCTCTTCTCAGACCAATTTTTCTGCATTTCAGGGTTCCAGTATTTTTAGAGATTTTTAAATAAAATGTCATTTAAAGATGGGCTTTATAGATGATGAGAAATGTGTAATACTTTCAAAGTTACTGTGTCTTTAATAATAAATCTTACACTCTTTGCAAGCTCATGTTTTGACTTACATAAATTAATGCCTTGCATTTCCCATAATGCTTCCTTCCAGAATTGCATTTACTACTCAATGACCAGGCTTACTTGAAGATTCAGCACTTCAGTCTGAGGACGACTGAATTTCTAAATGGAGTATCTGGCAGCTTTTTCACGATGTTCGCCTTGCCTGTGCTCGGATGACCATGAATCAACCAGGATGTAATAATCGATAAAAAATAGATTGCGACTAAAGTTTTATATCAAAGACTGTTTGGTTTTGTTGGAAACCCTGGAATATTACATGGCCTTTGCTGAGAGGGAGTTGAGGTCCCAGTTCTGGAATAAATTTTCTGGGGTGGAATCCCATCTCTGTGCCTAGAAGCCATGTGACTTTGGGGAAGTAACTTAATACTTACATCCCTCAGTATTTTCATCTGTAAAATTGAGATAGTATTAGTATCGACCTTATTTAGTTCTCATGGGGCTGAAGGTGTAAATATACACAAATCACCCGGATGCAGAATTTGACCCTGTGCACCATGCTCCATCCCTAACTGCCATCAGTGGGTCTGGATGAGTTTTCACGTCTTTCTTGGGGTCCTTCCCCAACTTGACTCATGAGCAGAACTTCCTGGGGAACTTGTTACACATAGTGATTCCTAAATCTCTCATCTGCAGGTCTGGAATGTGGTGCTTCAGAATCTATATTTTTAATAAGCACCTCAGATATTTTAATGACTAGCTCAGTTGGAAAAATATTGGTCTAAAATAGGCATATTAATTAACGTATGGTCAGTATAGTCAGTTTCCAGTGTGTCAGTTTCTGGGGTACAGCGTCATATTTCAGTCATACATGTACATATATATTCCCTTCCATATTCCTTTTCATTATAGGTTATTATAAGATATTGACTATAGTTCCCCTGATATGTGGAAGCTAAAAACAATAAGACACAAATGAACTTATTTACAAAACAGAAAGACTCACAGGCATAGAAAATAAACTAATGGGAAGGGATAAATTGGGAGTTTGAGATTTGCAGGTACTAACCACTTTGTAAAAAGCCGGACGCACATTGAGTGACAGGCACTGAAGGCAGCGGGCTTTTAGCTGGAGGAGGTATGGTCATCGGGCTGTGGGGGCTGGGGCTGAGTGTGCCTGGGGGCCCGGACAGCTCCAGGGCCTTTGCTTCTGTCTCCACTTTGGTGGTGAGCTTCCCTCATTCACCCCTTCCAGCTCCGTCAGGTGTAACGCACTGTTATTGCAGAGGAACCCTGCACTCTGGTGGGCACCTACGGGGGAGGACAAACAGTCTACAGTCTTAGGGCTAAATCTCAGGGTCCTGCGACCTGTGGAGGTCGCAGCCCAGGTCCTATCTCTGGGCTGCGACCTGCACACGCGTTTTTCCCACAGTAGAGAATTTCCTCCCCCACCCTCCCCTCCCTTCTGGACTAGACAGTCTAGTTCCCTGACGCTGTAACCTCCTGACTATGGTTTTGATTTTGTTTTATCCCCTTGAGCGAGACGTAAATGTTAGAAGGGGTGGAGGAAAGACCGTCCCCCAGCCTAGCTGGGTGAGGCCAGCGAGTCTCTTCTGGATTGACTGGTCTCCAGATTCCGGAGTGGCAGCGTGCCCTGCAGCCTCAGGTCTCTGATGGGTCCAAGAAAGACATTTATTTTCAGTTTGTCCAGCTTTTTTGTTGTAAAAATGGGAGTAATAGCTTCTGAACTCATTACAGGTCGAAACTGAAACGAGGAGTCCTGCATTCATTTCTTACAGAAGTTTTATCAAAAGTCATTTACCTTTAAAGGAGCACAGGTTTGCCCGGGACGCCGCCCGAGCACCGACAGGGACATTCTCAGGACGATGGGGACACGCAGCGGTATGTTACATGACTAACGGCTAAAACAGCTCGGGGTGTTTATCCAGGGGGAGAGGAAACGTGCAAAGGAAGGGCTGGAACATTCCAGCTGTCCTCGAATATCTGAGGGGCCCCTTGTGAAAGCACAGGCAGGTAGGTTTCTTTGATAAACGGATTAGCATCACGTGGCCAGCAGATTACCGAAGAGCACACTGCTCTCCCAAGTTTATTTAGAACGTCAAAGGTCAAGTGCGGGCACACACACACACAGTGCCCCTGCTCTGGCCGATACAGCACGCCGGACCGCGCACGCTCCTCTGTCAGCGCTGCTGCTGGAGCTTCTTGGCTGACGAGCTCGGTTGGGGCTGCTCGGCGCCGGTGCACACACGGCTCAGCTGGGGCTTCAGGGTCACTGCCAACGCCTTCTGCATCTCTCTTCTCTACCTCGATGCTTCCTCTGTTTCCTGAAGGCAGCATTTCGTTCTTGGGGAGTCAGGGTCTCTGACTTTATAGTCTTGACTACACATGTAGCTGCTTTGAGGGGGGCTTGTCAGATGTACAGTCACACGGAAAGGGCTGAGATGTTCCATCGAGAAGGTTCTGGCAGGGCTGAGACCTTGAGTGAACACAGGCGTAAATGTGAAACATCAGACATCAGAAGGGAATGTCAGATGCCCCCTAAGAGGAAACTGGGTTGCGGGGGAGTCAGAATATGTTCTCCTGACACACCATTTTCCCCTTTTCCAGCCTCGACACTGTCTAGTGGGACTCCCCCTCCGTGGCCCGCTGGACACGCGGCCCTGAGTTTACTTCCCTTGTCTGTTGCCTGTCCCACACTGTTTCAGGAGGCAGCGCCTGAGCTGGGCGCCACCCCGATCAGGTGCGTGCAGCTGGGCATCGACTGTGTCAAGCTGCCAGCTCCACAGCCACCCTCCCTCCACAGAGTCTTCTTTTTAAAGATTGAGGTCAAGTTGATTTATAATTTTCTATTAGTCTCAGGTGCACAACATAGATTTTCAATATTTTTATAGAATATACTCCATTTACAGTTATTATAACCTATCGACTACATTTCCTCATGCTGGACAGTATATCCTTGTAGCTTATTTATTGCACACAGAGTACTGTGTACCTGTTCACCGCCTACCCTGCCCCTGCCCCTGCCCCTCCTTCCTTCCTTCTCCCACTGGTAACCACTGGTTTGTTCTCTGTATCTGTGAGTCTCTTTCTATTTTGTTACATACATTTGTTTTGTTGTTTAGATTCCACGGATAAGTGATAACATAGAGTATTTGTCTTTCTCCGTCTGACTTCCTTCACTTGATACGACAATCTCCAGGCCCACCCGTGTTGTTACAAATGGCATTACTTTATTCTTTTTTATGGCTGAGTAGTATGTATACATACCACATCAGCGCCTCGGTAATGAGCCACATCGCCCATCTATCGCTTTCCTTTCTTCTCTTGAACATTCTCAGCCGGGAGCATCGTTTGTCAGAAGCAAAAACAATCTTCATATTAGGGTGTGTGCCGGAGAACGCTGTTCACAAAGAATCTGTCTTCCTTCCTGCTTCCTGTAGGGGGAGCTGGGTCCCCGAGCACACAGTACGTGTTTGCACACCTTCCACGTTCCTGGGAAGGACGTCTTTGAAAGACAATACTCGTGTCTCCTTTTTTCTTTTTTTCTGTGAGGAGCGCTACAATGTGCAAGACTTGGTGCTAAAGGGAAAAATGGTTTTTTAAGACATGAGTCCTGTGTCTCCCTTGTCTTTGCAGGGAGCCTGTTTTCCATGAACAGTGGCCAGCCTGTTGTTACTATTTTATAGTTTGTCTAAGATCATGTCTGACTTCCGTATCCTGTGAAAAATTAAACTGCGGAACTGCCCATGATCCGTTGTCCTTTTCCACGGGTGTTCCCTGCTCACCGATCTCGCTCCCTGTGACCAAACGGCCGTGTGTGACAAATGGTGACGATGCTCAGTATTTCTCTCCATCAGCTGGTAAACGCTGCCTGTCTGTGGACAGAAGGATGCACTTTATTACTTCCTCATGTGGCTTCTAAGGGACGTGAGGACACAATGTATCAGGGCAACAGGAAACTTAAAGAGAAAACAGAAAAAAAACACTGTTTTGAAGGATCTGATTGTGTTGGTACCAAGTTGCTCACAGCACTGTATTTGTTTACTGATTCCCAAACCAGGAAGAGAAACTTTAAACCTTAAAAGGTAAAGAAAAAGCCAAATAATACTTAAAGGATTTTAAACATCAGTATTAATATAGAAAATATTTTTGTTAAGTGAATTTTCCTATGTCTTAGATGCTTTTTAGTTTATCCAACAGGGCATGGAACACATTTTACTTTGTGAAATAAGAAAAAAAGGACCCTTCAAAAAGTCCTTAAGATGTTTCACTATTCTTTCTGATTAGCTCCCAGATTTGTAGCTGGGATAAATCAGAGGCAGAAGAAAAATGAACCAATGATTTTTAATTATAACCTAAAATGTTATCTTGATCTTAAGACGTCATAATTATTTTGAATTTCCAGAAGGTGCCGACAGCAGAGTAAATGCCATGCCCCACATTTTTGAGCTGTGTGTTGGAACCTTTACCACTCTCATGTACGTTTTAATTCTCTAAAGCTAAGACATTTTCAATAACCAAACATATTGCTTTTTTATTTGGGATAATATGTGAGTTTGCAGATTGAGTTAATGTGACTAATATATGAATTTTAAATTTATGCTTAAAATAATTTTAAAAATATTGGAATACCCAATTTCATGTATCAGTTAGCATTCAGATATATTGTTTCCTGTGTTTTAGGGTTTAGAAGATTAAGGAAAAGAAAAGTTGGTACTAAGGAGGTGCATTCTGAAACTAGTGGTTCTCAAAACAGCATCCAGGATTATTCCTTTAAAAATAATATAATTAAATTTCCCCAAAGTTTTATTTACTATGACACAAACTAGCCTTTGTTTTGATCTATTAGGAAGCTATTAAAGGCATATTCTTTTCTCACATATTTTTCTTAAGATTAAAACGAATGGAAAGCTAATAAAAACAAATGGCTTTCCGGTCTGCACCCCCTTCCAAGTCTGCTGGTGATTTTATATTGATTTGCAAAAGAGACTCCATTAGGAAAACCTTCTGTAATTATCTAAATTCCCTGTGTTTAGGAAGCTTTTGAGACATCCAGGAATAAGCCAATTTCCCTAATGGTGAGAGAGAATTGTAGGGTGTCTGTCTACTCAGGCTTGTGCATGAGTAAGTATATGATTTACTAATTAAAAAAGAATGAAAATAGTGCTGCCCTTGAGTTGTGTTGCTGTTTCCTACATTAAACAACAAACAAACAAACCCCAACTTTGCTGTCAACTGTATTCCGTTTCCCTGTGAGAACGCTGGGGACCCACTGAACTGAGGATGGAGCTGAGACACCAAGGGCCGATGTGTCACAGGATGGAGAAGCTCACACTGACTTTACGTGCTATGAAGTTTATGGAAAGATCCTTAACAAGTGAGCAGTAGACTGGATTCCAAAACACTGAAAGCACGCCAGTTGAGAGATTTGTAAAGGTCATCGCAGACATTATCTTTGCACAGGTATCAACAGTAGATTTACCTTGTGAAATGGGCTCCAGAGTTTGGGGCGGAGGACGGGGGGAGGTGCTGGTGAAAGGGTACACATTTCCACCTAAAATGTGCGTCAGTTCTGGGGACCCGATATCTAACGGGGCGATGAAAGTTACTTGAAAGTTGCTTGTGTAACTTGAAAGTTGTGTGTGTTGAAAGTTGCTTGGAAGTTGCTAAGAATTCCACTGTATTTATCCACCACAATTTCTTTATCCAAGCTTCTGTCATTGGGCATTTAGGGGATCACTGTGCTGTGCCCCAGAGACTAACGCAACATTGTAAATCGACTCTACTTCAATAAAAAAATTAAAAATAAAACGAGGTTGCTAAGAGAGTAAATATTAAATGTTCTCACCACACACAGACAGTAATTTTGGGATGTGATGAAGGTGTGACGGAGGAGTCAGCTGTTGCTGAGGTGGTCATCATTCTGCAATAGTGAAGTGTATCGGAGCATCACGTTGCACTCCTTCGGCTCACACGACATTATCTGCCAGTTATATCTCAATAAAGCTGGGGGGAAGAGACCCTTTCTTTACGAAGGGAAAGAATAATTTACACATAACTTCTTATGGGCTAGGTGTCTTCCAGCTGCTCACACTCAAGTCTGTTGTCTCCAATCCTCCCCTGGCTTAAGGCCCTCTGCAGGAAAAGGGACTAACTGAGTTAGGGTAATGGGCTTCCAGGGTCCTCTTGGCTGTTCCCTTATTAAATAAGGCATGGCTTGCGCAGTCACTAGTCGGATTCAATTATGTCCCTTCCTGACATTTTCATTCATTTGATCGCCCACGTTGGGCAAGATGAGGTCTGGGGCCAGGATGACTGTCCTTTGAAACCATCAGTGCTGATCAGATTTAAATATTCTTTCTCCCCGACCCCGCTGGCTCCCAACCCCGCCACCTCATCTGTGTCTAAGTCAATCAAATATTTCCCCATAAAATGTGTAAAAGCCTCCAAACAATCAAGCAAGGCAGACACTCAAACCAGCTGGCTCAACTCTAGGTGGAGAGAGGACATGCGGATTTCACTGGATTGTCTGGGCACAGAAAGGTCTTTATTAACTCAGGAAGCACGGAAGGTGGTCCCGGGAAGGAACCCGTCCTGAGCCTGAGGGACCCCTTACTGAATTTCTCTCCATCCCTGATCTATCTCTTGGTTCCATAACCTTCCTGCATTTTGCCACTGTCCCCAGGTGGAGGTGGGGTGGAAGGAAGAAAGGAAAAGATAAAGCGAATCGCAGGGAATCGGGGTGCAGCCAGTCCGAGCTGCAGAGCCCTGCTAACCCTGATAAGGTCACACAAGCACGTGAAAACCTCGGCCCGTGTTTCTGAGCCTCTTTCGCCCCGCCTGTGCTGCGACCATATCACAGACTCGTGGCTGTGAAGGAGCTCAAGGCAGCGAGGTCGACATTCCAGTGGGAGCCCCTGAATCTTTTAGAAGAACTCAGCCACGGACATGAATGATGTTACTGGCCCTTCAAGAGCTGAACTGAACATAGGTTTTCCATTTTAAACTTCTTGTTTTCATGCCATGCGCTGTTAGTGCCATCGTGTTGATCAGCGATTCTGGTAATTAGCTGCCCGATCACTTCCAGGCATTACAATATGATTATATGACATTTATAAAATCCGAAGATCACCTGGTCCTTCTTTCCAAGAGAGACGTCAGAACCTGAAGGTGCCTGCTTGGTTATCACCTTCAGTGTGTGCAACGTGCCCTGAGGTAGCACGTGTGCAGCTTCACTAATCTACCCAAGCGGACGACTTTTCTAAAAGAGGTTCTGAAAGCCTGCCTTATGTGAAGGGTGATAGAGGAATGCAGTTAACTTTCTAAATACAAGGACCATGAAAATGTCACTGGAGTGACAGTCCCTCTTTGTTTACTCTAAAAGGGACAAATATTCCGGTCTCTCTAGAAACTTAATTAGAGCATCTTCAAAGGCCCTCTAGGCTGTTGAAAGAGACATAATTTCGGGAACTTGTAAGTGGTTAATAATAGAAGATGTTTTATTTGTCCCTTTGATGATTCTATCCAAAGTACATTTCCCCCCCAGGAGACAATTGCTTTGTTCTTTGTTCATTAACAAATCCTTATACATGGTACCTTGGCGTCCAGTTACCCCTTTTGGGGAGCTGCTCGCGTCCCTGTCCTTGGCACAGTGAAGCCACGTGGGTGTAAGATGCCTCAGGAGTGTCGCCCTGGAGGGACGTCCTACTGGGCTGCGGGGAGAAACAGCACTCGGGGGTGGCAGCCATGGGGCCACGTTATGTCCTAGCCTTTACGGAGTCCAGAGATGAGGAAGGCGTTTCATTTAAAACACTCTGCAGTTAGAGTTCAGGTGCCCCACTGTTTATATCAACACCTCTGATCTAAACCTCTTGTTTTAAAATGTATGTGTCAATGCTTCTTTGGAGAAACATGCAAAAACATATAAATAAATGCTCACAACTTTCCTTGTGGACCATCATAACTGTCTTGGCACTTATCTCTACTTCTTGTGGAGAGCAGAAAACATCTTGAAGGCTTTTGGGGGCAACAGGGGGAAAAGGGACCGGTACCCTTTACAGCAGGAGCGGCGACCTCAGAACGACCAGTAGATGGCACAACAACCCACTTTATAGACGGAGGAAGCCGTTCACATCAGAAAACGACCTAAAATGGCATTTTTCTCTCTCTGCTGACTAATTCTTAATGCATTAAACATATAATGACTTTATTGACAGTACGTATGGGACTATAACCACAGGAGCTGTAGTAATTGTGTTAGGGTGATGATAGGACCGTCACACGTAACATCTGACTCTTGGAACCGAAAGGGGCCCGAGACCTTCCTGGTCCAGTTTCTCTGTTTAATGGCAGAGGAGCCTGAGGTTCTTAACCCTGAGCAGACGGCAGCCGGTGGGGAGGGTCTGGATGAGCATCCTGGTCGCACGGCTGGGTCCAGGACTCACTGACTCACAAACACTGCTCTTCATCCAAACAGCATTTTTATTTACCCCAATAATCACATTTTGGTGGGGGAAGGTATGGGATCGTAGAAGTTCAGACTACCTTTCAGCTGATGCTTGTCTGTAGAGTCTCCTCCGTACTTTTGTAAGAACATTCATATCTTCCGAGAAATGGCATTTTCAGGGAGAAACTGTTATCCATCTGTCAACCTCCACCTTTTTCCTAAAACATCTCTGTTTCTAGCTGGGGGAAAAAATGAGTTCTTTTACAGAATTCTTCAAAAAATTATTTTAAAATATGGTTTCCTTTTGAAAGAATCTGGAAATCAAATTGCCCGGATCATTACACATTTAGCTAAGTTTCAGTCTGACAGGGGCTCTCCATTGGGATATATTTTTCAGAAGCAAAATGAAATGAGTAAACACAGATAGAGCACCTTGCCCTTTGCCAGGCTCCAAACACTTGTTACTATTATTTTCAGATTTTCCATTACAAGGCAGCAAAATGACCATCCAATTTTCGGCTTACGCGGCTTCAGAGTGGAAGGATTTTTAGCAAAGAACTGAATGTCCTTTCATTTTTCAAAGTAAATGGCCTCATCAGATGCTCTTTTGGAGACTTCCAAGGTTTAACATTTGGTGATATTACCATCTTATTCCGAATAAAGGAAGCAAAGAAGCCTCTCTGATTTTACAGTGAGAGCCCTGTATGAACAGCTGTGTGTAACAATTTGATGACATTATGGGGAAATCTGGTAAAAGAAATTTTATTTGTAGTACCTATTTGAATTGGAGATGATCTCTGAGGACATGACTTCCCTGATGCTTATTCACTGGAAAATATCCTGAACTAAATGCTGGCAAACTATTCCCTTGGGAGGTAGGTCTCCATTATTTAAAAGGTCTGACAAGATAGCTTCATACCCAGATTTACACTCTTGCATTTCACGTGTCTCCCCTTTGGTTCATGTTTAATTTAGGCTTCTTTTTTTAAACGAATAGAAGATTAACAAATAGAAAACCTACTGATGACTTTCATTATATAAACCAAGAAGATAGTTCAAACCTAGTAATAATTATAACAAAATATTGCTTACTAATTATTACCTTCTTTCTTTTCATGTCTGCCCTTGCTGAAACGTTGCCAAGCTTTCAAATTTGTGGACTGTGGAAAATATGGGAAACCTAGTTGTGTGAACCACCCGGGGCCTGAGGTTCCCTGTTCAGAGCAGAAGGAGTTGGGCTAAGGGAGACGTCGGCTCCTTTCCTGGGTCTAGACCTGGACAGTGGGTGACCAGGTGAACAGCCTGCAGGGAAGGTGGACAGCTCCGGTGCTGAAGCAGCCAGGAGGGCAGGTCCCCAAACACACTGGCTCTCATGTGTTTCAAAAGTCAGATTTGGTTTTTTTCCTTTTGATTTCAGAAGGGAAATACATGGCAGATATGGCACGTTAGACAGTGTTCCCACCAAGCTCTGGGGCTGCTCTCCAGAGTCGAGTGTATTAAGGACTCTGGTGGTAAATGGGGGCTGTGAATAGCTTCTCCTCCATTCAGGCCCCTGTCTTGCCTGTCATGACTAAAGGAGTTATAAAGATTAAAAAAAAATTTTTTTTAATGCAGTTTGCACTTTGAATTGTGGATACAAGAGTGTGAACCTGGACACATGTGAAACCTACCAACTAAATACAAACGCTGAGAGTGTAAAGCCGGGCCGGGATCGGATATGACGTCACAGGCACTGGGCTCCACCCTCCACGGAGGCCCGTTTTCAAGTGAAGTCGGAGGGAAGTTCATACCTGAGGAGGGCGTGTGCTTGGGTTGAGGGTGGGGCATTCCTGTCCGAATTTGCTTTATTGATTCTGTGTAATTTTCACTATCTTTTTGGTGGCAGTACAAATGGACAAACTAACTGGAAAAAACAAAAACAAAAAAAGGCTAACTTTGATTAATTTTGCAGTTCAGTAATTTAAGGATTTTTATTAGGGAACCATTGGCATACCACAATTCTGCTCTAACGAAGTGCACTAAGCAAATAATTTGCTTAGCAGGTCCCGGGGGAGTTACTGAGAAAATGATGACTAGTAAGAAGGGGGAAAGAACAGAAAGATGGAAAAAATAGATGGGCCCGTGAACTTGAGTCACTTGAGCAAAATCAAATGCTAAGTATGAAAATTAGCCGTTAGTCAAACGAATTGGTTTATAGGATGAACAGTCCTCTCAGCATCGACGCAATGATATGAGGGGGCAGGACGGCTGCACTGGAGGTGACTGACAGGAAGGAAGCCCTGCAGTGAGCAGAGTCAGCGGCCTGCTCTGCCCTGCTGTCAGCTTTCTCTGTTCAGAATATGTGTGTCCCCTCTCTCTCTCCCCTCCATGGATTATTAATATCCATATCACACACCACAATAAAACAAAATTACGACGTGAATATTACTCCCATATTTTGAATACTCCCCGAAGTGCCTTTTGGGTGATTAGAGTGACTTTTCATTTAGAACATGAAGATTCTGATTTTTAAAATGAAGAATTTCGAATATACACAGTGCCTAAATGCATAATTTCATTTTACGTTTTTATAAAGATGTTCATCTGAGGCTGCTCCCAAAGCCCATGACTAATTTAAGTTTACTTTATATCCAGCTATGTGGTTGCTCTGAAGTCATGGATACAGTGTAGCTCCCTATCGGAACTGTCAAGGGCTGTGAAGGGGCTAAGGTTTCACCCAACTTGCAAACAACAAGTTAGGCTGTCAGTTTCACGGGTGGTCTCTGAAGACATGAGACTCCCAGGTCAGAGACAAAGGACTTCATGACTCATGGTGCAGCAGGTGGCTTGAGCAAACGTTTGCTGAGTTTGCACTGCTTGTCTCCCAAGGCCTACAGGGAAGCCTATGTGTGCAGTGGGAGAGGAACCCTGAATTTGGAGAGATTATCATGCAAGCAGGTCTCCCCTTTGCTCTGGAAGAAGACGTTCTATCTTCCATGCTGTTGGCGATTCAAATACCCTGGAAGGGTAGTCAGAGAGACCCTCTGCTGTAAGGATGTACCAAACATCCCAGAGACGCATGGAGAATGATCTTTCAACCACATGGTGAGTTTGCTGGCAAGCGTACTTTTCATTGGCCACTATGATTAATGTGATCAGCAGGGGCGGGGCAAAATCTGTTCCCCTTGTCTCTCCTGACTTGTAATTTAGGCTTCTATCAATAAGACCCCAGTCCACAGCACATGCCAATCCATCCAGAGAACCCAGATGGAGGGCCAGAACCAAGTTTGAATCCCTAGGACCCTTTAGGCCAGGCTCCTACCCAAAGGTATGCCAATCAGACGGGTCCAGTGTGGCTGCTAGGGGGAGAAGGAAAAAGAGTTTCAGCAAAACCAGCAACCTTTCACTTCTTTCAACAGTCTAATATATTGAGCACTTGAAAATGATTTTGTTTATACTGGATGAATTCTCGTGGCTTGAGATAAAACCCAAAAAGCCCACATATGGGGATGGCATCTGAGAGGCACTTTGCCATTCTGTGTCCCTTCTTTGCTCCATGTCAAGACGGGGTGGAAATGTCTTCAAGGAGACGCAAAGCTCTAGCTGAGTTACGTTAATGTGAAAATTTGTTGCATATATTCCTTGGGGGCAGAACTAAGAATTTGGATAAGGGTACCTAAAAAAAATTTTTTTCTATCAACTTATTTCCTAACTTGCTTTTTCTCTATACACAGGTTGAATCTTTGTGCTTTATAGATTGTGTTAGGAAGGTTACATTGCCTGAAAAATAAATAAATAAATAAATAAATAAATAAATAAATAAATAAATAAATAAATAATTTTTCTTTTCTGTTTTTATGGTTGTGGGAAAATATACATGACATAAAATTTAGCATTTTAACCACGTTTAGGTGTACAGTTCAGTGGCATTCAGTACATTCTTCTTGTGACACCATCACCACCATCCACCTCCATAGCTCTTTTCTTCATCCCAAACTGAAATTCGGTACCCATGACACCACAATCCGTCCTCCCCTCCTCCCCCAGCCCCCAGTCACCACTGTTTTAACTTTCCATCTTTGTGAACTGGCTACTCAAGGTACCGCACACACTTGGACTCAACACCGCCTTCGTCCTCTTGTGTCTGGCTTTTTCTCTGAGTGTAAGAGCTTCCACGTTCACTCGTGTTGCAGCGCGGGCCAGAATCGCCTTCCTTTTTGAAGATGACTGTTCCTGAAATATACCTTAACGTGCACAGTTTCCACGGCCACGTGCAAGTTTGTCACAGCGTATTGTCCGGGTTATTCACGTTCTTTGGAGTGAAGTCTTCCTCGGACAGTCTGGGAACTCCTGAGAAGGGGAACGGGAGAGGAGTAAACTATCCGAGATGCGAACCAGGCCACAGACGAGGAGATGGCCTGTTAGGAAGAATGAACCTGACTGTGCTGACTGGGACACCGAAGGCTGACCCTGTGAGCTCTTCCTTAGTAACATCAGAGCCGGGCGCGGCGCCGTGGCAACGGCTACTCACGGCCCAGCAGGGCGGCGGGACCCTGACCCTGGAGGGAGGTCCCCCGCAGGTGCGCGGGCTGTCACGCCCGCGGGCGCGCGCGTGGGATTCGGGGCGCAGCGCGGCTGCGGCCGCGCGCCGCCTTTGCTGCCGCCGGAGCTCCCCCGGCCTCTGTCTCACGTTTCCCTCCCGCGCTCCAGTGCCGCCTTGTCCTGACGCGGGCTGCGCCGCGGCCCGGTCCCTCCTCAGGACAGAGGGGTGGACCCCCCAGCAGGAGTCGGAGGCGCGGGGCCCGGGCTCGCCCCGTCCCCGGCCGTTGACTCCAGCCGCAGTAACATATGTAAAATTATAACGCACAATACATTATACATGAAATGCTAATGCACCGACCTGTGCTTGCAAGCAGGCACAGCGGCTTTCTTACAACCCGCTCTCCCAGCAGAGGCCGGCCCCGCTCTGCGCCGTCAGGCTCCCTGTCCAGGCGTGTGGCCACAGGGGGGGCTTGTCAGGACCAGCTCACTGTGCGTGCCAGGGCGAGTGACCGAGTCTTCTGCTGCAATAGTTTTGCAAAGCAAACAAACACTTCACAGCAGCATAAAACCGAAGAGCCTCCAGTCCTTCCTCGTGGACCACGGGGGGGTGGCAGCGCCCCTGGCTGAGCAGGCCGGGAAGCGCGGCCTCACCGCGTCATCCTTTCCCAGGACTTAGAGTACGTTTGGTAGAGGAAGGAGTGCAGCGGTCCTTGTTTTAAAAAAAATTTTTGAAAAGGAAGATAGTTGTGTTTAAACACTAAGGTCTTCCTTTTTAAATTTATTTCAAAATTAGAATGCCAAAATGAGCTCTTGATACAGTTGCACAGAATAAAATGCCGGAAGTAGATTGAACCTTATTCCTCAAAATACAGAAGTAATACAACGGATTTTCAAATGTTTAAAAAAAATAGTAATTCATGCTCTCCATTTTTTTATTTTCTGCATGTTTTAAAATTAGAAATGTCAAGTTGAGTTGAGTTTTGCAATTCCTGCTAAAAATAAAAGTTCTAAACCAGTCTTCAGAGTTTAGAAGTAAATTGTATGACTATTTTATTAATGTTTAAATATTTCTAAAAAATTCGCTGTTTCTAGCTATTCTTCCACTTCTAAGAGAGGAAATTTTATGTAATTATTATCCTGAGATAGATTTCTTGTTGTTTTAACAAACAACTCATTCTTAGACTAAGATTCATTCTTAAACTAGCTGGAAAATGCCTCTTAGTTAAGTTAATATATATATTATTATATTTTTTTAATGAGAGTTTTTATAGTATAAGCTAGCAATTCCAAAATATGTTTAAAAATGTGTTTCAAATAAAGTATGCTGTTTGTTGAATACAAGCAACAGTTCAATAAATCAAATCCTATCTTTATCTTCTCAGAGTAAAAGGCAGATTTATGCAAACACATTTACCAAACAATAGTAGATTTCAACATCTTTAACTCATTTTTGAAGAGCGATTCTATGTAATTCAAGGACAATAATTTTAATATGAAATACTTTCCTTAACAACTTACATACTCTCATCCAAAGAGTATGTTTGACATTTTCATGTCTTTTTTTACATAAATATTAGGAATAGTTAAGTAGAATTTGGAAAGACTTTAATTTTCTCATATGCTTTGGCTTAAAAGAAATGAAAACTCACAGAATTTGTGCTTCTGGCAGGGAGCAGAGCAGAAGGGAGGGGATGTAGGACTTGCTGGGAAGGAACCACTTAATGAGAGCTACAACACTGCTCGCTCTTGGGAAGAGAAGTGGTTTTAACTTTACTCCCAAATTAAAAAAAAAAAAGTTCTCCTATGGAAACTGTGCAGTTACCTAAATAATTAACAAATAATAAGACCTGAGTTTTCTTTTTCAGGAACAGAAGAACATTATCTTGGTTATTCAAATGTATTAGTCACTTATTTAGGTTCTGTTTTTCCAATATGTTAATCTTGAGACTTCACTAATGCTAGAGGTCTTAACTTATTGGTAATTTAATAATATATTCTATTTAGTCTGCAAAAGTGAATAACAGGTTATCAATACACAGAGCTTATTAATGGTATAATAACTTCCTAATAATTTGTCAAATGTGGTACACTGAGTGCCGTCCTACGTGCTTTTACACATTATTTGAGGAGACTGATGTATGAGGTGACCTGTGTCCCACTGCCAAGTCCTCCTTCCAGGACCGTGCTGTTCACTCGCACGACTGTCAGGAGAATGAGTTTTGACTGATCACTGCTGAGTCTGTCTCTGTGAAGCGCCCACAGCCAGACAAAGCAGCCCTGTCCCCACTGAGGACATCTCTGAAGGGTCATGGACCACTCCAGGTCCAGAGGCCCCAGACGTTAGCAGCTTGCTTAACTCTGGTGTTTATGTTGCACTTGTATTTCTATTGTTTGATAAACATATTCTGTATTTATGTTGCTTGATTAATTCAGTATCAATGAATAATCCCAATAAAAAATCAATCCAGAAGAAATTTTTAATCCCTTGAGTTTTATGGTCATATGAGTTTTGGCCCACATTTTTCCTGGAGCGAAAAAACATGATGATCCACAAAGCATTTTCAGGAATAAAAACATTTACACCAACATTAAACTCAGTGGGAGAAACAGAGTGAAATTTACATTCAAGAAGAAAGAAAAATGTCATATAAAATAGCCAGCTGTTAGCTGAGCTTGTTCACATGTCCTTTTCAGTGGCTGATCCAGGCTATAAAGTCATTTATTTTAATTTGTATCCAAGATATAAAATCATTACAGTGTTTAAATTTCATTAGGTAAATTTAAAAACAGGTATCTAAATTTTAGTTGACTTATTTTTAAAACTCCAATTATTTATTGATCTGAAAATTATTCTCTTTACAGCTATTTCAGTTATGACAGAATTTTCTTAAGTAGCAACTTAACATGGTGTGAAGGGATATATAGTTTTTCAAAATTCTTTTGGGTACCAAGTAGGCAAAAATTTCTGCCAAATTACATGACCGAAACTGTCTTTTGACTATAAGTTCAGTGATACTTTATCTTCTTTGTGTGTGTGTATGTGTGTGGTTTTTTTTTGGTAGGGGCGGTAATTAGGTTTATTTATTTATGTCAGTGGAGGTCCTAGGTTCAATCCCCAGGACCTCGTGCGTGCCAAGCGCCCGCTGTACCACTGAGCTATACCTGCCCCCTTAACCTTCTGTTTTAGAGACAGTCTCATCCAGTCTTTTGTGGTGAGCCCCCCATCCACCGTGAAGAAAGAATTATTACCAATGGAAGAGGAAACATTACGAGGAAGAACAAATCAGGAGGTAACCTGGGATGGTGTAATCTTTGAAAGTAAACTGAAACTGAAAAAAAAAACTGAAAAAAAAAACAAACCCAAAAAACTGAAGACAGAGAAGAAAAACACTGAGAAAGGTACTTTCTCGCATCTCCACACTGAGGCAGTTTAAGTCAACTCAGAACGCCAGCGCCGAGAGGTTTCAGCTGGCCTCCCTGGAGGCAGAGGAGGAGGGAAGGGCTCCTGCTGTCCCCCCTCTGCCCTCCGAGGACTGCCGTGAATGGCTGAGACATGCTCTCCAGCAGAAGGGCGCTCTCTGTCCGGTAGCTAAATCCCTAAGAGCCTGCACGAGGTAACCCTTCAGGTGCCCAAGCGTGTGATGCTCGTGGAAGCAGACAGCCTGGCATCCCGCGTCCTCGTAGCCGACCCGCCTAGGCAGACACGCGCCAGCCAGCGGCGCGGTGCTGGGGGCGCTGCAGGGAGCGCGCGGCGGCTCTTCGCGTTGGACCGTGTGCACTCGTGGTTCTAATCTGTTCTCCTCAATTACAGTGCAGTTATTATCAGGGTGAAAAAACCCATGACTTTTCATAGAATTTTAAAAAATTTCTTTAAAGTGAAGTATTTCAATTACCTCTGACATTAGATGGGATCTTCGTAACACAAATGTAACTGCATGATATATTCCCTGAATATATATTTAATGACTGAAAGAAAAAAATTAATTTCTTCCGACTGAATGGGGAGTCACTCTAAGCAAGAATGCAGCAGAGTTCTAGTCAGGGATAAAGAAAGAGGCAGAGAGGAAAGGGAGGCGAAAAATAATTCCCTTCCTCTGCAGGACGATTGGAATGGGGACTTCAGGTGTCTTCCCAGTCATTCTGTGGTCCGCCTGGAGAAACTGCTTTCTTCCCCGGCAGGACCATCATTGCAGATGGGGACTCATCCCTTTGCCCATCCCAGGAAGTCCACTCACGGCTAGTGGAGGGGCCGTGACACACCGACAAACTGGCAGGACCGTAGAATTCTATGGATTGACTGTTCTTTGTGGCCCTAAGCACTTAAAACAGTACCACTAGACTATTTACAGCCCTTATGGGTTTCCTACACTTTCAAACTACCATGTGTCTGTCCATCCCAGCTCTGTAATTCTGTAAGACTGAATAGTAAAGCCAAAGAGACGTTATGTTTTTCTTCTCTCTTCTCCAGCTGGAATGATTACAGGAGTTTTACTCAGATGCCAACATTTAAGTCAGCACCTTCATCTTGTCGAGAGAGACGCATAACAAGAATTTCACCAGAACAACAGGAAGGGCAATGACTCATATTTAATTATTATAATGAAGATCTTCAATTAAGAGCTAGTCAGTATACGCATGCACGCAGAGCTGAGCAGGCAGGTAGGATGCGACACGGCTGTAGGACCACTGTCCATCTCTGAGAGAGAGACACCTTCCTATCTTCAGGAGAAAATGGACGGTCTCTGGGTTACCCAGGCGGACCTAGAAACAGGACTACACTAGCACTGAGATCAAACCCATGGCAACAAACAAGGTAAACATGACCAATATGAAAGTGTTAGTGCAACGAGACAGCTGACCACCAGAGCGTAGGGGAAATTAATGAACTCACACTGATAAAAATACTGTTTGCTCTTTAACTGCCTTACCAAAATAAAAATGAATTCAATTGTAGATGTTTCCAAAAGTTCAGAAAGCAAGCCCTTACATTACTTGGGTGAAGATATTACTACAAACCAATTAAAATGTGGTCTGGCTTCTTTAAGGAGCTTCTATTTATTTTTTCATTTTTTTTCATTTTTTAATTGAAGTGTAGTCGATTGACAGTGTTTCCAGGTGTAGAGCAAAGTGATTCAATTCAATTTATATATATATAAATCTATTCTTTATCAGATTCTTTTTGGTTATAGGTTATTGTAAGATACTGAATATAGTTCCTTGTGCTATACTGTAGGCCCTTGTTAATCTATTTTATATCTGTTAATCCCAAACTCCTAATTTATCCCTCCCCCCTTTCTCCTTTGGTAACCATAAATTTGTTTACTACATCTGTGAGTCTGTTTCTGTTTTGTAAATAAGTTCATTTGTATCATTTTGTTTTAGATTCCACATATAAGTGATATCATATGATATTTGTCTTTCTCTGTCTGACTTACTGCACTTAATATAATCATCTCTAGGTCCCTCCATGTTGCTCAAAGTGACATGATTTCATTCCTTTTAATGGCTGAATAATATTCCACAGTATATATGTATATATATGCCACATCTTCTTTATCCATTCATCTGTCAATGGGCATTATTTAAAACAGAGGGGTTGGAATTATGTACTGAGCATAATCAGAATTTACCTTAGTTAAGGCCAGATTTGAATGTGTTGTTTTATTTAGGAAGGTCACAAAACAGGAACTTCCCTCACTCTCTGTTAGAAAGTGCACATTGACCTTGCTTTAAAAAAGAAGCTGATGCCTTTAGCAAGTCCTGTAAAAAAACATCTGGGAGTTTTTTATAGTTATTCAAATTGACCAAAGTAAAGATTCATCTCTGTATAAGATATTCCACTTTTCCTAGCAAACATGAATTATAACATTTTCCAAAAATTAATTATACTACTAGATACGGCCATAAATAACCCCAGGTCATAGGGCTGGATACACAACACACACGAGATTTTCTTGTTGCTGTCCATTTTTCTTTTTAAATTGCTAAAATCAGTGATAAATTACTAATGTACTAAATAATGAACTAGAATGATTTCTTTAGAAGTGGAATCCTCAGTTTGTCAAAATTTTTAAAATAGCACATTGTGCAAGAGAGAAGCAAGCCCTGGAAACACTTGCTGTTATGCAATTTCCCACCATTACTGGCAAGGCTTAAGCAAAGCAAATTTCAATGAGAATTCATTCTTGCAAAATGACTTCAAATTATAATATACAAAAGACCACACCTTTTCCCACATATTTTTCCTGCCAAATACATAATATCAACACCCAAACCAGTTGCCCACTGGCAATATAAAAATACAAAACTGCCTTTGCTGACGCGAGGGATGGATCGGTCCTCCTCCCCGGTGCCCGCTCTGAGGAGGGCTTGGTCCGTCTCCTCCATGCACCTGCACCCACCCAACCCTCGGAAAACTCCTCAGTTGCCCGTGTCTAAGGAGATCTGTTTTCAAGCTCCTCTTTCTATGCCACACAATTAACACCTGGTCAATATGGCAGCTAATTTACCAATTATTTTTACCCCGTGATTTAGTACTTGATAATGAACTATTTTGTTCTCTGATTTTCTTGAATATGGTACTTGGCACTCAGCAAAAACATCTGGAAATAATTAGAGGCCATAGAAAGATGAGTTTAGGTGAGATGAAATTATGGAAGAGACATCTGTGACGTGCAAGAGCTTTGAGTACAACACAGAGGAGACAGAGGTGGAAACGTCTCGCAGATGATTGGACTGGAGATTCCTGGCATCCTCTTTACGCAAAACACTTTCATCTTAAATAAAGGGTGCCGTCCACCTCTCTCTCTCCTCACTAAACTGAGACACACCTGTTTGAAGACGCCCTACTCTCTGCTTGAAGTCTCTATTTCATTTAACTTCTGTGCAACACACAGGCACATGCCCCTGCAGACGCTCGTGGCCACAGTGCCCCCTCTTGGCCACGCAGTTCCTGACACGCGGTGGTGATTCCAACGCGCCTTCTGCCTTCCCCTCTCCAGCCCTTGGCAGAAACGGAGAAGGAGGAAGTTCAAGATATTCTGCCACACAAAACGGTGTTCAAAGCCATTTGTATACCAGGGAAAGAGTGTTATTCAGGACAAAACCTGATTTCAGCTGATTCTGAGGGCCCAGAATAAGGTCACAATTCCTTCCACAAGCCAGGAAGGTGACTTTTTTGTTGGGAAAGCTTCTACTTTTGACTTTGGAATTTTATAGGACTATCTTCCTCCTAAATTAAATAGTAAAGCCAGGGAAAATTTTCGCTTCCTGTAGCCAGGGCAGAAGAAAGGGGGCAGAGGGTAAAAGTAGAAAAGATGACATTTGAGGAGCAGTGGGGTGTGAGGGACCCCCAAATGTATAAAAAACTTTGCTTCCTGAGGAAGAAGCTTCATCAGTAAAAAAACACTGAAATGATCCAGGAATTTCAGGAACAGACCCAAATAACAAACCAGCTGAAGCTGACAGTTACGCCATGGAGTCAGCTGTTTCATGATGCAAATTTTAGTAAAATTATGCAGCATGCAAAATACTCTCATGTTTTTGGTTTGTGGGAAATCATAAGAAAGTTGCTACCTCTTAAGTTTGGGTTTACTTGTTACAAAGAGGTGCCATGGGCCACAATATAGGGAGTCAGATAATTCAGCTGCAAAAAAAATGGAGACAAAGGCGGCCACGAGAACCTTCATGGTCTGTGCTGGATTTTCCATAGTATGTAGGGGCTGATGCAGGCGTGTGCGTGCGTGTGCATACGTGTGCACACATGCGTGCATGTGTGCATGTGTGCATGTGTGATATTAAACAGCAAAATCCAAAACAGATCAAAGGACTCAGACCCACTAAAACTTGTAAACTAAAATTCTGTACTAAAATTTAAAAACATGGTCTTCAGCTCTGGTAGTCGCTTCATTTATTAGTTCGCTTATTTATAGGAAGAGTAGTTAGGTGCAATGTTAGGTGACTGGGGACAAAGATGTTCATAAAATAGTTTTCTCCCTGGGGGCTATTTTCCAAAGGGATGGAAATTTAGAGAACGTTAAAGCAATTTCTAAAGTAAAGGGTTGATTTACGGCCAATGAGTCAAGAAAGGAAATAAAGGAAGTCTTCAATGTGGCGCAAACACTGTGAGCAACAGTACGGTGGGTGAAGCTTCATAATATTTATAACGGTGGCCAAAAAAAAAAAAAAAGCCCAGAAATAAAAGCCATTTTGAGTACATAGCATGCAATTCTATCTGGAAACAGTAACTTTTCATCATTTAGTAATAAAATGTCATTCAGAGCTATCAAAAATGTCACAGTCAGAATGCACTGTTTCCCCTGCACGACTGAATAACACCACCATCCTTACAGCCTGTATTTGGCGTAACAAGTTATCACCTTCACAGAGAGTGGCTGAAAAGACGTCAGTAAATGGAAACATTGTCAGTAAATGGAAAAGGTCTGGGGAGACTAGAGAGGAGCAAACAAGAGATCAGAAGCGTGCAGAGGCTGAGAACGGCGGGAGGCTGTTTCCACGCTGGTGCCTAATGGGGAAAAGAAGGGGAAAGCGGTCGCTGCAGCCCCGGAAAGGGCGCTTCTGGAAGATGGTCCGTAGCCAGGCAACGTGCCCTTTGTCACGCGGACCTCCAAGCCCCGAGCCCTAGGTCCTGGGAGTGAGATGCAACGTTATATATGAGTAAACGGCTGGCTTCCACTGGATTTTCCTTCACTTTATGTTTCCAAGTGGCAAAAATCTGTTTTCTTGCAGACTTAAAAATTTGAGTATCCTGCCTCGATGCTAATTGTTTTTCCCTAGCAAACCACTTCTAATTAAAAAAAAAATTAAAATGTTTACCTCTTAGTCCAAACTCTTACATGTTTTTTTCTTATATTGTTATGTACCAAGCACACAGACAGACCAACTACATAGTAATATACTAACTGTATCCTAACTGGAAACCTTCATCTCTGAAAAAAATATCAATGACTTCCACAGCAGTATTACTCTAGTAATCACGTTTAGTTTATAAATGTGATCATTTAACAAAAACACTTTTAAGTATAGACTGCTACTTCAAAGATCGCGAGGCAACAAAATAGCTTTATCTTCTTTCTAACACTCCAGGACCCCTTGGTATATAATTCCGTATCCTAAGAAATGTGTTGTTACTGACAGGGTTGAGACTGTAATGAGCATCTTCAGATGGTCATATTTACATTTGTTTGAGTGAATATTTGCTGACTGTCATCTAAGTGCTGTTAACTTTGCAAGGGACTGGCACACAGGGGCAACCAGACACAGTGTATACAGTTTTTGTCTCATGAAAATCTAACCCTGAATGTGCCTGTGGTCTGCTGTCCTTGGGTCCATCACAACTACTTGTAAATGCCATCTGCCATTGTCAATACGGGGCAGCTCATGAACTGCGTCCACATTTAGTGTTGACTCTTAGCTCCTTGAAATGTTGTGTTCGGTCATTACATTGTTTGTGCGCCCTTATTGTATCATGGATGTCTTATCACTTCCATTTTCCATGCTGGTGCGTATGGTCTGTAAAAATACAGTCAAGGTCAAGCCACTGAAGGCACTTGATATTGTGATCTGCTAGCCTGTTAGTTTCATGAAGGCAGAATTCATAATATATATTTTTTTAATTCCCTAAGTTGATAAATATTTTTTTCATTATTCCTGCAGCCAGTGAGCTCTGTAATTGCATATAAAGTGGAGACTTCAAACCAGTACTTATGAAAAATCCGTAATATCTCGAAATCACCTAAAGAAGTACAAAACTGAGAAACACGGTCAGCTCGTTACGCCATTAGAAGCAATTTCAACAATCAGCACACTTGAAGTAATTTCCCGGCACTGTTGGCTAAATGACTCAATTATCCCTTTCATTCCTGTACAGATATATTACTGGGATCAGCGTTTATAAGCAATGAGCAATGTGAAAAATACAGAAAGCAAGGAAGTGAATCTATAATGCTTTTAGGACAGACGATGAATCATACTGAACCTGAAATGAATGATGATTGGGATTTAGACGTGTGCTGCCCAGTACAGTAGCCACTGGCTTCCTGTGACTACGAGCACTTAAAATGTAACTAACGCTATTTGAGATAAGCTTCAAGTGTAAAATACACACCAGATTTCAAAGACATGCCGGGAATAAAAGAATGCACTATATTTCATTCATAATTTTTATATTGATTGTGCATTGAAATGATAATTCTTGAATATATTAGTTTAAATAATATATGGTAACGTTAATATAGCTTGTTTTCACTTTTGTAATGTGGTTCCTAGGAAATTGGCAGTTACTGTGTGTCCTCATTCGATCTCTGTTGGGCAGCACGGATATTCCAGTTGCCTAACTGGACAATGCAATGTGTAGACTTAAAAAAATCAACACATCTCTATAAAAGGATTGCTTGTAAAACAGCAATAACCTATCTGGAATTAATTTTTTTTTATCTTATTAGTGTGTTATCCAACTAACTTAGCTTTTTGATTTAGTCAACAGGATTAACTTCCAACTTTTTTGGTAATGGCATAGTATAACTATTTATTGAAACAGCTTAAATTTTTTCAGCATCTATTCTTTCTCAATAAAAAACAACATATATTTTAATTTATTTTATTTTGGCATTTGGGATGATGATTATTTGATAAATATTAGGAACTTGCCCTTGAAGGGCGCTGGCGTGAAAATGTAAAGAAAATTTTAAGTGTTTGAATCACTTAAGACCACATGGCACCAGATGACAGACAGGTAGGTCTATAAAATCTGCAAAGTGTATATGACATCAAAAGTGCTGTTCTGTTTGGAGCTTTTAGGGCTTTCTATATATAGTATCATATCCTCTGCATATAGTGACAGATTTATCTCTTCTCTTCCAATTTAGATCCTTTTTATTTCTTTTTCTTGATATCAGTCACATATGGAATTGAAAAAAAAAAGAAAAAGAAAAACAGAGGACACTAATGAACTCATATACAAAACAGAAGACTCACAGACATAGTAAACAATCTTATGGTTACCAGGGGAAAGGGGGTGGGAAGAGATAAATTTGGGAGTTTGAGATTTGCAAATATTAACTACTATATATAAAAATAGATTAAAAAAACAAATTTTTTCTGTAGAGCACAGGGAACTATACTCAATATCTTGTAATAACCTTTAATGAAAAAGAATATGAAAATGAATATATGGCTGGATATGCACAACTGGGACATTGTGCTGTGCACCAGAAATCGACAATTTGTACTTCAATTTAAAAAATTTGATTTAATTTAATTAAAAAAACTGCTGCCCTAATGATGCTCTGTTCTATGGCCCTTCCCTGACCGCACCCCACAATAATGAGCGCAGCTCTGAGAAGTGACTGGGACAACCGACGTGGTGAAGCGGTTTGTGTGGACGTCATAACAGATGCAGATGTCACTGTGTATCTCGCCTCCAGGTGACACACTCACAGCGTAGCAGTGACCTGCTCAGATGTACTGCTTTAATAATAACACAGAAGATTTGTGGCACAACACAGGTGTGGCATACTCGGTGTAAGACTGACCTTTGGAATGCCCTTAATTAAATGACAGCCATAATTAATCCACCCTGTTTTGGTCCTTCCTATATAAAGTTTATGGTGCTATCATTTTTTTCTGTCATTTTTAAGATTCCCTCTCCTTTGCGTTGTGAAGGTCTTATTCAGCCAGGAAAAAAAATGAGAGGGGAAGCCTTTGGGCTTTGCTATTATTTAAATAATTTTTTAAATAACTAAAATAAATTTGATTTATTTAAACATGAGTTATAGGTGTATATATTCGTTACATGAATGATGTTCATACGTATAAACAGAAATAAATAAAACATGTATGTGTGTGCCACATGTAAACAGGTAGAAAAACCTTCCCAAGTTCGTATGGACTGGAATCGAACAGAACGAAGGCTCGAGCCCAAGCGTTCCGATTCTAGGGCCGAGGCTTGGCGGGGCCCTGTTACTCTGTGCTCTTAACCCAGCCCCAGGAGCAAAGCCCAATGAAGAAATGAGACGAGAAACCACCACGCCCATACGTTTTCGTTCGTTACCACGTCGTTGGAAACCTGGCAGATTTTCACGTCTGTAGAGCCTTGTTCGGGGCGGTCTGCCTCAGAGGCCACGTGGCGAGCAAGCTTCCACGTCCCACCCGCGAGGGGGCGCGGGGAGCCAGCCGAGGAGACCGCGTCGCGGGACCGGCTGTCCCGACGCCGGGAAGGCGAGGTCGGGGGCCGGACTACACGCCGCGGGTGCGGGTTCCTCGGGGCAGCCCTGGGAAGGAGGGGATCCGCGCCCTCCGTCGGGGCGGCCCAGCGGGCCCGCAGAGCCCGCCTAGCGAGACAGATGGCCCCTCGCGCAGCGGCAGAGCCGTCCTGCGCGCCCCGGGGAGGGTCCGCTGACGCCTGCGCGGCCCGCGGAGGAGGCGGCACCGGGGACAACGGGCCGCAGGCGGGGTAGCAGGTGCCTGCTTACCGGGGCAGCGCAGAGGTGCAGCTGGGCCGGAGGCCTGGCTGGAGGGCGGTGACAGCCATCCTCGGGCCCCTGCGCACTGACAGCGTGGCTGGAGACGCACAGACACGTCCCCGCTCCTCGGCGCCTGCCCACGCCTGCCAGCTGGGCCTCCGTGGGTGGAGACGGCCGGGACCCTCACCGGGTGCGGCGGCTGCGGAGGCCCCGGCGTGCGGGGGGGGGGGGGGGGGCTGGGGCCCCGGCCTCGCTCCTGTGTCTCTGCGACGCGGCGAAGCTGCAGGAGGCGCGGCTGCATCCGCGCTGCTGACTGGGAACCATCAGCCTGGCTCTGCCATTGCTACTTTGGGGGCCGTGGGGGCCTGTGGGGGGCCAGCTCCCTCTCTGGGATGCCAGACTGCAGGGGACAGACTTGGCCAAGCCAGCCTTGACCTCTCATGGTGTCTTCATGCACAGGCTCCATTTTGACGACCGGAAGGCCAAAGGCTTGGGAACAAGGACGTGGATTTGCTCCGTGTCACGTGGCAACTCCACGTGGCACTTTCCAGCCCGAGTGCAATGGGAACTTGACTAAGTACGGATCAAAACGTTCCCTTTAAACAGCCTTTCGTAGGAGTAGAATACCGGACATTTTCGAAGTTCCGTAAAGACTCTTCTAGAATGCTTTGTTCCAAATTTCCTTAGCTTAAAATTATGCTTGCATTTTCAAGGGTTAAACATACCTTGAACCAAATGTACCACTACCTGCTTGACGCGACCACACGAGTTCTTAGGAGTGAAACTGACTGTGACTCATTGTTTGAAAATTTACAAGACGTTTATAGTTTTGTTAAGTAGCTCAGAAAAAAGAGAAACATACTTGAGTCTCTACCTAAGTATAAAAGGAACGTTTTCAGCTGAAACACTACACTTGTCCTTAAATAGATATATAAGTATCTTTTAGAATCAACAGAATATGTTCACTTTCAACAATTAAGAAACACCAAGAATTTTTAATAAAAGATGATCCTGATAAATTCATTAATATCTTTATCTTTAAGACCCACATCCTGTGTTTGAAGCATCAGCTTTCAGATTGGATTGAAATATATGGTTAAGTTCAGTGACAACAATGTTGTCAAATGTTAAACCTTCATCTAAATTAGTACCTCATAGATTTTTTTGTCTCCAGATCTTTCTCTGATGATTGAGGATTTTCATTTCAAATATACTAAGAAAAATAAAGTGTCATATTTTGTATTGTATACACAACAAATATGAATGTGGAATTGTAAAATTAAATTGAAAATTCAGAGATTTTTCCATGCATAAAAATGTAAAATTTTGGAAATTTATTTTAAAAGTAACATATAATTTACTGAAAATCAATACCCAATAAAACTTAATGCTGGCTGCCACTTACAAAGTGTAAACTATTGCTCTTGCCATCAACCACACTCAGAATAATGGCTAGATTTAATGTATCTCAAAAGTCTCAAAACCTGTGGGTACTGGGGCATTGGGCTTTTGAACTTGGGAGATAAGATAGTTGAAAAATAAATAGATATACTTTTTACTTCCCTAATCTAGAGTAGCTATAATTCCATGACTATCTGAGGATATCATGTACGAAAAATGCCACAATGAAGCAAGATCTTTTGAAAGTATAGTGTATTGGGGGATTTCTCTTCCCTTGAGTGCAGCTACTCACTATCTGGGAATGTTACACGCAATGCTCATGTGGTCACCTTTGTGAGTCACTGTTATGGTGAAATAGGTATAAAGGCTACAGTGTGATCTGATACCAGGATGAGTCATCATGGAAATTAGGTAGTCAAAGCAAACAGTGAAAAAAACACAAAGCAACGGAGCAGAGAGAAATGATGACATGCTGCTGAGTGATTAGACCCTGATATTCAAAATAAATACCTGCTAGAAATTATCCGAGGGCAAAGACAGGCAGGCAGAACCACTCGCCTCTAACAAGAGCTCTTTGTGAACGCTGAACACAGTTAACGTCATGTGACTTACAGACAGCTCTCAACTGGCTGCGAGTTTTTATTTCTCTGTGGTCTGAATGTTCACTGGTGTTACCTATTTGGATAAAGTACCATTTCAGGCTTCGGGTTTTTTGTCAAATTTTTCTAGATACATTCTTATTGTTAATTTCTGTTTGAAACTCAAAAACTTACCACATAAAACCTGATGAACCACTATATTCTTATTGGTTAATTCTCTCACATTGCTTCAAAAAGGGAATTTTTGATCTGAATCCTCTAGAAGTAAAGAAGCCTAACCCAGACTGACTTCTGTTAAAAAACAAAACAAAAACCCAAACCCACTGTACTTAGTCAACAGAGTTTATAGTATGATTATCATGTGTATTTTACTTAATAAGAATATTCAAATATAAAATTAATCAATGAATGTATGGACTTGGGGAGAAAAATGACAAGAAATAATTATAGGATGTATGGTACAAAAAGGAGAATTTTTTATGTGTCCAAGAAAATACATATTAGGAGGATTGTTTTGGATTCTATAAAAATGTTTTAAAAATAAATACTAAGTGGATGGAATGGATCAAGGAAAATATTTGTGGGCCAGTATTCAAAACCAAACCTTTTAGTGAAATCGATATGCACTTTTTAATAAATCTGAAAAAAAAAAAACCCCACATCATATCAAACCGGTTTTATTACCTTTCTGCCCTTCTTAAATATGTGGACATATTTCAACAGACTTTATCAGAGAAATGCAAAAAACAAAGGTTGCCTACCTTAATGAATTAACACATGATATACAAAAACATGGATAGATATATGAAGATCAGCAATGGTTAAGAGTATTTGAACAAAGGAGAGTGATGTGACACCTTTTGTCACCAGATATTAAAGCACCCTTAACCTCTGATAATGACATTGATTTATTAGTGTTGATCTGGGGAAAGAACGTCAGGCATTGCAGCCTAAGGCTGAGAACCCAGACCACCTGTGGGAAGGTACATGATTACACTGCATTAAGAGCAAGGGGAAGGACTCACACCCTGGCCTCACGTTACACACTCCAGAAGGTCCGGGTGCGTCAGACAAAAATACGATAAGTAAATAAATGGAGAAGAATGAAGAGGAACAGGAGGAGCTTTCAGAGAAGAAAGATAAAGTGGTTAGAGTCAAATTCATGAATACAGGTGATGGGTTTAGTTGACTTAAAAGGGTAAAGTCAAAACTACAAACACAAACATCTCAGATTGGACGGCATAACATGTGAACGCTTCTGGACGTTAAAAACCTAACAATCAAGACAAAAGGCAAACAGCAGAAAACAAACACACACATGCCAACGAGGACGCACCCCTGCGTGAAAGCGTGCACCCACCCCACTGAAAATGGGCAGAGAACACTAGCTGATGACGAAAGAGGAAATGTCGATGGATAAGACGACTGAAGGGAAGCCAGTCCTCGCTGGTGATCAGAGAACTTCAAATGCTGAGATACACAGGTGACTTTTTTCTTTTCATAAATTTCAAAAGGTGTAACGGGCTCGGATGAACGCCTAGGCGTCACTTTTAGGTATGTAAAGCATGACAACCTGACAAGTAGCCTAAAAACACGTATGTGTAGCAAGGGCCTTAGACATGTCCATGGCCCCTGACTCGCTGGTTGTCAGCTGCGGGGCTGGTTTGGTGTTATTCAACACTTCTACCTTTGGAAATCGATCTTAAAATAGGAATCTTAGCTTAAAATATATTTAGAAATTGTCTTCAGCACAAAGATTCCCAAGTTAGGGAACTGTTGAGTAAACTGGTGATGGACAGTGTGCTGTCTTTTCAAAGATATTTCCAGTCAGGTTTTAATGAATGACCCAAAGACAGCAGATTTGGTGAAGGGGGGCTTCAATTCCTGCAGATCAAGAGTGACAACTCAGAGAAGTATTTTGGCCATTTCATTTCCAACTCCAGTCTTAAGGTGGCTAAATACGCAAGATTATTTGTCCTCCGATAAAGAGAGAAATGTTTCAAATCGCCAGACTGACCATGTCTTCTGGGAAATGGTTTTTTCCTTTTGTTACTTTTCATTCATTCATTCATTCATTTACTCACTCAAATATCTCAGCGTTCACTGCCAGGAAGACACAAAGGATATATAAAAACACATAAAACATAATAATGACCTTTAGAGCCTAGAAGAAATGCACATATTCGCCTCCTACTTAAGTCTGTTCTCCGTAATATTTTTTTGCAACGTGTTGACGCAGCACCAAAGGGTCACAGCTTCCTAGTGCACCGGCTGATATGTACACCTCGTACACCTCGCTGTATACAGCACGGGGCCACGGGTGGGGGTGATTTTCTTTCAAATCTGTTTATATCTCATTAAAAAATAATTTGTGGTAGCATCTTAAAATAGAACTATTCATAATCTGTCCTTCGTGTTTTCTTTAAGGTGCACAGGACGTGGCGATTGTCACCTGTGGATGCCCAGAGTCGATCCCACTGTCCCCAGCTGTCCACGGGTCTGTGAGTGCCCACCTAACAATATCTGGCAGAAATAATAACATTTGGTGTCTTTGTAACAGTCTTAAAGTGATAAACGGTCAAAAAATAAACTCTAAAAGACAGATGTTTATGCCTCCCAAATTCAGCTCAGGCATCACCTCCCTTCGGCCAGATCATGGATTGCTGAGGGCAAAAGCCATTTCCTGTTAGTAGCTCTGTTACCAGCCAGATGTATAGTTGGCCACACATATTGCTTAAGGCAAAAAAAAAAAAAAAAAAAAAAGATTGAATGGTAACGGTAAACCCGAGTCCCAATAAAAGAATAGGAAAAATAAAACTGGTGATTTGAAGGGCCCACATCGTCAAAGCTTTGCAGCAGTCTGTATGGTGAGGAGTGTTTCTCATGGGTTTGTATCTTTAGATTTTAAGACCAATGGGTGGGAGCCAGCATTCCTGTGCTTAGAGTAAAGCAACGTTGTGTGGGTGCCAGCCTCTTGACTGAGAAACACCAGAAGTCTTTCCAAAGGGCCCCTCCTCATTTTTTACTTTGCAGTCTGCTGCTGTGGATTACTACTCCTCGTTCTGGAGAAAGCAAAAAAGGCAGGTTTTCAAAAGCCGGGCAATTGCCTGCATGTTAAATCCAGGAGAGACCTTGTGTCCTAGCTCAGTTCAGTTTCCACACGTAACAGGGAATCAGCTCGACTCTCACCAAGGAGGGCGGTGGAAGTCAGAAAAGACAGCCAAGCCCCTCGCTCGCGCTGCAGGAACCCTTGGTTAGCGCTTCTGACCTGGGGTGGGCTTTACCCTGTGGACCACCTTCTTCCTAAAAACCCACCTTCTCCTTTGAAGACTTGATTTAATGACATTGGTGCAGACAGAGAAGTTCTGTTTCCCTGGGCGGGTGAGACAGCTCCAAGAAAAGTATTTTTTCGTCTTCAAATGGGGTTGCTTTTTTGCTGAACAAGCCTTCCGTGTGTAGGAATTTTATGCTACAATATGAATAATGAATCTGGAAAATCATGCTTCCTAGCGCAGATGTAGGTACTGAATACTTTCCCCCCGCTACTCAGTAATGATTATTTTCATTACACAGACTAGTTCCTAGATAAGTGAAACAATAAAAAATTATGTCAAAGAAATGCTAAAAATGCTTTACTGGGTATTAGATGATTCTGAAACAAATAATTTAATTTTTTTCTTTGTACTGAACAATGCAGAGGAAAGTAATTCTAATTCCATTCATCAATTAATGTAATGAACATCACTGTACATGTTCCACAGGCCATGTAGAGCGCCTGCATCCGTTTGTAGGCGCACCATCTGGCTGGAGAGAGCCTGCCTTGTGGGCGGAGAGGCTGGGTGTGAGGGCGCCTCTGCCTAATTCTGGGGTCGGTACCGGGAAGCCGTCTCACCCCAAGGTAAGGCGCTTACCCCTCTGTCGGCCTAATTAAGGGTAATAGTTTGGTCTCTTACGGGCTTGCTGTTTTGTTCTGTTTAATTTCTCAGCCAGCTCAAGGGCTGGGCATGGAGGGAAATTACTGAAAATGCTATCCATCTGGCCCCTCCCATCCCACTAAGCACAGGTTCGGTTCCCGCTAAAGCTGATCTCGTGGGACTTGATTCCGGGCTGGTGCAGAGGAAGAGACTTAGTAACAGCGGGGTCTAGGTTCTGGTCCGGCAGCCCCAGCTCAGCGTGCTCCTCTGTACAGATGGGCAGTACTCCTCTACGGGGCTGGCCAGTGCCCTCCATTTCTCCCCCTGGAACAAAAGGTGCCAGCGCTCCCAAATTTTAACCTCAAAAGGAAAGGAACTCGTCAATGAATCATTTGTAGAGCTCGCTCCCTTTTACCGTCTCTCAATAATGGATGAGTAGCAGAATCAGTAAAAGCATCCACGCAGCACAGAGTAATTACAGCCACTCAGGCAGCGCGTGGCTTGTGCCAGCCTGTCCACCCTTGCGGTTTACGTTCTGCTGACCCGGCTGGCCCGCCTCCCGCACATGTACACCTTACTGCGTCTCACGGTATGCAGCACGCCTCCGCTGCCAGCCTCATTTCCGTCTGTGTCCCAGACTTGGCTCAGGGACCGTTTCCCTGGGGGCTTCCCCTGATTCCCACGGAAGCTCTTCTGCATGTCCTCTGTACCCTGTGGTTAGGGCACCAGGGCCATAATTTCAATTACCGCAATGCAGCAGGACAGTCCATTTATACGCCTGTCTTTTCCCAGCGGGCTAAAAGCATGCAAATATCTTATTTATTTTTTAAATCTCCAAACTCCAGCACAGAGCTTGGCAAAGAAGAATATCTTTAAAAATAATTTTTTGAATGGAACAGAGGGCATTTTAACATGCATTTACTTATGTTCTCATACTTTTTCTAAGGGGCTTAGAATGAAACCGATAAAAATGTCTTAAAAATGGGTATCTGTTGGGTCACCTGTCTTACCAACTTTCAGAAAAGTCATTCCACGCCTCGGTTACTTTGCTTGTGCAATTAAAGATGATGCCGATTACTGCTAAGCAAGACTGATAAAAAGATCCTTGATTGGAACGTTTCATAACTGCCTGCTGGCACATCATGATTTCAGGCACATTTTTCAAAGTTCTGATAATCATATTCGTGATCAAGGGCAGAAAGGATGTGTTTGCAATTTGACAGTTTGGTATTTCTAGCTCTCTGATCAAGCTCTCTGAGTTAAATATTCTGGTCAATTTTAAGCCACGCCTCTTTGTTTCCAAATTATTCAACTATGTCAAGGAAAATAATATTTGCTTGATTCCATCAGTCGATCGTAAGCTGACAGGCTTCAAAAATGATGGTTCTTTATTTCAGCACACCGTAGTTAAATCATCATTGTAGTCCTTATCTCCTTACTGGGTGGTAATTTGGTTTGCTGCTGTCAATGTGAATCTTATGTTTTTTGACCCTTTATTCAAAATTGCTCCTATCATGCTTTCCACAAATAAAATACAGCCGGAGACAGTGTCATAGTAAAGGGAAATGTCTAAGGAATACAAATAATCCTGGAAAATGGTCAAAGCAAGTTGGAGGCGAACACTGAAATTTGCAGGCTTGCCTCATGTTAAGCTCTATATCACATTTTCTGGTGTTAAAAGTTTAGCTTGGACCTTTAATTTATCACGTAACCTTTGGTGGCATCTCCTTTTTTCCATGTTTTAGCAGGCATAGAATTTCAGTGTGCATGTCTACACAGAAAAGCTCTGACTCGCTGTATCCAAGTCCGCACTCCTGCCACGTATGTTCTCAGCTGAGTCCTTTATTATTTCGGCACACAACTGCCCAACCAGAGATTCTTGTTGAAAACTGTCCTGTGATCCTGCTTTTCAATCTCCTTTCCATTTCCTCATCCGTCCATTCATACAGCATCACTTTTATTGCATTGCTTTCTGGCCAGACTTCCTCGGTGCTCTGGGGTTGCCGCTACAAGACCCAGTTTGGCCCTTCGGTCCTGGTCCCTCTGAGTCTCACCGCTAGTCCCAAACACTGACTGCCTGTCAGTCTCCCACTGGCATGCTAATGTCCCAGTAACCCCTTGCACCTCCTCCTGGGACCACGCCTCTTCACCAGGTGCCTGCCCTCCCGACCGCCCGTCCAGGTGACCTTGTCCACCATTAATAAGCCCCTTAATCTCTGGGGCACATTGGCTCTGCTTTTGTTTTATCTGCTTTGGCCATGGGCGCAAAGTGGGAAATACAATATAATTCCTTTACAGTCCTGAGTATGGTTTCCTCATACAGCTACCAAAATGTCCCAATGCAGAGCTGGAAATGGGGTGAAAGTCAGGTGAGTCAGGGAGCGCATTTACTGGTTTCCTGGCTGGGGAAGCACACCAGGTGCCAAGGAAACCATGACCTCATGGGTTCGTCTCCAAGCTTGCAGGGCACTGAGACCACAGTGGGACACGGAAGCCCAGGCTGGACCCAGCAGTGAACTCTTAAAACACTCCCCGTCCTGGTCAGGACTGAAGAGACAGGTCAGGGCGTGGGTGGCCCGTGTCCAGCGAGGGTTTCAACAGCTCCGTTCAATACATTTTGTTAATGTTCTTGCTGCTGCTGCTGAGATTGTAAAATCAACATAATAAAAATCAAGGCTATTTCAGCTTTCAAAATGTGCTCAACCTTTTTGTGTGTGGTGGTTTCAGGAGCAACTCGCGTTCATTAGTATTAATCCATCAGTGAGAAAGAGATGCCTCTTCTAACCATGTGGCAACATTTCCTGAGGACGGAGCTGCCCCACGGCGGCTCTTCCTGCTAAATACCCACTGGTTCTCTCCTTACAGAATACGCCCAAGTTCCAAGTTCCAGGCGTTACATCATTAGTTACATTGTAATAAATAATGGCTTTTGGCCAGGAAAGATTAAAAAAAAAATCAATTGTCTCACTTGTGTCCAAACTCCCCTTGGGAAATGTTTTCAGAGCTTTTTCCTGACTCTGTGGGGCAAAGGCTGCAATTCAAGGAACAAGGTGAATTTTTCTCAGTCAGTAAGTCTGCAAAAGGCAGTAAACACCTTCCTTTCCCAAAGCAACAGATGAGTCACACTCTCTGCCCCTCCTCCCCCTCCAGGCTAGGCTGTGGTTTTGTTTGCTTATTCGTATATGTACATATGTATGTAGTTATTTCTGTTATTATCTTTAGAGGCCTTAGTATATTGTAATGCTGTGGCCTGTAATTTAACTTACATGCTCTATGCTTATAAAGCACTTTACAGGTTTTCCAACTGAGTTCATTTAATAAGCGATTTGTCCTGTCAGCACTTGGAAGTGCTCGGACGTGAAATGATTACAGCACCTGCTTCATTCATGAGCTGACCAAGTCTCAGGCCCGGTCAGTGACTCACCACATCCACCCGTTCCTCTGAGTCAACACTCTTTCTTCTGTTCAGCCCCCCTCCGCTGTCTCCACCGGCTGCCTCTTTGAGGAACCCTTGTTTCTGGGTGCTGGGGACCCCTTTTATCTTCATTGTAAGTAGGGAGCGGAATGCTCCAGACTCTCACTTAGGGAAGAGCGAGGAACGGAGATGATGGGTAGACATCCAGTTTGTCTTCCAGAATCCTGGAAGTAAAACATTTAATCCCACTTCAGTTTTTTATTATCCTGTTCTGGGCTGGATGTAATCAGGAATGGTAGAAAGATGGAGAGGAATTCCTGTGACTGGGTTTCTGTGATGTTTCAGGAAGAATACTAGATTTCTATTCTCTTTATGCTGTCTCTGGACAGTTTATAAAGCAGACATTGCTTTTCCCCAATTTCCTTTTGAGGAAATAGCCTTCAGAGTTGTTGAACCACTGACCCGAAGTCACACATCGGTGAATGGCAGACCTCATTTACCGTACATTCATTCTTCCCAGGACATGAGGTTGGGTCAGCCCTGCTGACGCTGACCACGACCCTCCCTCACCGTCAGCCCACCTGGGAGCCCTGCTCTCTGTGGTTCAGCAAAAATGACTAGAGCACTTAGAACGTTCCCTTTAGCAGAGTGGATGCGGTCGGCGTTCCTGCTCATCGCAAATCTCTGAGCTCCTCGGACGTGGGGCAGCAAAGGGTTGTCCTTCACCTATGATTTGGACTGTTTATGAGACTCTAAGTAGGGAGAAGGGGTGATTTCGCCTTCTGAAATCGTAGTTTTCTACTTTATGCACCACTGGCCTTTCCAACACCCACGTCTGCTTTAGAAACTTGATCAGACAAGTGATCGTTACGTTCAGAGGAGCTCAGGAGAAGGTCTACACCCAGCGATTACAGGCGCCTAGGGTGACTCTCCCACCGACAGCAACTAAAAGTGCTGGATAAAACATGAGAGGAGAAGACGGTAAGGAGAAAAGAAAAACACAAGAGAGCAGATAACGGGAAAGAGGAAGAGGAAACGTGAAATGAAAAGACAACTGGCAAAGATTTTGAGGCAAATAAACTTTAAGATGATTGAAGAATTAGATATCCTAAGTTAAATAGTCTTCCTCTCCCAAAACAACAAAAATAAAATAAAATAAAGAAACCCCTCTAACAACAGGCCGCATGAGCTTGGCTGCCCAGATGCCAGGTCGAGTCCGCACTGTCAGCCCTTCTCTGAGTTTCAGTAACGGGCACTAGAATTCCTTCCTGAAAACGTACGGGTTCATTCAACTTGTTGCTGTGGGAAATTTCAAGAACAACACAAGGGTGTGCCGTAGAGCATCTCCCGGATCCATCACGCTTTACAACTGTCACGGAACTCCTGGATGTACCCTGGGCCTGCAGCGGCGCCAACTCACGGCCAATTTCGCCTCATCTGAAGCCCCTCCGCTCTCCTCCCCAGGTTATCCTGAAGCAATTCCAGACACCACAGCCACTGTAACAATGTTTACTTCTAAAGAGGAGAGGTTTTACAAAATATAACCCGACCCTGTTATCACACCTAAAATTCTGTAATAATCACTAACATCGTCAAATATCCAGTTGGATCACATCCCCCCGACAGTCTCAAAAGTTTTAAAACATTTCATTTTCACACGCCAGGGCTGAGCTCAGTTTCAGTCGTTGGTTACAATGTAAACAATATGCCTTCGTTTTCTAGGTCATTTTTCAGCATCTCCGCGGAGATGCCTGAGCAATCTTTCCAAGGCCTTTACTGCTTAATTACCTTCACCCTGTGGTTCACAGCAAAACTCAACGGGAGATAGGTTGGCCCTAATGTGGCAGAGACTGGTCACGTCCCAGAGGTAAGCTTTGAGAAGAGGGGATGGTTACCGTCAGACGACCACGCCAGCTCAACCCCACGTTGCATTTACGGATCAATGTGTGTGATTGTGCACAAACCCAGCTTCCTCCTGATCCACTGCCTCAGCCTTGCTGATTGTGTTTTGAAGACGTTAACCTCCTCTTGAAAGTAAACACCCTTCATCTATTTACAGGCCGCTTGGCAGCCTTTGCATCTATTCCCCAACTTACTCCGCATGCGGATATCGTGTCATTTCAGACTGTTTATGACATTCTTTTGTACCAACAGTATAGGGCCGCCCTAAGTGGAACAAGAGTGTGCAAAACTGTTACGCCCGGACTTGAATCACAGGAAATGACTCAACAGGGACAAGGAAGTAACAGGAGCTGTTTGGATGAGCTCTTGCAAAAACTTAGCCATGGCTGTTTCTTTTTCTTTTTTTTAAATCGATAACCTTAAAACTCTAAAAATCCTAAAATCTTCTGATTTTACCAGAGATCCCGGTAACGATGAGAATCATCATCATAATAATGAGTCTACTAAATTCTGAAATCAAGGCTAACCTGGAGGCGAGCGCGCGAGGAGTTGTGCACCTATAAGCCATGGCCTTTGGGCGTTTGTAATAATTGGCCAAACAGGCCTGAAATTCAAACAAGCAAGACAACTGGCAAATACACATTTAGGAAAGTTTCTGAAGCGATTCATGAGAAAGATAGAGAAAAACTCACAGAAGCAGGCAAATGCCACGATCCTTAACTCTGCATGAGATTTGCCCACAAAATACCCGTTATTTCTTAAACCGTAAGCTGGGAAAGCAACCTGCTTGTCTGAGAAATGGGCTGCGCCCACCCGATGGAATAAACGCCTTTTTCCTCCCGTCTCTGCCCGCCTCATGAGCTCTCAGGTGTAAGCTATTTGGTGGGCTTGGTCTCAACTTAAAGGCAGGAGGCACTTCGTAGGCATTGAGCAAGGCAGTCATTTTCACTTTAAGCTGTTGTGGAAATGAAATATTAATATGAAGCCCATTAACAGAAGATGGAGCTGATTCTAGATCATTAGGAGTGAGCAATTAAAGTCCCCTCCCTTGGAGGTGCTTCAGAATCCACGGCTAGTTACTTATTTGGAGTTGCAGTTAGAATGGGATGTAATTCTGAACGTCTGCTGATTCAGATGCTCTGCAGTGGAAACCTGGATATGGAAATAGATGGAAATATCGTATCATGTGCAAAATACACACAGTATCAGGTCTTCTCAGACATGAGTTGGTTTAAATTAGTTTTTTAAAAATATTATTTGTCTTTAAAGAAACTTTCAAAGTGAACAAATCCTTTTCTCAAGAACTCACGTAAAAGGTCATTGTGGCAAATGACATTTGAAAAAACAGATAACAATTACATCACACTGAAATTCACAATGTTTTTCTTGAATCACTTTAGTAAAGGATAGATTTGAGGGTTTTTTTTTAAGTATTGTACATCATTTTAATGTAATTTTAAATTTATAGACAATAAAATTCACTTTTCTTTTGTGTACAGTTTTAGACTTTTGACAGATGTATAGAGGCCTGTCGTCATCACCATAATCAAGAAATAAGAGTTCTCAGCCCCCAGGAAAACCCCTGGTGATGATGTTTGTAGTCAGACCCTCTGCAATATCAATATTGGGACGGCTTTCAGACACAGCCTCAGAGTGGGAAGAGTTGTCGGAAAAGGAGAAGGTATCAAGCCGGGTTGCATCTGAGATAAGGAAAGAGGCAGAATGCATTTTCATTCTCTAGAAGAGTGAAATGACTTCTCGCTGCATTTTTCTTTCCCTTGCATCTCAAGCCTGAAAGCCATGAAAGCACCTGCTAGTGATTTTACCTGAGTTCTAGTCAACCCCCAGTGATGGGGGAATTCAGGCGGCTTGGGAGGCACGGCCGTGTGGCCAGTCTGAGTTTTAAATATCATAGTTTCCCTCTACATTTCATATCTTGTACCCAAACTCTAAAAAGTGATGGGGCCATAAAAATTCAAATTTCCCCCTAAGCAGAAAAAATTTTTTCTTACTTTTTCTTGGTAGTTAGAAGAGTACAAAGGATTATTATACATCACTTGATCTGTTTGGGCGACTTTGATATAAGACGTACATTTGCTTGTAAGTTGTGCAATATTTAGAGATAATGAATGCTCACTATTTCAGGGAATGTATCAAATAAATATTGATTCCTCAACTCCTCCTTCATTTATTTCTTTTATGACTTTCCTTGTCTTGATTTCTTGGCACCAGGCATACCATAGAATGTGTTGGTTTCAAATTAAATGTCCACGGTGTAAATACTGAAATCAGCGGGCTTATATTTTTCCTTGAACTTAAAGACATTATAAAATTCACAAGCTTTCTTGTAGTAATGGGAACGAAAGAAAGGCGTGAAGCTCTTTTTCTTTGTTTTTAAAATTCAAGTCACAGAGACATCACTCAAATGCTGGAACAACACAGTGTATTGGTGCAAATCTGGACGTCCTGGGTGAGCAGACCTACACGACAGCGGGGTGGTCCCTGATCAGCTTCTCCTCTGTCCATTTTCCTCTCCTTTAGACTCTGCTCCACATCCTGGCAAAGTGCCCCCAGCAGCTCCACGTGGCACAACCCCCAGTCCTCACGCTCTCAGGTGGGGATGGACTCTGCCCTGTGCGATGTCCCTATTAAACCTCCCTATTAAACCGCATTGGTTTCCTGAAGCCAGACTTTCAGCTTGGACCATGGAAGGGAAAAACTTCTCATCGGCCTGGGCTATGCCCACCCTGTGCTGAGTAAACCTGGATGTCCTGCATGAGAGTGGGAGTCCTCAGGGCAAAGGAGATCGAAAAGGGAAAGGATGCCTGGCGAAAAAAAAAAAAATGATGAAATTTCAGAAGCAAAATGATTTTGCAAAATACTCTGCTCTAACCATCTCATCTCATACACGAGAAACCTGAGGCATCTGGAGAGTTCTTTGACTTTGTAAATAGTGACCCCAGCAAGAAAAGTGTAGGTCTTTCTAGTGATCATTCTTAAACCCTGGAAATCCATCTGAAAATAACGTTGATGGAGCATTTTAAAAAAGAAAAGAAATAACTGTACTCTTTGCCCACTGGGTTTATAGTTACCTTTCTCTACGTGATGCTTTTTTTTCAACCTTATATGGTCACCCCAACCCAAGGTTTAACCTATAAATCTGTATGTATATATATGTGTGTGTGTATGTGTTACGTATATGCGTATATGTAGACAGATTAATCTACATGGTGATTCATTTCTTTAACGCCACCACAGATAAAACAATTGTTAAAATTTGCACCCAGAGCTTAAAATTAATGGCCCTTGCCAGCAAATAGTTTATTTTCTTTGTCTAAATTATTCTCCATCAGTATGCAAACACCCATGGAAACGTTTCTCAATGCAAGAATGAGTTCAAAGTAGATCCTGACCACCAGCTCCACTCCCCTCCTGCCCTGCCATTTTTGCAAAGGCAGATTTGCATTACTGGCACGGACCACCTGTAGATGTGAAGATGCTTGTACCGAGCTTCTAGTTTCCCCCATGACTGGTACCCCTCAGTGCTAACCCTTGGGCTGTGTGGGCTGACAAGGTGCGTGGTACAACATGCAGTCGGCCTTTGGTCTCTGCCTGACAAGCCCTTCGTCACCGAGCCACCTAAGTGACGAGGAGGACAAGTTCACGATCCCAGACGCTGAAGAGATACACCAAGATTGTTTCAAATAACTGAACATTTTCCCAGGGCAGTCTCTGATCCTTTCAAGGCCAGACCCCACATGAAGAGACAAATAACGCTCCAAGGCACACATGCCAGCGTCTCAGCTGTGCGCACTGAGGAGCATGGAAACTCGGAGCTCTGAATGCGCCTTCCAGACGTCAGACGGACATGCCGATACTCAACGGCGTCGTTTGACTTTGCTGTCACAAACTTACAGGGTTTTCATACCTAATAATAGAAACACACGGGACTATAAACACGTGAGCATGTATGTAAGTAAATTACATGTGCACACACGCATGTGTTCATATGTGTGCACGGCAAAGTGCATAAATATGACACATATTCAGAGAGGCTTGTTCTCTTTGGGGGATGTGACCTCAGACAGCTACGTTGCGATGCCTTCCTGACGCAGGACTTCCTGTCCCTCCATGGTGCTTCTGCCCATCTGACCGTGACTCAGTGCCCTGCTTCAGTGGCCAGGCAGCACAGGATTCCCTGCGAAATCAGAGGAAGGCACAGAGTGGCAGTCCGTATGACAGCCACCCGGGGCCTCATTACTGTGAATGGAAATGGATAAACAAGGACCTGCTGTACAGCACAGGGAACTACATTCTTTTTTTTGCAATAACATATAATGGAAGAGGATTCTGAAGAGAAAAAAAATATATGTATGTCTATGTACAACTGATTCACTTTGCTGTACATCTGTCACATTGTAAATCAACTACACTTCCATAAAAATTTTTAAAAAAGCAAATCAAATCACAATGTAACTTCAATAATAAAAAAAAAAAGCATGAGGTTTTCCACATCTCCATTTGTTTCCTGTTTCATGTGTGATTTCGACACATTGACGAAGAAATGTAATTTCAAAGTTGTCTAAATACGTTTCACGACAAATATCACACGGTTTGAAAGCACAGCACTCTGAGTGACGTACGTCTTGTGTGCTACTTCCTGGTAAGCCCAGATCTTTTTCTGTCACAGTTTTCTCTCAGTGGAAAATATTATAATGTTTCTGAATAACTAGCAAAAATATATACTATAGGAACTTTGTAGGACAGAAAGCACATGGTATAGGAACTAACTATCACAAGTTTGCGGCCTGTAGATTTATGCAAAATTAATGATGGACTTAGAAAAACAGATAAGCAACAAGGATTTACTGCATTGCACAAGAAACTATATCCAATATCTTATAATAACCTTTAATGAAAAAGAATATGAAAACGAACATACGTCTGTATACACATGACTGGGACACGGTGCTGTGCACCGGAAACGGACACATTGCAACTGACTGTACTTCAGTTAAAAAAAAAAGCACCTAATGATAATCTAATTTTCTTTCCCTTATAGGTCACTTGCTGTTTTTGCCTATTTCAAAGGATTTTTTTTTTCCTCTATAAAATTTAGTCAAAAACAGTAACAAAAAACTTTTTTTTTTTTTTAAAAACCCTGCTCTTCAGGACGGGTTTCCCTCAGAATTTCCGAGTCTCTTTGTCATTTTTAGTCCTTCCCTCTAGTTGTCTTAACCATCAGAGGTTATCCTTCCAGTGAAAAAAATCACTTAATAGCGATTTCTGTGAAACAATTTCCAGCACACTGTAAATAGTCACAGCTGGCTCCGACTCCCCATTCCTGCTCTTTTGTTTTCCTGCATTTTTTTACGGAAATGTTAAAAGAAAAAACAAAACCCAGCACATGGAGAGATGTTATTGCTTACATGAAAAGAATATAGAACGTCATTATGGAATACCCGGAAATCCTAAAATTAAAATTAGATGATTGTATTCATTCATTCACTCAGCAAACATTTACTGTGTCTCTGACATGAGTCGCGCGCCATGCTAAGTGCTGACGCTTACAGATGGATCAGATGCAGTCCCCATCATAAAGCGAACCATTGTCTGAGTGTGGCTGGGACTCTGTCCCAAGTTTCCTCTCTTCTGCAAGGATGCAGGCAGAGCCGGTTCAGAGACACAGCCGTCATGAAGTCTGCCTCCCTTCCTCTTCTGGGCCCCCTTCAACCACGTGATTACTTTTCATGTGCTGCCACCCTGTACCTCCCTGTAACTTTAGATTTTGTCCTTTTTTTTTTTTCACCCAGTTCATTATTGACTTACACTTCTTCAAAGTCCCCCAGAGCCCTCCTTTCAACCATCTGTTAAGGCCACAAAGCAATCCAATAACTCTTTTATGTGTACTGGTCAGAGATGACTGTGCTGAATGCACACCTGTGGGATACGACAGACCTCTCATGGGGCAATGCTGAGCCCCATGTGGTGCAATTTTAGTGATGGAAAACTGGGGGCTTCTGGAAGACTGTCAAAATATTTCAGATGAGGGGAGCCCCATCCTAAACACCGTTTATCCCTCAACTCTATGGCTATACCCTCTATGAACCAAAGAATTACTTCTCATTGAAAACCTGAGATAAATAAATGAAAAGTATTGTGTTCCTAATAGTTATTCTCAAAGATACTGTCTAACAAAACCCCCCATATCTTATCCACAATGAGGTCTTCTCTTTTCAAAGCATCATATTAAGTCTCTTTTCAGTTTCCAAAAGAGGGAAAGATTACGAGGTTGCTCTCAAGGACAATAAATAAACAAAAATGTAAGAATATATACGTGGTTTCCTGCTAAGGCCACATCCTCATGGGATAAATAAGAGATTAAAGCTTTCAGAAAGGTTGGGGAAGGGGTGTGGGTGGGATGAAAACCCCACTGTGCTTCATCTGTGCCACCTCCTCTGGTTGAGACTGAAAACGCACGCTCCACCTCAGTTACGCCCAGCAAGCTGTGACACACTTGTAAGTAGCCCTTCGCGTTTCAGCGTGAATTAAAGGGTGGGTGAAAATTTTAACCAAAGGAAGATTAAGTAGGAAGACACAGGTTATTGGAGGGGAGGGCATCCCTCGTAACAAAGGGTCTAAGAATATAACAACAAAGAACATTCAAGAAAAAACACTCAGAAAAGTTGCTTCAGACCCACCCAGCGCGTTTGAACAACACCTCAGTGAGCATATTAAGCGGTGAATGGGGCAATCCTAACGCCTTGCTTGAGCCCAAGCGAAGATGATCACATTTACGTTCTCCCACTGCATTTTCAAAGTGAGAAAACATCTCCCTTGCGTTGTCAGGACACTGGTGCTTACGGTCAAAGAGGGCTGATGCCCGTCAGTCCTTGGAAGTACGTTAGCCAAATGATGGCCACGACCTCCACGTGGACGACATGTGTCTTGGCATACATTATTCCGCTGAGATGAGTTTTAATCCTCACGCACGCTGACAATGATCTGATAAAAGTTTAATGGCACATTAGAGTAGATGGGTTAGATTTCTTCCTCCAAATACCAGAGCAAGCCTTGGTTGGACAGTCTGTCCACTATCTTGTGGGGGACTTAGAACATTTTTCATTCCTTATGTTGTTATTTCTGTGTTTTTGTGGTTATCAGAGAAAAGCAGTTTCCACTGGTATTTATTACTTGTATTTGTTGTTGGTTTTAAAAATATTTTATTTATTCACATTAGGGTACAGACAGATAAATGTTTGACTGCTGAACTGTAATTATTCACAGACTGTTCTAAAAAGGTTTGACGGCTTGTACTAAAGTGTCATTCCACTCACCACTGTTTAATTGAATATGAAACAAACAAAGCTTTATACTCAGACATTATCTTTCATGACTCAGTCCAAAGTTATCGCATCCTCTCCTTGACTGTTTTTACATCCTTCCCTAAAACAAATATTTTAAATAGCTTTCTGAACTCTTTATTACAATCATGATCAAAATAACTAAAATAATGAAATTATCCCCTAAGGACTGCCTGACATTGAACAGAAGTGTAACCCACAGTATCTGTGTCTTTATGACCCGTCTTGTGCTGGACATGGACTCATAATGATGGTCAGCGTGGCCTGGCCCGGGGGGAAATTGCAGCTCATCTGACAATTGTTTGTTGATATTTTGCTGGGATAGTTTCTGTGGGTGCACATGACCGCAGATTTTCAATAATGAGCAGCGCGCACCACGTGAAGGCAATGAGGGGTGGGAAGAGACACGCATGAGGAACGTCTCTTGATTCTGTAAATTGTATCTTTCACCAAATTGAGAATTTTTCAGCCATCCTTTCAATAATGTTTTATGTCTCATTTTCTCTCTCCTCTGCTTGTGGAAACCCTATGAGGTGTCTGCCGGAACTTGAGATATTGTTTCACGCGTCTACGAGGCTTTGTTTTATTCTATTGATTTATCCCCACATTTGCTGATTCCATCCTTCGTCAGCTCCGTTCAGGTATTAAGTCCAATCAGTGCATATTTATTTCATACATTGCTTTCCTCCATCCTTGAGTTTCCATTTGTGATTTTTTTTATAATTTCTAAATTTTGAGGAATCTTCTTGTATTTTTATTCATTGAGAGCATATTTTTCTTTATGACACTGAGAATAGTAAATATAGTTAAAATAAAATTCCGTCTGCTTATTACCATATATATTCATTTTGGGATTGGTTTCCAATCTTTTCGCTTAAGAATGGGTTAAATTGTCCTCACTTTTTTTTTTTTTTTTTTTAGCCTGTTGGCTGAATTTGTATTGTTCCCTGAATATTCCAAGGTGCAGAGACTGGAATGCTCCTGTTTTCCTAAGTAGAATGCTGATTGTCTACATTTAGCGGGCAGTTATCTAGGGTTCATAAAGATCAGCTCAGAGTTCATTTCAAAATGATCTGAGTTTCCCCTGTGTGGGCGTGGTTCAAAACCAGCCAGTAAAATGGCGATTTTTTTACACAGGATTCCAAGCTCTACCCCGGTCTCTCGTCCTTTTGGAAACTTCCCTTCACTTTCTGGTGGCAGTGATTATTCCGTACTCCATCCTCCGGTTCTGTAGGCCAGAAAAAGTATGGATTTTCCATCAATGTTTTACCTCCTCAGGGCTGATTCCAGCCTGCTCTCGGGCTTAAGTCATTAAAAAACAGGAAAATCACTCCGTGCCTTTCTTTCTTCCAAACAGATTCTCTGCTATAATCTTCCTGCTTTTGTTCACTCTGTGCTAACTCCAGGCAGTTACCAAAAAAAACTGTCCAAGTTTATAACTGGTTTTTTTTTTGGGTGGGAAAATTGGTCTGGCAGGAGCTTCCCTGGCCACGCCTAAAGTGGAACACATAAAAAAGTGACATTGCATTTTTGTTGGCTGGAGCTACCAATGTTTCATCTTCCCAAAATATGTTTTCTCTTAATTTACCAGCTTAAGATTTCCACAGCCCTTTGATAATATGAGTTTGGTCTGGATAGCTGTGTGAAAGTCAAAGTAGGATTTAATTTCTCACAAAAAGTATTTCCTCCCCTAAATTAGAGTCCCAATGCAGATGGCTAGTTGCCTTTTAGTATTTCTGGCCCTCTCTGGGGCATGTTCCTAGCACTATTATTATGAATAGTATTCTTTCAACATTTTGCAAATACCTATTGGAAGTTCCCAATCTTGCATAAAGTAAGACGTTGACTATTCTGTTCTCTTCCCATGTGGGTGTTAAAACACCAACATTAATACCCACGTTTTCTTTTCATATCAAGGAAATTATCTTACCCTTGCTAGATAGCTACCGTCTTTAAGGACTGAAAGTAATAGAAACCTGTAAAAATAGTTACCAAGGTAACTACCTTCCATAGAGACATCTTGATGAGCAAGCAGGCAAGACTGCCCCATGCGTGGTGAAACCACTTAGAAGCTGATAAATGGGCTCCTTTCCGAGTCAACCAGGACAAAGCGGTCTCTGGATCTGGTAGAAAGACAAGCCTCAATCACGCAGAGTTTATGGGTCTTGCAAAAATAACAGCACACGTATGATGGCAGAGTCACTACCCTGCGCCTAAGCCAGAAAACAGACAGTCTAAGCCAGAACATCAGCCAAAACGCGTGTTATGACCGTTTAGTTCATGGGAAAGAGAGAATGCTCCTTGTTACATGTTTGGATTTTGTCCAAAGAGAACTGCAACATAATTTTTATGTAACAATAAAAAACATAAAACGATGTCAATTTGTTTGCAAAATCAAAATCCCTATAAGAAAGCATTGTAACATTAAGAAGAAAGTTATTCTGAGACAATGACTCATGAAAAAGTGTTTAGCGCCAGATGCTTAAAAGCTGAGAGCATTCCAAGAAAACCTCAGTGGTTTGCAACATTATTTTTATTACTGATTTAGCGATATTTTTGAAAGTCCAAATATGTAATTAAAATGGCAAGAAGAAATACATTACAATGATAAGCAGTTTAGGCATTTATTGTGAACAAGCTATGTTTTGATAAAAATGCCTGCCAGTCTATTATCTTCCTACAAACTCTAAGCAATTCTAACACTCATTTGTGATTTGTGTTTTCCTGATAACATTGCGTCTTTATTAAGCTATATACTCTGTGGCCTTCAGAACAAAGATTTTGCCCCTGGCAGTTATCTAAAAAGGCAACTAGATAAATATTATCTATATAGTCTTACTTGGAGAAATCCCTTAAAGTATTTTAAATTTCATGGAAGTTCAGATTATGGAAGATGTATTTATCATTAATGTTATTTTCAAAACCAAAATCTAGTAAAAAGGAAAATGAACAGATTGATTTTCTAAGCCTTCTTCTATCATGTACAGGCTGTACAACTTTGGGCTTCTTATTTAAGATCATCATTTTGTAATTTGTAAAATAGGAATGCTTTCCATTCTTCAGAAGATTGTTGGAAGTCAATTATATGACGCGTGAAAATGCTAGCACGGCACCTACAACATGACAGTCGATGTTCTATAAATGTCAGGGTGTTGTGGGTTTTTCTTTTAAAACCTCTTCCCCTATATTCACAGTTTATAAGTTTTAAATACATTATATTTTTCAAAATAAACCATGGAATTTTATAATACATTTGACTACATTTTAAATGGATTTTTAACAACAAGCTTGAACAATGCAGTTTATTAAGATAAATGATCATAGTAAAAGACTAACAAAATATTTATTTGAAATTTGAAACATTATTGTGAAATGCACTAGCAAGGAAATCAAAGATACAGAGAGAATTCTACTGTGAGGAGCGACAAGTCCAAGCTACTTTGGTTTAAGTGACATCTGGAAGGGGAAGAGATTGGACCACTCTCTATTGACTAGTAAATAATTTATCCTGCAGGATGAATTATACGTTGACAACGAAGCCAGGAGTAGCTTGCTTTGCTTCTTCTCAGCCGAGCAATGGAGATGACTGCCAAAAAGTGCAGCTTTCCCAAGGTTAAAAATGGAGCTTGCTTCTTTAGTGTATTTCCAGAATAATGCATGTGCTACTTAGTCAAATTAAGGGCTTCACATCTCAAGGCTATTTTCTCTGATTCTGATGAATTCAAATAAGGAAATGATCAGTCTGAAGAGAGATGGCCGTGGGATGTCGGGGGCGTTGACAGAGCAAGGGCTCCTGAAAGTTCCTCTGCTTTATAAAAGCAATCAGAACATTGGCAAAAATGATCAGAATAGACTTTTCTAGATCTCAGGAAATTAACCAAAGACAACAATCCAGGGAGTGTTTATTCAGGAAAAACCGCTTAGTCTCGGGAAGAAATGCAGTGCTGTGGAGTTTTAACATAACTTTTCCCGTCTCTCTTCCTCCCCTCCCAGCTCCCTGGTTGTCCTGGAAACAACACACATCTTGGGGAAAACCAGCAGCTTGGCAGCCACTGACAGTACAAGCCCAATTTCCAGAGAATAGTCATTATTTTAAATGTCTATGGGTCCCAGAAAACCGCACTTATCAGCTTTGCCTTTATTTGACCTGACTCAGAGCTCACTCAGAACAACAGCCTTTTTGCAGGGTATTTGCTGAAAACAGTCTGTGGCAATATTTTAATAATCCAGTGGCCCCAGTTGGTGAGTAACAGTAGAGAAAACAACAGGCAAACCAAAAAAGGCTAAAAGGAAAAGCTGGAGGAAAAGATAACTTGAGGGAGATTTACAAAACTCTGACATATCTGGGAATCTAGAAAGCCATGAGCATGCATGGAGCTGTGCACACGCCCGGGGCTGCGCTCATGTGTCGGGGAAGACCTACGCCAAAAGTTCTCACCTCTGGCTGACCTTGAAACTGCCCATGTAGAAAGTGAGGGATGAGGCAGAATTTTCAAATGCCTGGCTGAGTCCTGAAGGCACACCCAAACACCAACACAGAACGCATCAGCCAGGACTGGGAGACTCATTGTGTCCAGGCATTTAAGGAAAATCTCTTGAATCATTAACTGACTGCCTAGCTAACCAAGCAGGGACTTCAGCACCACATGTGACAAAGGATCTGTATTCTTTACAAAACTGGGTCTGAAAATTCTTTAGCAAAGAACAGCAAATACTGTGAGGGGAAAGAATCTGATTTCCAGTGTTGATGTGTTATGTTATTTAAAATTTTCATTTTCAACAAAAAAACTGCTATACATGCAAAGAAATAGGTAGACATGACCTAGACAAAGGAGAGAAAGCAGTGGAGAGGAATCATTCCTGAGGAAGCCCAGACATTGTACTTACAGAAACAACTGTTATACACATGCTTGCACTGGGCTCAATAACGCCCCTCCACCCCTAAATCCACACCTGCCCAGAACCTCAAAGTGTGAACTTATTTGAAGATAGAATCTTTAGAGGCATAATCATTTAAGTTATGGTGAAGTCATACTGGATTAGGATGGGCTTTGGCTAAAGGGATTATAGAATTCTCTGTTCAACAAGAGCAGAATGCACATGGAATATTTATGAGAATAGATTATAAGATATGCTGAGCAATGATCGTTCATAAAGGTAAAGGCAATTCAACAGGAAAAGAACAGTCTTTTCAACAAACAGGAGCAGCACAAATGGATACCAATGCACAAAAGAGTGAAGTTGGACTCCTACCTACGCATACAAAAGTGAACTCAAAAGGTAAATGTCATGATGATAAAACTCAGAAAAAATTAAACGTACATCATCATGACTTCGCTACAAGCAATATTTTTAAAGATATAACAGTAAAAGCACAAGTGAAAAAAGAAAAATTAGATCATTTGGGTTCATCACATTGAAGAAGGTTTGTGCACCAAAGGACTCTATCAAGAGAGTGAAATCCAGAGAATATGAGAATATGTTTGGATGCCAGACATCTGAAAATGGACTTGTATTCAGGATGTAAAAGAACTTGCAACTCAACAATGAAAAGATAATTTAAAAATGGATGAAGGATTTTCATAACATTTCTCCACAGAAGGCAGAGAAACAGTCAATAAACACATACAAAGGTGTTTCAGGTCGTCAGTCGTTAAGACAGTTCCACCCACGTCTCAGTGAGACACCCTTGCCCACACGCGGGGACGGCTATGGTGAAAAAGCCTCGCAGTAAGTGTTCACAAGGTGGAGAAATCAGAGCCTCACGCGCTGTTGATGGCAATGTAAAATGCTGCAGCCACTTTGGAAAGCCGTCTGGCAGCCGGCAAAATTGTTAACGTAGAGTTACCATTTGATCCAGCAGTTCCACTTCTGGATCTATATCCAAGAGAGACGAAAACATGTGCCAAACAAAACCTGTACATGAACGTTCATAGCAACATTTTAACAGAGGAGTCCCAAAGTGGGGGAAAACCCAAATGTCCACCCAGTAATGGCTGGACAAGCACAACACTGCACAGCCATGAAAAATGAATGACTCTCTGGACTACCTGAAAACATGGATGTACCTCGAAAACTATGCTGAGACAGAAGTCAGAAACATTCATATAAAACGTCCAGAAAAGGCAAATTCACAGAGAGAGAAACTAGGTCGGTATTTGCCAGGGGCTGAGGGGAGGGGGACAGAAGAGCGACTGCTAATGGGTGTGGGATTTCTTCTCTTTTTTCTCCTTTTCTGGTTTGAAAATATATGGGAAATACACAGTGGTGATAAACACACAATGTTGTGATATACTGAAAATCGCTGAAGTGCACACTCTAAAAATGTGAAACTCATGGTATGTTTAATCTCATTTTAAAAATGTGTAGGAAAAGAAAACATAGACCTACTGTATAGCACAGGGAACTATATTCAATGTATTGTAATAACATAGAATGGAAAAGACTCTGAAAAGAAGAAATATATAAATAAATATATATATGTCTGTATCTGTGTAACTGAGTCACTTTGTTGTACACCTGAAACTAACATAAATCAACTACATTTCAATAAAAAATTTAAAAAGAATAAACAGATACACACATCAAACCTCAAAAAAAAAAAATAAAGAAGACATAGCCATGCAATGGAGAACCAGACTTTATCACTATATACATATTATATACTTAAAAAAGAGTGCCCATGGCTAGAAATGGACATATCTGGGCATAGACTTCCTTTTTACAGGAAAAGTACAAGCACTCATTTCCTGTATCTCAAGCGACTTTAATTTTGTAACAAAACCCTCAGTGACATTTGCCGTGTGATCGTCGTTTGAGAGGCTCTGACTCAGGGAGGCCAGTGCGTCGTCAGCGCCCGTTTATCTATGCAGCCCTCATGAGATCTCATCAAAGGACGGGAAGCCTTCACCATCCCAGGAGTTGACAGGTTTGGGCGATTCTCTCTATATTTTTCGTGCCACCTCGTTTCAGACTTTCAATAACCTTTTCACTTAGACTCAGGCTCTCTTGTTCTCATGTTATGTGTGAGGGGCTAAAATAACCAGAGCACTTCAGGGTCGTTTTCAAGACACAGTAAACCAGCAGTGCCAGTACCCGTCTCCTGACCCCCACTCTTCAATGATTTCTTAAACGCGTGGAAGAGAGAACTTGCACAAAGTAAAGTGCCCACTAATTTAAACAACTGGTGAGCACATTTTCCCTACTGACTTAGAAAAAAATTCCTGCCACTCTGCAGTCTCCTTGTTGTGAATGAACTGTCTTCTTGTAAAGCCTTCCTCCCCCGGACGGTGCGAAGCGTGCTCGGGAACCATCAGTTCCCAGCGTGAACCGGAGTGTCCCCGGCGTCCTGTCACCCTCGTACAAAGACGCTTTGACTCTGGTGGTTTACAGACCGAAACACGTTAACGTGCAGGACATTCATCTGTTTACAGAAAGTACCAAGGCAGACGGCGAAGTCATTGTGAGTAAAAATAGGTCCATTTCTCACACAGATTCCTTAAGAGTCACTTAAAAAGGGAACTGAGAGCACCCGTGAAACCTGGCCCAGGGAAGTGACACCCTGTCCCGAGCTGGCGAACAGGGTGTCGCCAGGGCAGCCTGCGTCAGCCGGGAGCGGCGTCCACACACGACCCGCGGTGGTTTCTATCATCGGGAGCTTTTGCTGGGCCACCTAGACTTACTTGGCTGTGTCACCGGAATCTCTGACTGGAGCCTGAATGAACCCGGCGCTTGTTTGCTGGGGCTGGATCAGCTGACATCCGCCGGCGCCGCACCCGAGCCGAGGTGGAGGCTCCCCGGGGACGGCCCTCCTGACTCGGGCCGCTGCTGTCTGCGGACAGCCCGGGGGCGAGCGCCGGGAGCGCCGTCACTCACCGCGGTGGCCCTGATTTTGCCTTATTTTGGTTGGGGCTAAAAAAGCAACCAGAACCAGAGAACACACTGTGACAAAGGCCTTGCCGTTTCTCCTAAAGTGAGGCCCTGTGGGGAGCCACGTGCAGCCTCCTGGGCCGGCCCGGGGACTGGCCTTTACGGGGAATGTTTACAGGGAACGTGGCGATCACGATCGTCCAGGCAACGAAGGTAGAAGCCAGGACTGTGAAGGAGGGGGAAGTCACAGCCAGGCCAGCTGGGCTGCGCGCGGGGCGGTTAACATGCTTGTTGTAAGATCGTGTTTGTTTGTGCCATTCTTAAATAGAAGGTGTTTTATATGAAGTCAAGTGATTTATCCAAGCTTTTTCTAAAGAGGGCTGTTTGCTTCTGGTTAACTTTTTTTTTTTTTTTAAGATTTTATCTTTTTCAGAGCAGTTTTAGTTTCACAGAAAAATTGAGAGGAAGGTCCAGATTCCCATCTGCCCCCTGCCCCGCCAGCCTCCCCGTTGTCCACACCCCTCCGCCAGGTGGGACACCCGTAACAACCGGTGAGCCCACACAGACCCGTTGTCGTCTCAGAGTCCACTGCTGGCAGCAGGGCTCACGCCTGGTGGCGCACATTCTGTGGGCCTGGACACGTGCACCCTGACATGTGTCCACCATTAGAGTGTCACACAGAGACGCTTCAACTGTCCTGAAAGGCCCTGCACTCCTTCTGCCCTTTCTGTTCCCACCCCCTGGCGTCTCCTGACGCCTTTACTGTCGCCGTGGTCTTGCCTTTTCCAGAATGTCACAGAGTCAGAATCATGCCTACGTAGCCTTTTCAGACTGGCTTCTCAGGTTTTCCTTTGGACGTTTTCAGTTATTAAAACTCTTATGTGAAAAATACAGGAACTATTGCTGTAAAAATATAGTAAAGAGCCTTTCCACACTCTAGCACTTTATGATAGTAAGACTACAATTCGTCTGGATGACCGGTTCTTGTAAGCTCCGGGGATCGTTACAGAGAACCGCAGGATGGACATCACGCATCTACCCGAATGCACACGTGTGTCCACACCGCGGTCTACGGAGAGAAACAGAGAGTGAGTTGAAGGGGAGAAGTTAAGGAAGGGGGTGGGGTGCTAAATTGCTCCCCGGGAACTCAAATATCAAGACTTTCTGGACACTGGGTCCTGGCCCAGCTGGGCTCTCCACACCAGCTCTGTCTCTGAGTAGCACACACTTGAATTTGCTTTATGTGCTGGAGTGCAAAGTCGCCGAGTGAACACGAGAGACAGTCTACCTGTCATTCAGAGACAGGTGAGAGGGATGGGGCTGTGAGCTGAAAATGGGGCCCTTGGCACAAGCAGGCCCTGGACGGGAGGAGAATGGCTGGAAACAACATGAAGGGAAGGAACACTTAGCAGGTTGGATTGTTCTGAGTCTGTGAGCCACGGGCTCAGAGCTAAAAGCAAACACAGGACGTGTGACCCTCTCGCCCATTGCTGTGGTCAGAGAGGCTCCTGCAGGACCAGCCAGTGGAGGTGGCGTGGGAGAGGAGGCCAGGAAGGGGCTGGGAGGTGACCCGCTACGTGGGTCATGGAGCCTCCCAATTTCACATGCTCGGTCCTTCCACGGGCACACCAAAGGCTCATTTCTTAATTTATTTTTTAAGAGAAATTAGAGAAAAGGGAAAACAGAAAGACTGGAGCAAAGCGGTAGGCAACAGCCCTGCCTGCTGCCTCCGACTTCCTCGGCCAAGTCTGCTCATCCGCCCGCCGGCCGCAGAGTCGGAGGGACCCGTGCTAAGATGATCACTTCACGTTAAAATCACGATTTGTAGAACCCCTGTCAGATACGGAGCGTGAGGTGACTTTCCACACACACGTCCGCCTGGAACACGCTGCCTGCAGCCAGTTCTCTGACGGGAGATACTGCACAGCTGTGTTCTTGGCCATTTGGCAAAACCTTGTGTTCCCTCCCGAGTTACAACAGCGAAATCTGGTTGTTTTTCATCACGGACAGCCATTTCGTTAAATGATACGACTTTTGCACATCGGGTCATTTATTCCCCTTTGACATTGGACCCCAAAGTTTGGCTCCTAGGCTGACTTCAGCCACCCCCGTGCCTGCCCCAACCCGGTCACGTGGATCTGTTAATAGACTGAGTCCAGCCTCGCGCGCCCCAGTCCTCCACGGTCCCCCATGATTCAGAGGGATTGAGGGAGCGGGAGGGAAGGCGCAAGAGTGGGCAGGGAGAGAGAGAAAAGGGAGGGGGGCAGAATGTAACTGTCATCGGAGGAAAGGATACATATCTTTCCTCAATTTAACAGCCGTGAGAAGTTAATAGCACCAGGTATGACGCTTCCGTCATATCATGATCTGTCACACGGTTTACCTCTTGTGGCCCTCACGTTGTCCCATAACTAGACAGAGCGTTACTCCAGGACAAATACAGCTTACTAGGTCCTAGAAGGGGCGGGGGGGGGCCTCACAGTAGCTCTGCACACTCTGCGAGGGACGGACGGCTTAAATACTAGGCAGGTGTTACATGAAAAGGAGTAAATCCTTCTGCTGAAAACGACAAGTTCCTGCTTGTAAGTATCATGAACCCTAATCCAACGTATTTCTGAATCTTATGTTTTATATATATATATATATGGACTCATTTTTAAAGCAATGATCCCAGGTTTTTAAAACAGATTTAAGAATACGGCATTTAAAACCCTGGACTAAGTTGCAACATTTACTGACGAAATCTCATAGAACAGTGCACAGTCACTGAAGTACTAGTGCTTGATTCAGGTACGCCTCACGGGTCAGAACCCACCCTCGGGAAACGCCGCGTAAGCAGCTTGCATTCACGCTGACTCCTTCTCGTTTTCTTTTCCGTCCATTTGATTCCCTAACTGCAGCGTTGATGCGGCTGTTTTAATTTGGTCAAAGCGAAGGCAGGACTGTATTTATCACATCGCCCACATTTTCCCTTCAAACCGGCGCCTGTAACTGAAGTCAATGGGCGCTGCTGAAAGCACGTCTAAGAAAGGCATTTGGCTTCAGAAGTCTTTTACTGGCTGTAAATAAACTGCTTGTGGGACTGCAGATCTGAAGGCTTTATTGTATCAAAACTGGCTCCGAGGAAATGCTGAATTTCATAAATAATAACAACAACAACGAAAAACTTGGATGTGTCAACTTCTAAACCAAGCTGGAGCGTCAAGTAACTCCCAAAGGAAGAAACGCTTTTAGCAGCTGTAGAGTCAAAATGCAGGTGTTAGTCACACGGTGGGCTCTTCATTAAAAATAAAACCCTGACGAACACAAAATCACTTGTAAAAGTACGTGTGTGTGAATACTATATATATACCATATGTATTCTACGTATGCACATCATTATATCATACATATGAATATATAAAACTACATGGATATGAATACATATGCGAACATATACATACATTTTAAAGGCATGTATACTATAAGATGTATATGTACAAAGCATATAAAGTATATAAAATATATACAAGTATATTAAAATACTTATATACCATGACAAATATATAGTATATATAAAGTAGTATTAATATACTAATATCAAAACATTAATACGTTAGTATTATTAATGTTAATAGTGTGTACTAAGCATACAGACTAATTTTTCAGTATATACTATATTAATATATACTCTTCTGATATACACTATACTATATAGAAATGTGTTTTTTAAAAACTGAAAGAAACCTGGTTTCCTTTCTATTTGTGTTCCTACGTGCGACATCCATGTTTTCCCTGGTCTGTCTCATCAGCTGTGATCAGGATTTCCCTGAATTCTGAGTCTACGTTCCTCAGTGTAGTCTGAGGGTCCCCGGAGGAGGGAGCTCAGGATTTTGCAGGCTGAGGATCACGGATACTTACAGAGGATGGACAGTAGGGGGCAGAGGTGTCCACACTGCTCTGTTTTGGATGCTCTGCTTCCCACCCCGGGGGAATCTGACTTCAGATACTTAACTGCCCTTAGAACTTTGAGGTGAAGACTTGTTGCCTGTTCTCTTACTTTCCAGCTTTAAAACAAAGAACTTTTTAATCATTGTGAAGTGAATACAAATTCTTTGAACAAAATGTGGAAAACTCTTAAGGTGTAACAACAGGAGGAAAACCAGAAATGATCACTGAAATTTTCATCACCAAGGAATAAATATTCTGTCTTATTTGCCTGTATACTTTTGTGTGTCTATATATGCATATACACAAAATATATTATTAAATGCATATAATACATACAATTATATTGTATCATATTTATATCATAGGTCATTCACACATATACAGTTTTCAAAAATGCAGACTGCTTTGAAATTATATTCTGTTCCTTTTCTCACTTAAACTATACTTTTTCTGAGTTTCGGTGGTGAGCAGATAAAGTTCCTTACAAAATATACCAGGCTTAAGCACTCTACAAAATGGCGTTAGTATTGTGCTGACCGTAGGCTACGCGAAGGAAAAAAGGTGTATCTCTCATTTCCTTCAGCACCTCTGGGCCCGAGACCCAGGTGTGAGCTCATGACAAACTCATGTTCAACCAAAGAGCCTTACCCAGTGCAAGAGCGTCAAAGTCTTAGCCTGTCCCTTTGTTTACAAGCTCTGGTTTTACATGCACTTACCTACTATGAATTTTGTGCCTTAGAGATTTCCATCTTGTGAGGTTCAAGCCTTCTGAAGGCATTTTTTTTACCTCCAGTATTTACTTAGAATATTTTTCAATCATTTTTTTTCTCTATCGGGTCACTTGGAAAGCCAGACAAAGATAATCTTTCAGACTGCCAAGAACTAACAGTCAGAAACGAAAGCAGCTAGGTTTACGCTTTCTCTTAATAAATATTTTGAGATCCTACTACAGTCTGACTCATGGACCAATGGTAAACAAGGCAGAGTCGGCCAACTTCCTAGCCGCTGCCTAAAATGCCACTCTTGGCAGCAGAGAGATGCTTTTCTCCATAACCTGTATGTTCACTAAGAGGAACCTTACTTTGAGCGTTACTGAGTCAGGCACACAGCCCTAGAGATGCCGCGGGCCTGCAGTCAGCCCCAGGGTACCTGCTAAAAGCACCCCCTGCACCCCTGGGGCCCACTGACCACTTGCAAGGCCTTCCCGAATCCCCCGGGCTAATTAATTTAATCAAAGTCAACTTTACTTAACATCAGGTTCTACTAGAGAATTGGTTAGATACTCTTGTGGATTAAAAAAAAGATTTGCTTCTCATTCAGTAAATATTACTGGAAATCAGATATCCATGTGGAAAAAGTAGGCGACATTAAAAAATAAGTTTTACCTAATGTGGAATGACATATAAAGAGCAAATCTTTAAAAATGTAGAGGAAAACATAGAAAAGTATCTTTATGTCTACAAGGAAGAAAAGAATTACTTACACCAAATCATAAAGGAAAAACACAAATCATGAATACAATCATTAATCACTCAATAAAATTTGATAAATTAAATATTTGATTAAATGTTCCATATAAAAATAGGAAGCAAGCCACAGATGGGAAGAATAAACATACTCTTTTTTTTTCCAGTTTTTTTTGGTGGGGGGAGGTAATTAGGCTTATTTATTTATTTATTTATTCTTAGAGGAGGTGCTGGGGATTGAACCCAGGGCCTCATGCGTGTTAAGCATGCGCTCTACCACTTGAGCTATGTCCTCCCCTCTAAGAATAAATGTATTGACAGTGCACATAAACTACAAAAAACTAGCAATCCTATAGTTAGAGTTCCCTAACATATCTCCAAGAAAAAGACCGAAAAAGGAAAGCAAAAAGCATAAGAAGAGTATTCACAGAAGATGAATTTTTATTGGTCAATAGAGTGACACGGTGGTGCTAAATTAGTGGGGAAAAAAGAAAATAAACCGAATGTCTATTAGCAGAATAGGCAAGTATCGTTTTGTATGGTTATAAGCCGGAACACATTATTGCCTGGATTTTTGTATTCCTGGAATTTCTTATTACAGTAGTCTTGGTTTGTCTTTTCAACAATTTAGACGGAGCCACAAAATGGATCTGGTGCCCTTCATTTAAGGTAAATTGTACGTGCCAGCGGACAGAAGTGGATTCAGCATAACTTTGTTTACGTTTTCTCAGAGCAATGTGTTTTTTAAGAACTAAAGCAAGGCACTAAATGAACTAAATTTGTGCAAAAGAAATAGCTGCCTTTGCTAAATGGCTCTTGTGCCTGAAATGAAGCAGGAGGCACCTAAGTGGAAATTAAGGTGCTGTCCAATTGTGAATTTGTGTTTGAAGGAAAGCTAATCTCAGATGAGTGGCGAGTTCATGAGCGTTAAGATCTGAAGGAAGATAATTCCCAGACCAAAACTACGAGCCAGAACGAAGGGGTCTAATGATATCAAAGCTCCGGTCTGGGAGGTGAGCAAGCGGTCAAGTTTAAGAGCTGTGAGGACGGTGCTCAGGGAAGAAGGCTACTAGTCCAGGCTGCTGAGTGCAGAAGAAAAAAGGAAAAGGCCACCCTTCTAAGGATGGCACCATTTTCCAAAAAGATGGATCTGATCTCATTCCCACTTAATAGCTTTGAACATCTCCCAACTGTCTGCATTTTTGGTTTTGTACTCTTTTTTGGAGCAAAGGTGGTAGGATCGAAAAGCTATCACTGTTTCTAATTCCAAAGCTTCTGCTTGGATCTTTCCTAAGACTCTGTCCGTCACCTCCTCTCCGGACAGTTCTCCTGCTGTTCCCGGCACCCACGGAGCAGAAAGATGGCACCGTCAACCGCTCTAAGATTTAGTTTAAATTTAAAATAGGCCCTTGCAATTAACTCATGGGTAAATCCTTTAATACCCTAAAATACGTATGGAGGATTCGGATCTCGGGTCCTGTGGATGACTCAGCGTTGGGCAAAGCCTCAAGCGTCGGGGTGGGTCCGGCGAGGCACCCCACATCCATGACGACGGGTGGAACTTCCTCATCTTTTAATTACTGGTTGGGGAGCAAACCGGGGACTGAAAGGAGCCTTTTATGATTTTACAATGCCATTGCGTCTGCGAGCAACTATCACAGTGAGCTTCACAGCCTTTCTGGTGGTAGTTGTGACACTGTGGAGGTTGCTTTCCAAGATAATTTTGTCAAGTTTATTTATTCATTTGTTTCAATGACGTTGGCGGCATGGAAGGATTATTCAGTGCCGTTTAGCAGTAGGCTGTGTTCCACTGAGACGCTTTTCTGTTACAGGCAAATCCTATAAAAATGGAACATCTTATCAATCTATGAACGGATGCTGAGTGAGTTCTGACCCTAACACTTAACAAAGTTCAGAATCAAAATGTATTAAACCTATTTGAAAACAGACATGTGTGTATTAAGCGAGGTGTGAGAATGTTGACATCTAGCTGTAAAGCTTCTTTTCCATCTTCTTTACTTTTTATTAATGAAGAACCCTTCACCTTCAATTTTAGGTCCGCATTTTCACATAATTCCCAAGAGGAACCTATCAAATAAAAACTGATGGGAGCAATACCATTATTTCTCCCCAGCAAATCCCGGTCTCCGGGGAGCAGTCAGTGTCCCTTGGGTCACAAAGACCAAGCTTGGAGCATCGCATTTTACTGGTATGAGAGACCCTCAGATAATTTTGTTTTCGAATCTGCATCATTATGCAAACAGAAGACTAGACAATTGAAGTTAGGAAGACAGATTTCTGGCTGTGGAAAGTAGTAAAAGCTGTCTGTCCAGAGAAAGAAGACAAGCAAAAGATTTCAGAGCAGAGGTGAGTGGTGCTGTGGGCTGGGAGGTGGGCATTCACAGGACGGGGACACCAGGCACTCGGTCAGGGGGCATTCGTGTGTCAGCGTTTCAGTACTGACCTACATCCTGACTTTTTACACGCAAGATCACCTTCTCAGGGGGAGGGTATAGCTCAGTGGTAGAGCACGTGCTTAGCATGCATGAGGCCTTGGGTTCAATCCCCAGTACCTCCATCAAAAAACTAACTAACTAAATAAAACTAATTACCCGCCCCCTGCAGGGGAAAAAAAAAATCACCTTCTCAATAAACAGGCTGCTTCAGCCCTGGATGGTCACGTGGGTCTGGAAGGTGTTCAGGCAGTGGGGGACGTACAGCACTGAATACTTACCCATAACATTGACTTTGAAACCCAGATGGGCATTTAGAGTTTTAGAACACCCAAAAGCACCACACCGTCTTAAAAGGATGCCTAAAAGAAGCGTCACCCAAGACCTTACGGTCAATTTCCCCAGGTACTCCAGTTTGCTTTAAAAGATTTTATTTTTTTCAGAGCAATTTTAGAGTCACAGCAAACTGAGGGGGAAGGTCCAGAGATCTCCATATGCCCCTGGCCCCACTCATGCCTAGCCTCCCCCATTATCAATATAGCTCACCAGAATAGGAGAGTCATTTTTCAAACCAAGGATGAACCTGCATTGACATGTCATCATCACCGGAAGTCCATAGTCTACCTTAGATTTCACGCCCGGTGTAGCGCAGCCTGTGGGTTAGGATAAGCGTGTATGAATGAAGCTGCTATAAACGTCCACGGGCAGGTTTGTGTATAGACAGAACTTTTCCACTCCTTTGCATAAATACTGAGAAGCAGTCACTCCAGTTTTAATCAAGGAGCGACAGAGGTCCTGGGAAGTCGGGGGTGGGGGAAGCAAAACAAAATGAAAACAGAAACTGAAATGAAGCTCTTGCGTTGCGTAGTAGGCTCAGAACACCAGACGGTGGAAGAGGGTGGTAACCCGGAGAGCTCCTCACCCACGAAATGAATAGTTTGTGAGCAGGTTAACCTCTATCTATTGAGTCAGAACCTGGATTTGTCACACACGTCAGGTGACAGACTTGTCAAAACAGCCTCACGATGAACCAAAGGGTGTGTCACCTGGCAAGGCAAATTCAAACATTGAAACAAACACCTTCCAGAACGCACCTTCTTTCCCCTCGAGGAACCTTCTGTGTCACGTGCCACCTGGAGCACGATGCTGGAGCTGGAAATACATGCCATGCCTGCCGCACTGTTATTTTCATTTCAGGGGACTGATGACAGTGATGGAGAGGTTCATAACTTGTCACGTTTCCCAGCATAAGAGCCACATTTCTCCTAACATCATTTAATACTTCATTCCTAGAATTCTCAACGACGTCAAAAATCTGAATCCTTTTGCTTTTTTGTCGTGTAAGCCAGAAAAGGAAAACATCCATGTGCACAGTCATCGTGCAGATGTCACTTAAAATCAAGTAGCAGATAATAAAGGCTGGCAGCCACCGTAATGCTCAGGATTCTTTATGATTCAGAAAACATCACAATCAGATTAAACAAATACTGTTTTTTATTAAATGTCACTCAGTCCCAGGGCTGCTCATTCATCTGTGTCCCACTCAAAGACTCAAAGAATGTAGTTACAATCAAAAGACAGCTTGAGCTGGAACCCACAAGTCCTGTCAGTCATACTCTGCAAGGAAAAGAATTTTAAAAAACAGGAAGAATTGGGCGTTGAGGGAGTTGCAGGGGGACAGAAAATGGTCTGATGAGGTGGAAGATGGAAACCTTTGTGTTGTGCCTTTAAGTAAAGCAGTTACCTTCTAAAGCTTAGAATCCGATGGCAAAGAAACTTATGAGTCCCACTGGTTCTTTTGTTTCAGAATCCATGCGGTTTTCTACATAAAGAAGATTACAGGCGTACCTCGTTTTATTGGGTTTCACAGATACTGCATTTTTTAAAAACAAATTGTAGGTTTGTGGCAACCCTGCGTCCGGCAAGTCTGCCAGCACCATTTTCCCAAGAGCATCCGCTCACTTTGTGTCTGTGGCGTTTTGATAATTCTCACAGCATTTCAAATCTTTCTGTTGCTATTGTATTTGTTACAGTGAACTGGGATCTGGGATGTTTTGTCATTGTTTTGGGGGGCTGTGAGCCAAGCCCATATAAGATGGTGAACTTAATAGACTGTTGACATGACAACAAGTGATCTGGAATATTGCATAAGCGTAGCTGATAGAACAGCGTCCTCTGGCAGTCCCCGGGTAAGCGGGACCATGCCAGTCCGGTCGTCGGCATTTTAAGCTGAGACACTGTTGTCGGTGAGATCTCCCTGGCCCACAAGCCATGCTGGCTTTACCACACCGCCAGCACATACAGCCTCCGGATCATCAACTCGCTGGTCTCCATTACCAGACCGTCTGCTCCTGGATGACCCAGGGACGCTCAGTGAACATCCCTTGAATGAGTGGCAGTCAACAGTCAGTGGAGGATTTTATATTTATATGGACATGGTTTAACTTGCTGGGAACGCAGTGGGAAAATTTAAATGAACATAGTTGTGGCATAATTTTCCCGAGTCACAGACACCAATGCGGTAAAGAGAAGTGGTCAGTGGTTACAGATCAACGAGCAATTACGAGATTTTCTTCCTAATAAAGATTCGGTTTGTGTCTGGTTTTTTCCAGTTTGGGAGAATATTCAGGGTAGGGATGGGGATCTGTGATTTTGAATTTCTATATTTGAAATACATGCAGTACCTCCATCAAATTTGTTGCAAGGGATCCAAATCTGGGCGGTTCTTGATAAATTCTAAATGATATTTGAGTGGTTCTTCTGACTCGGGCCCACGCCTGATTTCTGGCTGACCGAGGGGATGGTGACCGTGTCCTTCTCGGGGCTCAGGAAGCAGGCGGATACCTGCTGTCCCTCACCCCTGCCGAGAGTCACACCCGCCATCTGTCCCCTCAAGCCTGCGTGAACAGCTGCCTGCATGAGTTATTCTAAGAGATAGTGGAGCTGGAATGTTTGAAAACGAATGGAAAATCTTCCTTGTACCAAGCCTTAAATGGCCGTGATTCTGCCACTGAAGAAACTCCAGGAACCCGCCTGGGGTGAAACAGAGCGCTGGGAAGTGTCCGTGGGACGGCGCCCGTGTGCTGAGCTACTGTTCCGCCTCCCAGCGTTCCCCGCACCCTCACGCTGCTCTTCGCCTCTGCCGGGCCGCCGCCGAGACGGGCCGGCCGATTCTTCGACTGTCTTTCCGTCAAGAGATGAATCGGGGTCCCTTCTTGAATATGGTCTGGGCTTCGGGGTGAAAAGAGTGAGGTTGAGATGATGCTGTGTGGCTTCTGAAGCCAGACTCCAGGCAGCAGGCTCGCTCTCTCCCCATCTCTTCCTGTCTCCCAGGGTGCTTGCTCTTGGAGCCAGACCACTGCCAGCTGCGCAGCCCCAGCCAAAGTGGCGTGGACGAGGGTGGCATTAATGTTGCATCTAGCAGTAATATTAATACTATGTGATTGGTTCTGGCAATGAAACAGAGGTGGGGTGGGTGTGTCTCCTTTCTGGGTCAGACACTGGAAGCCCCATGTTTCTCTCCTTTTCTACGGCAAAGAGGGGTGCAGCTGGGGAGCTACGAGGCGGTGCTGGTCCCACCTGTCTGGGATCCTGAAAGAGTAACAAGCAAACACACGCGAGGCCTTGGCTCTTCAGGCCCCAGTGATTAGACTTTTAATGGAAAGGCATGAGAATGTGTAGGAATGCACGCAAATAAGAGATGCGGCCAGAGTTCAGAATAAAAAATCTAGAGCTTTTCTTCCTGCTGGTGTCAACTGGCCACACCCTTCTTATTTTCTGAGACAACTTGCTGGAAAAATGTGGCACTCAAAGCCATCCAAGAAATTGATTTTCCTTCATGAGCAAACTTTTCTTTTCATATTTTCTTTTCATTTTTAAGTCTATACAGAAGATAAATTACCCGTGAGACAGGTTTTCCATCTTTGGGTTCATGTAAGTTGAGGATAAGAACTTTGAAGAATCGGCGTGTCTTTCAGTTGCCGGGAATGGCATACATTAACATTTAAGAGTCACTAATTCTATTGATCGGCTGCTGGAGGACGTGGCTTAGGTTGTTCTTGAGCCTCTGACGTGGGGGCGAGTGGGACGCAAACCGAAGCAGGAGGGGAGCTCGACGCTCTGTGTGTTTAGGATGGAAGAAAGCGGGCAGAGTCAGTCGCCTCTTTTCTTTTGTTCTAACGTCTTCCTTTTCCTTCGCTCTTCTCCTTTTGTCTTTGCTAAGGAGCGGCCTGTTCTAACCCCCCCCCCCCCATCCTGCCCGCAGAGTGCTCCGCCGTGGGGACGGTTCCCCCGCGCTCGGCGGCATTCTTGCCGGGAGAGTCCAGACATGTCTCACGTGGCTTCTGATTTCTATGGGGCTCACTTTTGAGCTCCAGGAAGACTGATGACAAAAGATGTATTTTCGGTGCCTCTGTGAAAGAGAAGCGCGGCGTCCTGTCATTTCCCGTAGTCCTGCTGTTTGGAGAGAGCGGTGCCCACAAAGCCACTCTTCATCACACAGCGCTCAGTCCTCCCACCTCCGTGGGTCGGTTCGTTATCCACTCGGCCAAAGTGCATCACATGAAGGTGAACTAGCGCGGCGGGTTCTCTCGCCCTTGTTAGAGGGACCGAGGGTGAGCTGCGCCTTTTGTTAAGCCCTGGATTACGCATTCTCACAACATTGGATTTTAAATCTTCAGATGTTGAACAAGGATGTCATTTTAGTATCTCATCAAGGGAGGTAATTTGGAAGTGTTTCTCCCTCTATTTCCTCAGTCTCTGCTCCCATAAATACAAAACACCCTTACATATTCAAATTAAGGTTTGGCTAATGTCACCAAGTGGTGAGAACCCCTATGATGCCAGAGCGGCAAGGTTCTCAGGGTCTCTCTGCAGATCCATAATTCAACAGCGTGCATCTGATAACAGGAGAGGGCGCAGCCTGTGTCAGTGCTTAAAGAAGACTATTCAAGAGAGGGAATGCCTGGGCACAGTAACCTGGCAAAGGAAAGCAGGTTGATGAGAGGAGTTAGGGAGAAGAGGGTGAACTTGCACACAATCCCCAGCACGGTTCTCCAGGGTGAGCGGGAGGGGCCCGTGGGGATGCAATCAAGATAATTTGGGGCATCATACATGTCATTTCTGAGAACAGAAATCAAAATAACCACAAGGCTTGAAACTCAGATGAGTAATAGAATGAGGTGCCTTCACATTAAAAAGAAAAAGGCCACTAGGAAGAGATTTAGAAAGACACAGGGTAGGTAAAGGAAAATGGGGTATGTCAGATCGAGGAAGAGAAAATGGGGATAGTGAATAAAAACAGTGTTCGAAATAGCTGAACGGTGTGTGGAGAGGATGGTCAAGGTTAGTGGGTACTTTATGTGTGTTTCTATAGAAGACGGATCTAAGAAGAATCATAAACATTAAAGACTATGGATCAAAAAGTTGAAATAAACAGGTCTGTTCTGTCCCAACAATGAATTAGGAAACCTTGGTAAGTAGTGGCCACACACGATGTTCAGGTTTGAGGTTCACGGTCCCGGGCGGCGTGCGGAGAATTCTCGCTTAGGGTGGGGAGCATGTAGCACCCTTAACTCCTCCCAGCACCTCCTTCCTGTCACTCAACGCCCACATCCCATGTATGAGTGGACGCCCTGTGAATTCTGCGCGGTTATGTATTAGACTCACGTTTACTATGTGCTGCGCGCAGTCAGGTGCTTGGATTATACTGGTGAAGACCACACAGAGAGGTGGTTCCTGTTTTCACGGACGTACGCCGTAGTGGTAGATGGAGAGCGACTTTCTGGTCCCTACGGGGTGTATGGCCCTACGAGCCTTCATGGTCCTCACCTGGGCAAAATCCTGTTTATTTGCCCCTCCTAAAATTTCTCTTCAGATTAACTTAAGACAGCTTGCCTGCTCATCTGCTTTGTCAGACACTTTGAAAGCAGGATTGTGTGCCATTTGTTCCTGGGGAGCCCGAGCTGAACTGGTTTTGCCACGCGGTAGCTGCTCCTTTCTCACTGTAAGCCAGGGTTCATCACAATGACAACGCACTATGCATTCTGAAAGTCTAATGCTACGGGTGTGGGTTTATGTGTAATTTTTCTTAAGTTTAACTTATTTGTGTTAGCTAAATAATTTATCTAGCTTTAATGAAGACTCATTTTGTCAGTTTTTGTCAGGCTCAGTTGGGCTCTGTTACAAACTGAAAAGCACTTTCTGTACCTATATTCTGTTTTTCACCCTAACTAGCGCATTCTTAACAGCATTTAATTACTTACATTACCCAAACACCGGTCTGGCCAGACCATCTCATTCTCCACTTTAGTAACATCAAACAGATTATACGTGGTTGGACCAAAAATGGGGGTACATTTTGAATATTAGATTTTCAGAGCACGCCAAGCATATATTTTTGTGGCTTTTAAAAAATAATATCAAGCCAAGTTTGACCTCAGAAATTTAAATGATACTAACAGCAAAGCACATAAACTTTAGATACAGTTGAGTTTCCCTGTGTTACCGATTTTGCAACCATTTCAGCAACAACTGGTAGAAATGCCTAGAAATAGACTAGGCAAAAAATGAAAGCAAATTCATTTTTGTCATGCGGTGATCTTATAATCCAGCGTTCCTGTCTGTAATTTCCCGTGCTCTTAGCCCATGGCTCTCCGCAGGCTTATTGTCTGTGAAATGATAACAAGGCATAAAACAGTATTTCCCACCAAGACAAAGAACTCTCATCGAATAACTGAAAGGTGACGTCTCCCCTGAAGTTTATTGTAAATATATATACCTGGTGGGTTTTTTTCTCCCTCTCTCTGTAAGCCCTGCTTTTCATGGGGTGACATATCTGAAGCTCTTAGGCATTTAGTCTTACCAGCCCGGGTTCAACTGCATTAGAAACTCAGACCCTACCGTAGGGTGTGCATACAGCAGGGGCTTTATAAATAGACAGACACACATGCTGTTCTGTATTTATACAGACACATTGTTTGTCACTTTTGTGTCCTGACTGAGTGGCCTCAATCCTTTAAATATATAAACTGATTTATCCAAGAAGTTATTCTGTCCTTAATATTTATGCTTATATTTATGTTTATTTAAAAAACACTTCAGTTTTTCTAGGGCAGTTTTAGGTTTACAGTAAAAATTGAGAGGGAGGTACAGAGACTCCCCACTCACCCCTGGCCCCACACATACATAAGCTCTGCCATCATCAGCTCCCCCGTGGAGTTGATGGCTACAGCTGATGGACCTCCAATGACACGCCACCGTCACCCAAAGCCCATCACTGACAGTAGGGCTCACTCCTGGTGTTGGGCGTTCTATGGGTTTGGACAAGTGTATGATGACATGTGTTCACCAGCATGGTATTTTAAAGAGTGTTTTCATTGTCCTCAAAATCCTCTGTGCTCTGCCTGTCCACCCGCCCCCTAAGCCCTTGCCAGCCACTGACCTGCTTATTTTCTCCACAGTGTTGCCTTTTCCAAAACGTCATATGGTTGGAATGAAGCCTTTCCAGGCTGACATCTTTCGCTTAGTAACATGCATTTAAGTTCCTTCCATGTCTTTTCATGGCTTGATGGCGCCTTTGTTTTTAGCACTGGATAATATTCCATTGTCTGGATGGACCCCAGTTTATTTATCCATTACCTACTGAAGGATGTCGGTTGCTTCTAAGTTTTGGAAATTATCGATAGCTGCTATAAATATTTGCGTGCAGGTTTTTGTGTAGACGTAAGTGCTCAGCTCCCTTGGGTCAGTTTTAGTGCTGTCTTGGTTCCCTTCCATTCTGAAGTCAGTTTAGACTTTTTCTCATCTATTTAAGGTACACTAAGAACTTTCAAAGCATTTCATTTTTTCCTTGTTAGCCAAGTTTCTTCGTGTTTCCTGCCAGCAGAGAACTCTAACAGACAGGCCCTGGAGTTGGGCCGGAGCCCACCGGCATAATTTACAGAAAGCTCTGTAAACAAACTAACTCCGCTGTGCAATTGCAAGCTCAGAGCTGCACTTGGACCGCGCTGTACCGGCCTGGGAGGCTGGCAGTGATACCCGGCAGGGAACCTGGTCTTGCCCGAGCGCGTGGTATCAACGCTGCGGGCTCTCTTTGCGCCTGGTGCGACGGTCCTGCTGCGTGGGCCACGCGGATGACCTGCAGCCGTACTGAGCGACGTCCCCCCGACACCCGCCCGTGTTACGTGCCTGCACGAAGAACTAACGCTTCAGGTTTGACACGTATTTTATATCATATGCGGACTTGGAGGGAGGAAGTTGATCTTCCAGACCACGCAACGTGCTGTTGCTTTTCCAGACGTTGTCTTGTGCATCACCGTGCTTGCTGGTGGTGATGTGGGGGTCTGGAAGCTTGAACTTCTGTTCCAGGTAAACACTGATGACTCTGACTGTTGTCCACGCCGACTCTGCTGACTTCTGTGCCCTTTAGATGACAGTCGCTGACTGGTTTACCCAGGAGCTCGCTGGACCTGGGTCCTCAGTTGGCCTGAGCCAGTTCCAGTGGCTGAGAGTTCACAGACTCAATGTTTACATGTTGCCCCGAGTCCTGCTTTCATAACTTTAAGTTATTACAACATTGCCTCCATTTGCACGTAGTGATCTGCTTATTGGGAAGAAACAATTCAAATGTTTAAACTTGAAAGAGGTGCTCTTCCCACATCTGCTGCTGTTGATTTGATTGTTTATTTTTGTTTTTCAATAGAGTTAGTTTCTAGAAGAACTGGCTTCTAAATGTAGCCTTTCACGTGGCCTTGTGACCTTGAACGTTCAAGCTCAGATAGATACTGTTTAAATCAACACTGAAATAAATCTGTTGTGTTAACTTGCTGAGTTGTTGTGGAAATTGAATGATACAGAATCTATGATTTCCGGGTGTGGACGCAAATTCAGACTATCACAATCCAAATCTTTTCAACATATGGATGTAAAATTGACGTTCACATAGTGTGATTAAATTGCCAGGATTATGCAGCTAACTAAAAACCCTGTAAAAACTATAACATATTTTCAAAATGTAATGTGCATAATAGACAAACAAACCCCCCCCCCGAAACTGTAATGTGATAGAAAAAGGGAGATAATATGCTTATTATTATTTCCTGGAACCATTTTTTTCCCAATATGATGCACAGGATGGAAGACTAAAAGTAAAATATAAGGTATTTATTTGTTTAGGTAAGAGCCACACTGTGAGTCCATTCGGACAGAACTGTACAAACGGGGAGAAAACTGTTGGCGCGCCGTTTGCATCTGCCACCACTCACTTATTTCCCTTCTTCTCTGTAAAATAACAGCATCTGCTGAAGTCAGAATAGTGAGAAAGAGAAGGGACTTCTGGGCAAACGTGGGAGTTTTTACATTTGTTTTTATCTTCAGCCCCTCCTGGGAGGGAAAATATGAAATAGATTGCCTAATGTGTCTGACCTTATTAAGAGATGCTTTGCATTTATATTGAAGTTTGAAAAGATCGATGCTCAGAGAACCAAGGGCCCTCACTCGAATTTCAGTCCTTCCTTCAGCTGATACTGGTCAAGCTTCTGCAGCAGCCATTGTTCTTGATGCTGGAGATGCGGGAGTGACCAGAAGACAATGGTGGGGGGTGGGCAAGGATGCAGTGGTGTTTTGAGGAACAAGAAGGAAGCCAGAAGCTGGGGAGAAGGACCAAGGGTGAAGCTTGTAGGAATGAGGTTGAAAGTGGGAAACCCCATAAAAAGACTGGCAGGACCCCTAGACAGGGCCACTGCTCCCCTGCCGGCACCACCCGGTTCCCTGGCCCAGAAGCTCTAGCTCACTTTTTGCCTCTGAAACGGCTTACTTACCCCTAAAATTCTATTGGTTCCCTGAGCTCACTCCTGATTGGTTATTTCTCTCTCTCCTGATTGGTCCATTTCTACAAAGCTTGTTCCTAATTAGTCAACTTTTGTTATACCTTATTTGCATATGATGTTGCAAAGTGTAAACTGGCAGCCGATAAAAGCCTGTGTAAACCCGCAGACGGGGTCCAGAGCTTGGAGTGTTAACTTTTTTGGGCGTGCTGGCGTAACAAACCTGAGTTCTCCAGCTCTCCCAGTGCTGCTTGGTCTCTCGCCCAGATCCAGGTTGCTGTCACAACTGAGCTGTAACACTGAGCTGTAACACGTTTTTTCTGCCACAAAAGGAGTTGTGAGGGTAAGAGATGGTCAGAGGGACTGGCCTTCAGCCACTGAAGAGAGTGGCTTTCCCGCCAATGGAGAAGAGAAGCCTTTTCATGGTTTTGAGCCGAGACTGACATGCCAACAGGATCGAGCTGGATGCTGTGCTGAGACAGAATGAAGGGGACAAGCAGAGATGTGATGTGATTGGCTAGGAGGATTATCTGTGAAGTTCAGGTGTGGATTGTGTGTGTCATGGGTACAAGTAGGAGCCCAGGGTGTGGTGAGATGAGGCCGGCTGTGGGCTCAGCCTGAAGGCAGACCTGGTAGGACTGGCCCTTGGCTTGGATAGTGGATAAAGAATGAGTTAAAGGAGAATTCAAGCATCTTGGCCTGAGCAATGAGAAGGATGGTGTTCTCACTTACAAATATGGAAAAATTTTGTGCAAGGAGGCATTTTGAGACCTGAACTGGGGCAATGGAGGTGGTATAAAATTGGGAGTTTTGTTTTGGGCATAGTCATTGTAAGTGTCTACTGGACATCCAGTAGAGATACAGATGTTCCAATATACAAGCTAGGGGCCCAAGCAGAGGACAGGCCCAGGGACTGAGCTCCACGGTGCTCTGACGTTTAGCAGGTGGAGAGACAAGCTGTAATCAGCAAAGGAAATGAAAGGAGCAGCTAGTGAGGTCCAGGGAAAGGTCTGTGTGGTGTTTGAAACCAAATGAAGTGGTTTCCATAAAGGGCAAATGACCACCTGTGCCAAGTGCTGTTGTAAAAGGAAGAGAAAAAATGACCACAGGATGTCGTCAACTTGGGGGAAAGGCTCGTCTGAGTTGGCGCAAGAGAAAGTGGGAACACGGCAAGTGTAGTTTTGTACTTCTTTTGAGGAGATTTTCTGAAGAGAGGACCAGAGACGTGGAATGACGGAGGTGGAGTGGGGTCAGGAGGGGTTCATTTGTTTTTGGTGTGCTTACATACTAAACAGAATGGTCTAGTAAGAAGAAAAGGGGGGAAAAAAAGGATGATTTTAAAAAAAAATCATTGTGCCTAATCAGTTTCCTAATTAGTTTTCTCCAAGTTAATTTTCACTTTATAGGACTGGAAAGTCTCTAGGCCCCATCAGTCGTCAGACAAAGTTACACGTCCGTAGACAGCAAGGCCCGAAGGTGGGTGACTGGGGGCTGCTCTAGCTGGACACCACTCTGGATGCGGGGCTTCCTTCAGGCAACACTCTCGCCCCACGTTTCGTAAGCTTACAGAGGCATCGCATTAAGAAATCGTCAGTGTGCCCACGTTCTCAGTAAAGGATGCTGAGCGTTATTTGATAAATTGCAGATAAAGAGTTATGTTTAAAAATCAACCATTAAACATCTAACAATTACTTAAATGAAGTCTACCATTATTAGAGGGGCTTTCTGGGATAGAAGAGGCCAGTGCAGTCTGGTTTTTTTGTTTTTGTTTCACAAAACAAGCCCTGCTCACCATCATGCTGGCTCCAACGTCGGATTTTACATGCTTACAATTTATTTAAGATTCTTCTGCATCAATAATCGTAAGTGGGATTAATGCGAGGCTTTTTTTAGTACAGTTTTTTGGTAAGGTTTTCAGATCAATGTTTCACCTCATGATCTGGCAAAAAGGAAGTGGGGTGCTTCCGTAAATACAATGTAAGTGTGCCTTTAGGGGGGCTGGGACTCAAACCACTGGGCAGATCAGCGTCAGCTCCTTTTTCCTTCATCCTTAGGCTTAAAAGCCAGAGCCCCACAGACCACGGCGGCCCGCGTGGGAGCCCGCACTCCTCCCACACGCGCAGGAGCGAGGCTGCAGGTCAGAGGTGAGTCTTAGTGCTTGAGCCCCCTCGTCCTGGGTGGGGGCGCAGCTCTCCGAGGGCGGTGACAGAAAACGCAGGGATGTGAGACACCCTCGTGGCTACTGCCTCCAGGGGTGGGGCTCGGGGTCCCTTCTCAGCTGATGGGTCACGTTACCAGGCCGTTTAGTGACGTGAATGAGTGTCTTTCATGGAATTGTGTCTGTTAAAATATAAAATATTTGCCCCTTCCCCCCAAAAACATTACAATTCAAGGCAATTTCTGTTCTTTTCCTAAACGTCATTCCTAACTCAGGTCAGGGCATGTTCGGGATGGGCTGGGCGTGAATGGAGGAAGGAAAGTAGCCACAGTGTGACGCTGGATGAAGTTCACGTGTGGCCGCGTTTTCGGGCTGACGCAATTGTACGAAACACATTCTTAACGTCTAGGTGTGCTGGATACCTGCCGTGTCTCTATGGGACGAGTGAAACCTTAAATTTTATTTACTTACAAGCTATTTTTTTCCTACAGATTTCTTTTTAATGCAATTTACTTAACATTAGAAATTTGTTTAACTGAGGCTCTATCTGCCGTCTCTGGGAAGTAAAACGTGTCTGTGGATTTTTAACAAAGACGAAGTGGACTTCTACCCTCCTACTTACTTACATTTTCATGCTGAAGTTTAAACAGAGTAACAAATTATACACAAAATGTTTGCCAGAGACAGTTACCTTAGGTCATTCATAACTAGCACGTTATTTGGAATCTGCAGAAAACATGTTGTTTACGACTTAAGGCTAGGGGTTATTTTTGAATCACAGTCTTAGAAAATTCTAAACGAGACATGAATAAGAATTATAAGCTAGCTTATCTGATACGTTAAGAATTTGGTTGTTAATCTAATAAAGCCCTTGAACCGTGAGGGTCAATCCTTGTATCGATTTTCACATGAAATGGTGTTAAAGCAACTTGATGCTACAGCCTTCGAAGCGCCCTAACTGGGCGTTTGGCATTAAAGGGGAACTAGCTGCATACTCAAAACCACCGAAGGAAAGGAAACACTCAGCTTCTGTCCACTCGAGTATAAAGCCTCCTGCAATCCCTTCTGAACCGTGAAGGATTCCGTTGCCCTTGAGAGGACTTCCAGCTCGGGTCCCTTCTCGCCCCCGCTTGCAGTGAGTGGGACCGGCAAGATTTGTGGAGTGCAGGGTTGTTCAGTAGCTGAGAGTCTATTACCTGCCAGCCAGTGTTCTAGATCCCCGAGAAAAGAAAAATGAGCATAAAAAGGACGGTGTTCCCAGCCCTCCTGGTGCACACCTGCTTGTAGGAAACACGTCCCTAAGAAAGAAAGACCCGTCCGTAGTACAGAAGGAGCTACCACAGAAACAAACGGGTGATGTACCAGTCCTGGCGCGGAGAGCAGGGGATGTGCGTGCTTAGGAGCAGTTAGAGAAGACCGATAAAGCACGGGATGAAAATATGCAAGATGACACCACGCATCACGGATTAACCACGTCACAGCAATTAACCTGAAGGTGATGAGTGCTCATTATCTAAAATAAAAAAGAGAGAGAGTAGTACTGCCGTTTCGAACTCCAGCTCAAGACATTATTGATACAGACACGAGCGCAGTGTGCTTTTGGTAGACATTCTGTAGCTTACTTGTAGGTGTTCCTCCGTGCTCTCTGACCAGGAAACACTGAACTGTCCACCAGTTGGCGAAGTGGCCAGAGTTTCCGGTAGAACAGTTCATTGAACTCCTCTAAAATTCCAGAAATGTGCTAATACTGGTTCAGGAATAACGCATTTCAATAAACCTTAATACCTTGGCGACTGAGTTCCAAATGAATAGCCTTCATCCTGTTCGCTTAGAATAGGGAAACCACTCAGAAGGAGCATGAGTGGCGTGTGGTTATTTGCTGCCAGTCACACAAGAAGGATGAGTTTGGTGCAGCCATTTCACCATGTTCTGTATGTTTCTTGAAATATCACCGAAGGAAGAAAGAAATTGTGCAGATTACCATGAGATAATGATTGCATTTTGGGGGGAGAATGTGCAGTGAAGAACCAGATAAATCATACCAAAAATCAGACTTATGCCTTATACCACCTCCCTAAATTGAGCACATCTAACAAATTATGTCATGAAGTCACAAATAGGAAATTAGTTTTTAATACAAAAGCCGTACCATTCAATTGCTTTAAAAATTCAGGTTTTTAAAAGTATATGAAGACAAATACACGTATGTATCTGTATGGATGGGACTTTGTGCTGTACATCAGAGACTGACATATTGTAACTGACTGTACTTCAATTAAAAAAAACAATTCAGGTTCTTTCTGGACAGAGGAGGGGAGTGGGTGGCTGGCTTTCCCCAGCTCATGCAGTAGGCGCCAGACCCCTGGTGGCTGGGCTTTTCTGTGGTCCTGGGTACATTAAAAGGACCTGGACAATTTGATATCCAGGAAGAGGTGTGCAGCAATCAGAAAAGATGCCAAAGCAAATACTGTGTCAGCTTCAGAGTGAGCCAGGGAAAGGCACAGGAAGAGAAACGCAGGAGGTAGAAAGCACTGGGAAGTGTGTGTTCTTCCCAGAACAGTTACAGAATAGCAGCTTCAAGACGCACACAAAGAAATGCTGACTCATACCTTCCAGCCCCCAGTGGTGTCGGTAGCCCGGTGCCCAAGCAATAGGGAAGGAAAAGAAAAGGGGACGTGGGTTGTTAGTCAGAGGAGCCTCTGTTGCCACAAGTAACATTGTTTTTGTCTCCTTACCCAGTTTTCTGGGAGAATTTTTACAACAGTTTTCTTTGGGGATAAGTGATGTGATAGAAGGTGCGAAAGTTTCCAGCACAGCTGTGCCCATAAGAGAATCCATCTGAGCAGGAGCAGAAGACAGCTCCCAGACACCCGTGAGATGAGGCATCACTTGTCAGAGCAGGAGCCGTTTGTGCGTGGTGTGGGGGCAGGGGTGTTGGGGGGGGGGGGAGAAAACATAAGCATCTTTAAAGCAAAGAAACCAGAAGTCAGGGAGGGGATTTAACAGCTGCTGTTAAATTTCACACTTATGTGTGAAACATGGGGGAGAGTGAGAGATGTCTGAAGAATAATTTTGGAAGTTTTGGATGTGTGAATGACTATGTCAACCCCTGATTCACCACTTCAGGGAGATCTACAGTAAGCAGATTCTTTTTCAAAGATGTTGGTTTTAGAAAAGGATTTCTATTCCAGGGTGGAGGCTGACCCTGGGGAGACTTGGCTTTGTCCAGATTACACATGTGTTTATCAAGAAAGTGTCCATAAAGAAACACTTCCATGCACAGTAATGGCTGCAGACATCTGAACAGAAATTCATCACTGCGCTTGCCCCAGGGCAACCAACCATTTCATGTGCCCTTATTTTGTTAAAGGAGACACTGACTCCCCAGCAAGAACAACATCAGCAGCTTTCTTGCGTTTTCCTGCGACGGTTAGCTTACCGGTGCCGTTAGCTGCAGTGAACGGGGAGAGAGCTGGTGACAGTTTACGCTGAACACGTGTGGTTGATTCTGACGTTCCGTGAGAACCAACAGTAACGGTCCAGCAGTGATCCTGGGAGGCAGGTTCTCCCAGTACCTGCTTTCCTGGTACACTGCTATGGTGTCATTGTCACCTGTCCCAACGTACAGCAATTTCAACAAATCTAATTGGCATAAAAGAGCATGGACTAATTATGCTATAATACATTAAATGTTGAATAGGTGTTCCAAACCTCTTATGCCCATGTTAAACGTCTTCCAGTTGTGCACGCGTCCCTCGCTTTGCAGACAACGCCTAAACATCGGAGGAGTGGCTCGGCGCCGGCATCTCTAGGTATGACATCACTGCAGCCCTCGGTTTGCATTCATGGCACGGTTGCATTCAGTTTGTGATGACGAGGGGAAGTAACTGTCTTGGTTTTACACAGCTGCCTTTATTATATTAAAGTGTATTTTAAATTTTCTATGTCCTGTTATTTACTCTCTCTCTCTCTTTTTTTTTTTTTTGGCTTTTCTTTATCCACGGAAGTTTTGCTTTTGGTCTTTTTTCAGGGACTCCCACGAAATCCAATATTACTTCTGACTTTGATAGGTTCCCGTATTGTCTATCTTGTCTAATTTGCAGAATCATGCCTTTTACATTCTTATCAAGATCATACATACACTAGTCTAGAAAAAGTAAAAATCAATATTCTCTTGCCAACTATTACCGTGTGTTTCAGAAGAGTTTCAATTTGTCATAAAACGCCAAAGAGTGAGAGTCGACAATACGGCATGAAACATACAAAGAGCAGGAGCTGAGAATTCAAATCGCCCGAGTTTTATCCTGCCTGGGCTGCTCAGAGCTGTATTCCCTTCTATGCGCTGTTGTTTTATCACCTGTAAAATGGGAATAATCACATTGACCTCTTTTATTTTAGAAACCTGTTGTTGGGTATTTCTGGGGGTTAATGCAGGGTTGTTAATTCATCAATAATTGTTCCCCCATCTGGGTTATTTCCTCCTGTTGAAACCTAACCCGATGTAGGGGTACAAAAGCCAGAAGTGACACAGAAACTGCAAAGAGGAAATTAACTCAACTTATCTTTGGCAAATAAGTCACAAAAACACTTCTCAGACGTAAAAACGATAAAGGTATGTGCCAAACTAAAATATATACAAAACTGACAAGAAGAAAGGTTAAAACAGCTGCGTAAATAAGTGACAGACATTTTCCCACGTGAGGGTAAACGGAACCGTTTTTAATTAGGAAAGCTCATGATTGTGAGAACAGGGGTGTAAGTTTTTATTGAAAAATATAGAAGCAAGAAAATCAGTTTGGTCTTCATGTCATAAATAAGGAGCCAAATATATTTGTTTCTGCATTGAAGAATCTAGTTTGATTCCTAAAGCATGTTCTGCTCCAAAGCATACTTTCCTATTTTCAACCTACAAACTCACTTATCCAGTGTATTCATGCTTGTAGAGTAATGATGTGAAAATAGCTTTTATGAAAAAACAGGTATGAAATTGTCAGGAATGGCAATTTCTTTTGAGGAGTTAATCCATTAATTTCACGATGACATGTTATGGAGAGAGAGGTGAAGAGAGAGAGAGAGAGACAAAGACGGCGCTTTATGTTTCTCATTAACTCAGAAATCAGAACAAAGGCTGAAAAATTGATGATGTAATGTGGAAGCACCATCGGAAGGCAGGTCAGTGGCCCCCGCTGGCTGGTTTCTGCTCTGAGATTAGCATAAATGGTGGCTGACACGTCCACGTCAAAGTCACCACAGGCAGGGAGGTTCTTACCTTCAGAAAAGGTAAGGCGCTTAGCAAATCTCTTGCACATGATCCATGATTGCTTTAGAATTACTAGCTGAAGATAATCACCCTGTACGATCCATTAGAGTCGGGGCCTTTTTTCCTAAATGCTTTTAGAAATAGGAAAGGCATCATATTAATTCTCCTTGATATTTCATTAGTTTCATGTCATTTGTTTCATTAGTTATCCGCTATTTCACACTGGTGTCAATGACACAACGCTAATTTCTTGACACATACTGTTTTATGGTCCTCATGAATTGTGCTCATTATGGAAAATGGGATTAATTTTTTATTGGTTTATCTTGAATGAATGATTATAGCGAAATAATTCACTTTGTAATTGTTGCCAAGAAGATACGTTTGCAGAAGTGTGTATATTTCTAAAAGAAACAGTGTGTTGGGGATAGAAATGTAGAGTATTTGACAGACAATGAATATGAATTACAGAGTCACCATCACTCCCTGAAACTCACTTCCTCGATCGCTGTCTCAGAAGACAAAGATAATTTTTACAATCTAATCTAATTCAAGAACATGCTTACTTTTTAAAACTGCTGATATCAGTGACATTTTAAAAGGTGGGAGAAAGGCTTCAAAGGATTTAATGTGATAATTTTGCTTATCCAATATATGGACCAAATTTGGCATTGCTATTCAGAAGTGTATAACATTACTACTGTGCATTAAAACCTTGAAATAGCAACTATCCCGGGAAACATTTTGGCCACTTAACAAACTATTAAACAGAGCTGTCATATGAGTTAACAATTCCACTCTGAGGTACACGCCCACAGAGTTGAAAACGTGAAGTCCACACAAAAACTGATACGGGTGTGTCCACTGCAGCATTATTCACAATTGCCAAAGAGTAAAATCAGCACTAACCTTCGTCAGTGGATGAATGGAAAGTCAGAAGGTGGTTGTCAATATCACGGACTATTATGCAGCCATGAAAAGGAATGTGGTACTCATGCGTACTACAGCATGGATGGTCCTTGAAGACACTGTGCTGAGTGGAAGAAGCCAGACACAGATAGTTACGTCTTGTATTGGAAAGAGCACGCAGTGGATTATAATACACCCCCCGCCTCTACCATGTCCAGTGACCACGCTTTTTGTGAAGATGCCAGGGATTTAGAACAACAGGAAACAAACTGGGATTGTTAAGAACAAATAAAATAATTATTTTGATACTACTTGGAATTCTATTTTTATGAGGAAAGGGAGTGTTGTGACTTTTATGTTGCATTGCCATAATGACTGCATAAACACATTTTTAATCTAGTGGACATAAGTCCCAAACTATGAGTTCTCAAGAAAAGAAAAATTATATATATTTGTGTGTGTGTGTCAAATTTCCTTAGTAAGAAATGAAACAGGTACAAAGAATTTTAAGCCAGATGGAAATGAAGGGTGATTTGGCAGTGAGGCAGCCTGTGACCTTAATATGTCACCTTTAATTAACCCAAAAAAGTCTTATTTATTTTAGTTAAGTGGTTTGTGCTTATTCTTTTCATATTTTGTCATGGAGCTAACAGCATCATTAATCATGTAATTTTAAGTGAGCATAAATTCAGAACCTCTGAGGATGAAAAATGAAGGGGAAATAGCCCCAAATTCAATGGCAACAGTGACTTTACAGAAAAATTCACCAGAAAGGAAGCTGTTACACATGCAAATTGAAACTCCCAACATGAGGCAATTGAGGAGCTAAATTAAATCAACGTCATGAGACTGAGAGCGTGAAGGAGCTGTCTTCTTTGACAAATCCAGCTGTTATTAAACCAGGCAATGCACTCGGCCCGCTGCCAGCCTAGCTCTCAGAATGCCGCTGACGTTGGAGATGCCAAGAAAATATATTCCGTGAGCGTCAGGAATTCAAATTCCAGTCCTTAAATGTAATCAGGTAGCAATGCAAATACTCCAATTACTTGAGAATCAGAGGTTAGGCAATTCAAATTCCTTTTCAGCATGTTTTAGATTTTATTTTGTTTTGCTCAATTTTCTTTCTGTCCCGTCCTATGATTATCTGTTAAGAGGCTATCACAGCAAGTACATCCAGCACCTGCTTCCATCAATTAAAAAAAGGTGAAATCCTAAAGTAAATTACTGTTTTCTCCTTCCTGGTACAGACATCAATTCAATAATGGGGAGAAACAGTAGGTTTGGATTTTTTGTTAAATGCAAAATATAAGGTTTATTTGACTTGTTCTTTGCCTTTGTTTCATGCAAGGGGGGGTAAACCTTGAAGATATTCAATCTTAATTTCATGTGATTATGCCAAATTACATTATCCTGACAATGGTAATAGTGGTAACTGATTGTAAATATGTCTTTTTGATTGTGACTAAAAGAAATATTACAATTCTAATTGTAGACAAATTAAATACACCAGGGATTTGGCACCTGAAATTTCAGCCAGAAGAGGAAACAAAATATGTATAATTTTCTTTTGGCAGACTAATTCTGAAGGGGGGTATGTTAGATAGAAGGGAAATGTCTCTAGAGCAGAAGAAACAGATATATAACAGAGCCTCCTCGCCTCCCAGAGGCCCCACCTCCTGACACTGTCACACTGGGGGTTAGGTTTCAAAATATGAGTGTAGGGTCCACAGACATTCAGACCATAACGTTTCTGGAGGAGGTATCTGGACCAGGACTACGGCACCTCGATGATGCCGAATTATAGAATCCAGTCCTTCTGAAACTATTTACTTCCAAACCCTTTTGGAAACATAAGGGGTGATGCAGGACACGGGGGAAACAGTCAAGGCTGCTGTAGTGGAAGGCCTTCCCTCTCTGGCCCAGAAGATGAAGGGTGTTGATATCTCGGCACACCTGTCACCTGTGTATGGCAGGTGGTGGACCCTGACACAGTGTGGGAATTCCATCCCTCCCACAAGACCCAGGTCTGACCTGCAAGGTGGACAGAGTCCCCTGGAGAAATGCCGGACACACTCAAGGTTGCTAATGGCAATGAAAAATTTGCACAAGTCTTTTGAATAGCAATTTTCCGATAGAAGGAAAGAGAGAGCGGGGGCGGGGTGGGGCAGAAGGTAAACAAATTAGGGCACACAGTATTGATAGCATCCTTGGAAGCCCTTAAAATACCTAATTATGATCCGTCCTCAGAGCTGCTGGGTCTGCAAGGGACTTAAAAATGATAATGGTGCCTGGGTTGGCATCATGGTGATTTTTATCTTAATGTCTTTGCTGTCATTAAAGCTGAAACAATATTCTTTTAGCAAGACCCCTGTAAGGCTGAGGGGTATTTTAATCCCTTCTTAAGATGAGAGGAATGAGTTAGAGGGAGATATTTGGGTCCTTCCTGCAGCTGAGAGGAGTGGAGGGTGGGAGGTGGAAGTGCCCCAGAGCCTGGATGCGGGGCTTGGACGGGCAGGTTTAGCGCGTGGGTGACAGCCTCTGGGCTCTGGGCGTCCGCGCTGTTTGACGGCAGGGGATCAGACCAGGCAAACTTGCCGTATTTGTTTCCCAGCCATGTGGCCACATTCTTCATGTTCCATTTTGTCACAGGAAGGGATAATAAGGGGAAATAAGGCGAAAAGCTGAACGCCTTCACTTCGGTTTGGTTTTGTCTTGTTTTAGGTAAACACGTGCTCTGCTTGGCTGCAATGATGCTGGCCTGGTGTTTAGCTCCTTGGTTCAGCCGAGGTACGGTCTCCACCCCCGGGTTTATGACTTTAATAGTTATTCACTCGAGTAGCTGTGTTTCTGAAGCAATTTGGATCGCGTCATTGGACACAGTTAAAGTCAGGCGGGCTGACTGGGGCCGCCCGTGTTTCTTACCGTGGGTAATTGCTGTTTCTGCAAGTGTCGGAAAAGTGCCGTGTTTTCACAGAGCTGCGGACAACACTGTGGGTTCAAGGGAAGCAAAATGTGAAAACGATTTCAGTGCTTTTGGGTATTGATTTAGGATGAAACAATACGAATCCATAGTTAATACGCTAATAAATCAGGGCTTATAAGCTGCAGATAGCCATCAATCCGAAGGATCTAGAAAATGGCCAGGGTAGCATCTTGACACTTCTTCCAGAAAACAGTCATGATCTTCTTCAACTGCTCACCTGCTCCGTCACCGCAGGCCTGCCAACTCACGTGTAGCCAGGAGAGCATCCGAAACTGAAGCCTTATTTCTAGTCATCTTCTGCGTGAAATTTTTTTGTGTGTCGAATGTGCTAGTAAGGAAGAAGGTCTTGAGTGGCAGTGATGTCCACGAGGAAATTATAATACAGGACAGAAACTGAGAATCAGTGGTGGCTGGGGAAGACGTGAAATGGTCCTGGTGTATTTCTTTCTGTGCCTTAATGTTTCCACAATCCGCTGTTCAGGCAGCACAGATTTAACGCCTCCGTGGGGCAAACCATGGCTCTGTGCTAACAAGGGATGAGATTTAAGTTCCTGCCTCTCTTTAGGGGGATGTGAGAAACATTCCTTTGGGTCTAGAAGGGGAGGTGAGCATTTGCAAGTGTGGAAGGAGTGCCCTTCAATGCTGTCACTCCTGGGAGGCAGGTCCCTGTCAGGCTGCACCTTGAGCTCTGCTGGTCCCAGGCAGTGCCACCTGCCCATCCTCTGTGGACCACTGCTTACACCTGGGGCAGACAAGGATGGTGCCCAGGTCAGGGCCAAGCCTGCTGAAGGCCTCACACCCAGGAAGGAACACACCATGGCTCAAAAAAGAAGACTCATAATTATAGTAAGTAGGCCTTTTTGTTTTGAGGTGGCTTCTGCACAGACCTGACTGTTTAAAGAGTAGCAAGACCAGGATCCACACACTCCCTGGTCCTCCCTGGGGGGTCAGAATTTGGGGTGCACTTCCACGAGGAGTTCAGAAAGCCCTGGTGAGCTGAACCCATTTACCCTCGACTGGTTATGATGGATGTGTGTGCTTTGTGCCTCCGCTGCTTTTTGATAACGAAGTGCAACAATGTGACACAGAGCCCGCACCGTCATTTTCACCCATCAGGAAGCCTACACCAGCTCCCGCAGCCTGGTCTGAGTCAGGCGGTTGACCTCTTCGCAGTAGAAACAAAGAGGTAGAAGGGAGCTAACTCTGTAAGGAGAATCCACACACCTCACTGCATCTCTGGCTGTGGCAGAGAACGGTAAAAAAGTACAGAACCTCATAATTTCTCCAATTGCTTGAAAAACCTTTGCTGTCCTACCCTATGTTTCAAGCATAATGTAGCATGGAAATGTCATGATTTTCCGTAAAATCTAATTGTACAGATTTTTCTGTGAAATCTTAGTCATGTCCTTGGCCCATTTTTCTACTAGTTTGTTTTCTCTTTCTTATTTAACTTTTAAATAAGAGCAGTAGCTATTTGCCTAAAAAGTATGCTGTTTTGTTTTTCAATTTGTGTTTCTCTTTTATGACTTTACAATAAAGTTAAAATGTTTGTATAATTAAAGTCATATATTTTGTTTATGGCATATTTGTTTTTGTACAGCTTAGAAATGCCTTCTCCACGCCATGTTTAGAGATCAGTGGTTCCACATTTTCTTCTAAAGAAAATGTGGGTTTACTTTTTAAAGTTTACTATTTGATTCTCCTGGAATATATTTTCATATAAGAAATGAACTAGAAATCCAATTATATGTTTATTTTAAAGAAAGGGTGAGATAGTGTTTCATCACATTTATTGAATATAGGATTCAATTTAGAGTGAGTACGCACCTAAATAAATCCAATTACTTGCACTAAGCAAAGCAAAAACATCATGCAAAGTAAAGCCATGGGTGGATTGTTTCTTTTTACTTTTACCTTTGAAGATCAAAAATTACATAGGCCTGGAAAAAAATATAAGCATGTATAATCTTCTAATCCAATAACTGTGAGAAGAATGCTCATGAAATAGAAATCAAGAAAGAAATATTTGAAATTGCTACTAAATATTTTAATTGCTGGTAGGTTTTGGTTTCCTGCCTGTCTTTGGACACTTCCTTAGAAAGAGCAAAGCTCTTCAATAAAAAAAAAAAAAAGTTAAATAAGAAGACATCGCAAAGCGACTTACTAGGGCCACTGAAGAGTCCTGTGAGGTGAAGGAATAGAATTAGGTTAAGTCATGTTGAACCTGCTTTACTGCATGTGGGGGGAGATAATTTCTGCAATAAACAACCAACAAGGGTAGCTCAACCTGATGCATATGCTGTAAGATTTTAGATCATTATATTAAGACCCCAAAACTTATTATTGCAAAACTCTTGCTTTGCTTAAGGTAACAAGTGTTTTTATATAAAAGCAGAAGAAAAAGAAGGAGGCGGCGAGGGGGGAGGGTGGGAACGGGGAGGGTATGAGGAGGGGGAGTGGGAAGGACAGGGATGCGCTGCTATTTTAAGCCTTCTCCTTCCTGTGTCACATCTGTAGGGAGTATTCTGGTTCAGTATTTCAGACAATTCACCAATGAATCCTAACAAGGTCAAGAATGAAAGGAATGTAGGTATCCAGTGTTAGCAAAACCTGAAGGAAGCCTCCAGATCAAGTCAGGAACTGTGGTAGACTCTTAATTTTGCGTTTGAAGAAGAACGTGTCAGTGGGTAGACAGGTGAATCGAGTATGTATTAAGCTCCAAGTTAAAGGTCACTTCTAAAGCCAGTGATTCCCCACCCCCCGTCATACAGAAGCAGACACACACACACACACACACACACACACTCTTCCTCCTCTGAGGAGGCACCTGGAGAGAGACAAAGACTGAGTTTCCCGAATTTATATCCGATGCTGACTGTTCTAAAGAAACGGGATGTGGGCTATCTGGTTTCACATCAATGATGCTGTTAGGAAGAAATGGCAGAGGCTGATAAGGACTAAAGGAAGAATGCTGTGTAAATAACCTGGCCTGGCTTGCCGAGGAGACTTTATGAGGTCATTTACACGGTAGAATAGAAACTAGTGCACTGGGATGGATGTAATGCCTTGCTCGCAAAGAATTAAAATTCACTTTGTTGCTCCACACATTTTGAGAAGTATGGCATTCCTCGTGACTGACGTCTGCTTCACCCTAAAATAAGTCACTGACCAATGGTTAGGATACAGCTACATGCTTAGAGTAACTGCTTCTTGGTCAAAATAGAAACAACTCAACTAAAACAACAGTCTTCCTTCCTTCCTTCCTTCTTTCCTTCCTATTGAAGTATAGTTGATTTACAGTGTTGCGTTAGTTTCTGGTGTACAGCAAAGTGATTCAGTTACACACACAGACACATATATATTATTTTTCAGATTCTTTTTCATTATAAGCTATTACAAGAAATTGAATATAGTTCCCTGTGCTCTACAGTAGGTCCTTGTTGTTTATCTATTTTATATACAGTAGTTTGTATCTGCTAATCCCATATTCGTAATTTATCCATCCCCCCTCCTTTTCCTTTGGCAACCACAAGTTTGTTTTCTGTGTCTGTGAGTTTGTTTCTTAAAACAGAAATCTTCTATTCAAGCAGGCAAATTTGCATGTATCGTATGTAAGCCAGAGCACTGAGACACAGTCATTTTAAAGGTGCAGCCCTCACCCACCTGCAAATAGCTTTGTGGTAAAATTACACTCCTCTCAGTTACTTGTTCATGATAGAAGATGCACACAAAGAAATTTGGGAACTAGTAACAGCCATTTCTTTTTATTCCGCCACTTGGCTCTCCTATTTAATTGTTAGCTATAACCCCATTCATTGCCACTGGAAACAATAGCAACTTTCTCTTCCGCCTCAGCAATTGCTTCATGAATCAAAGAGCACTCACTGGTAGGCTGCAAGGGTAATAATCATAAAAATGCACCATAAATTTCTCTAAGCGATCATCGTATTTCATGCCTTATTATTAAATGGAAATTTGAATTTCTCCACTTAGGTTGAATGGAGATGTTAAGTTGCATAAAAGGTCTCATTCAAATGTATTGCAATGTGATCTATGAGGGGGTGGGGGACGGTAGGGGCACAGGATTCCATAAGGGGACTTCCCTCATTTGTGATGATGAGGCTGAAACCCAGGTGTGCAGACTGGTCGCTCAGCCTCATCTTTCCCCACCTCCAGCATCCTGGGCACCAGCGGGCAGTATCATTGCAAATGGGGCAAGCCCCTTTCTTCCCCATCAGCTCGTCTGAACCACTGTCTAGGAGAAACAGATTTGGGATCCTGTTTCCAGTTCGCGCTGCCCTGGGGAGAGCTCTACATCAAGATTGCAAACAATACCCTAGGACCCTGCTGGTTACCTTGTTAGCAACCTTTTGGTGATCCTTATGTATCCCAGCTGGTAGCAAAATAAAACTTTTTGACAGTTCGTTTTGAAACATACGTTTCTGATGGAAAATTACAGCGGGGACACAGGGGGACACAGGGGGACACAGCGGGCAGCGCTGACCGCGCCCTGCAGCAGGTGTCTAGAACAGCGTGCTGCCTCTTGTCTGCCCAACACACTCCCCTCGTAGACAGGACGCTTTTGCCAAAGTTTGAAAACTGCTGTGGTCGATGTTTAGTAAGTGCTTACTGGCCGTTCGAATTTTAAATGTGTCTGCAGGATTACTTACAAGTGACAAAATCAAAAACTATGTCAGATAAAACTGTATAAATGGTCCCTTTTCTCTTAGGCATTCAAATCTCAGACCAAAATCTGAAAACAAAAGAATCCATTAATGTGACACTTCAATCTACAGTAGGTACATTCAAAGAATTCCAGACGGACATTTATGCCAACAAAGGTTCACGCTGTCTGAATCATGGTGTACGCTGGTACGTTACTTCACGCCGAGAACAAAAGTGCTCACAGAGACTCCTTACTATCTTGAGGGGCACTGTGGGTATTACTGCCCGGGTGTGCGCTGGGGTCGGGTGGGGAGAGACTTCCCCCCTTAGTAAACACAGGAAGTCACCCTTCTTTATTTTATGGAAATCCGTTCTTCCACTGGCATGGTAGAATTGCATGTGGATAATTTTCACTGTATTTTACTGGGCAATTTTAAAGATTCGAAAATATAATTTAATGTTATAAAATTCCAATTAAAGGGCTTTCAAAGAGTTGTTACTCTTGTAAAATTGTGTGAAAGATATTGTGCTATAACAGCTTGGTATAAATGAGGTTGTATTTAATTCTTACCACTGCCCTATAATGTAAGCACAAGCATCCTTACATAGGAAATTGATGAGTTCTAACACCTATCAATTGCAAGAAAAAGCACTGTCTGATTCTGTGAAAGGACGCAGTTTTCTGAAAGATCTCAATATTTTCAGAACAAGTAATACAAAAACAAATATTTTTGTAACTGTGTAAATGATATGTGCATGCACATGAGGAGTTCAAACAACATCTCAGAAGAATGACGCAGCCCACAAGCACGCGTTTGTTACAACCAGTCTCTCCTTCCGGGTTATTAGTGAAACTCCACGAAATTCAGGCCCAAAGCAGAGTAATGGTGACTGTGAACATGTCAGGAACATGATTCTTCATTCTTATCAGACACTCACTGCCAGGGGGTTCGTTTTGTGGATGCTGAAAATTGTAGTGGAACTAGACTGAACAGTTGCCTCATGAAACAAACGCACACCGGGTTTGCTCCCCAAGGCCGTTTGTGGAACGCCGCGTGTCCCCGGGCCTCTGACTCTCCATCGCTCCAGCAGAAACGGCTGGGCTAGTGGGAGACACGGCCGCTGGGGACCGCTCCCGCGGGCAGCAAAGCACCTTGTGTTTTAGCCAGCGCTCTGCACCGCAGCGAACGCCGTTTACTGTCCCCAGTTGGATGCACCTGCGTACTGGCCCACTGGGTCTGACCAGGAGGACAAGGGTTTTGGCCCTGCTCTCTGCTCAGGACAAAGGCAGAGCTGGCCTTTCAACCCAACAAGGCGCTCCACTGGACATCGCAGGCTCCCACGGGAGCTTGACTCTCCGAGGGCAGGCGGGAGTCTCCCAGGTGACAGACAGCGGGGTCAGCCGGGGTGAGGCTGACGTGTCTGGGGTGGTGAGCAGTCCTGGTAAGGCTTCCCTGCTCTCAGAGCTTGCGTTCTGGGCAGCTCCGTCAAGCACGCAGGGCAACACACAGGCAGACATCGAAGCTTCCGTGAAGGAGCTCTAAATTAAAAATGACAAAAATAAACGAACTCAGACTGTCTCATTTCTGTTTTTTTTTTTTTTTCCCTTGTTCCTTTTTCTGTTTTGGAAGCCGGTCCTCCAGTACGTGCTTAGCCGCTGAGCTAAGCAAGGGCAGAATCTGACTAGGAGTGAAGCTCGCCTGAACCGTCCTTCTGGAACCCTCCCAAGAACAGAGTGAGAAACGCTTGGCCTTCCGGGCCCATTAAGGGGTGAAATGTGACCAACGACAAAAGTTTTCTACTTTTCCAAACCAAGCCACTCCAGGAAGTGGCAGTTGACTATAAAACAGGCTTTTAGCCTGAAATGGAATCTCACTATTTCTCTACATCTTTCCATGCAAATATCGTTTTAAAAACACCATCAGCTGATGGAGACAATTCTTCAACTATTTTACCTCAACTTTCTCTGGTAAATGATGAGGGATGCAGCGGACTTCATCCTCTGTCACACGGGGCATTTTTTTCTATTACGTGAAAGCAGAAAAGTAACTTTGAGCCCCAAGAATACATGGAAATACATTATCCCCATTTCCTCCATGTTGTATAATGAATCCCTTTGAAATATATTACATTTCTTTCCAAATTGGATAAGTGTTATTTGTCATTCTATATGTCTATGTACGGATATGCACGCAAGTACTCATATTTATGTTACATCTAAGCATAAATATTTATACGCCTAGATTTTACATATTTTATTTTAATGTTACATATTTTATATTTTACTATCTGTATATATATCTGAGCATAAATATTTATATACTTATATTTATATTACATCCAAACATAAATATTTATATGCGTATATCTCTGAATATGGGCGCTTAAAAGAGAATCACTTACTGTGTTTGCATTTGCTCACATAGGGATTCTGTGTATCTCAGATATAACAAATGTTTACTGAGCAACTAGAGTGCCAAGCACTCTCTTAGATTTGGGGGTATTTCAGTCAAAGTTAGACCAAAATTCTGTCCTCATGAATTTTAAATTCTGTCAGTTGCAGCGTTCTTGACTTACTGTTACTATTTGGGGGGAACCACTATTTGTGGTTTTGTGCACTGTGAAAAATATTATTATACGGGAAGAATAAATAATTGACATTATTATGTTTTTCTGCGTTCTTGCTTCATTTGTATCAATTATTAAGCCTAAGATACTTCTATCTGGATCAGTTCCATTTTGCTACTTTATATAAGTACGATCTTTATTAGGAAGCACTCTATGGTATTTTTAATTCGTATTTTAGCTTTTAATAAATATTGCCCAGAATAAAAAATGACACATAAAATTCAAATCAATGTATAACTGTTTATCTTCTATGTTAATTTATTGAAAGATAAGGTTGCAAAGAGATTTCTGTATTCTGTATTCTGAGCTGATCAGCCAAGCCAAATTTCCTTTTGAGTGTGGTCTTCTCTCAAATCAATCGTGCTACGTTGTTTGCTTCATTACAAAAATTATATGAGACCGCTTGTAAAAGTGGGTAAACTACAACAGGCTAACATGTTAAAGCTGATGATAAAATGGCAGTGGAGAGACATACAGGCATATGTGTGACTGAGATGCATTCCTGTTAATGGGTTCTACTTAGTGTCTGCGTTTCTCAACCACAGTTGCCGATCAGCATGATTTAAATAGCTCAGAAGTACAGACTCCCTGAACCCTTCACCCTCAAAGTCTGACTTGCTTGGTCCCTTGAGGTGGGAACCTCGAAATGGGAGCCTTCCAAGAATTTCATAAGTGGTTCTGATCTAAAGCGGAAGTGCTGTGTTAGTTGGACCTAGATCTGTCCTTCAGCTTCTGGGCAGGTCAGATGCATCTGACTCTTTCTTATAACAATTCTTTTTTTTTTTTTTTAAGACAGATCAAGAGAAATAACTTTAATAAACGTAACAAAAAATCCACTAAAATGTATTAGTGAGATCTTCACTTTACATTACGGTATATATTTAAATTTGATATTGGACTTCTAAAGCTTGCTGAACTGGGGGTTATTTTTTCATTTTAGATGATTTATTGTTTTTTTTTCTAATTTCACAGGCTGTCTATGTTCATTGTAGATAGGCAGAAATACATAAAAGCAGAAAGTAAAACTTAACTGTCACCTAAACTCCCCCCCAGAAAAGCATTATTAGCATTTTGATGCATTTCTTTCCATTGTCTATATATTTTTTTTTAAATTGAGGTATAACTTGTCTTTATCACTATGTTAATTCCAGGTGAACGACATAATAAACTTGAAACAGTTGTGATTGGTGACACCGTATTTGTGTCATTGCTGTCAAATTTTCTCAGCTACTTTGTATGCATTTTGTATACTTTCTACATACTCTGTATGTAATAGAAACAAAAGAAAATTTAGAAAACGTGCAAGCCTGGAGAACTGCACTGCAGTAGATTTTACGGCAATATTACTTCTAGCTTCTTTCCAGTAGACATTGATTAGATACAGGCTAATTCTTACTGCCTTGACTCAGCTGTATTAAACAAAAGGACTCCCTTCGTTAAATTAACAAGGGAAGCAACCTATAAAAGTAATTAGGGAGGAAAGAAGGGTAAAATTAATCCCAATAAATGGTAAGAGAAGGGTTTATTTTAGGAAGACTTGGACATTTGGCGATACGTGAGGATAATGTTTTATGTGTCCTTAATCTTGGCAAAGGGCTGATAGCAGTGGAAATTGAACACAGTGACACACCAAAGCCTGAGCTACGTCTTAGCTGTAGTTTTAGAGTTAGGGCTTATGAATCTAAGCAGCAACTTTTTACTTTTTCCTGCATCTTTTGGTGTGACAGAGAAAGGATCCCCATTAAAATCGATTAAAAAGCTGGCATTATTTGGAAGCATGAAACGCTTAATGTAAAAACCACCCCCCCCCAAAAAAAAAAACAAAAACAAAAAACCCAGATTGTAAAAGTTTAATATTGTGACCTTCAAAAAAGCACATCACACAACACAGAGAGCAACACCCTTCCTCAACGATGAGCAGGGGATCACTTACCAGCGGCATGACGCCTGCAGGCGGCCATCGATCATGTCTATCACCACCGTCGTGATTGCTGCTGGGGCGGTTAATGACTGCCGCTGAGCCTGCTATGAGCCCTCACCATGGACGTCCGCTACCTCCCGTCCCCAGTTTCCAATATTTCAGGAGACTAGGGATTTGAAACTCAGCTCTGAAAGGTCATCCAACCTTAGTGTTTTCTTTTTGATGACATGTTTGTTCCAAAAGATACTGCCAGATAGTTCAATAAATATCTTCATATTTATCAAAGTAATGGTAGCTCAAATTCTATGCTAAACATTATTGTTACTTCATGTGCATGAAAAGTCTGCAGGAAAAGCCTACTGGCCACCCTAAAACTTTTGGAGAACCAGGACTGGCCGCTGACCATTCACGTACTTGGAGCCTCGAGAGAAATGGTGAGTGAAACTCTTGGTCCTGCTAATAAGGATGCACCATCTCAGGACTGAAATTTTCAGAAGAGACACGTCTACTCTATTCTCCAAGGTGAGGATCTAGGTTGTGAGGAACACTTACTGGAAACTGAAAAGTAAAAAAACCCCAAAACTTTCTTTAGGGCTACCATTGTTTAAAACTTTGACTTTAAAGAATATAGAATAGTTGAATGTGTGCCAGCGTCTAGGGACCCTTGAATAAGCTTGAACCCGGTCTGCAAGAGGGGTTCGGAAGGATGGAAGGATCCTCACTATTTACTTGGCAGCCTGATAAGGAACTACCTGCATAACAATGACACAAAAGCCGGTGCCGGGCAGTCAGCGCAGCCTCAGCAAACACACAAGCCGCGAGCAGAGACGGACACCAAAGGCAAGAGTGGCAGGAGTGATGGCGAAAGGTTCCATCAACTTAGGGCATTAGCATATTGACAAAGACGCAGCCCTGGGAAAAACAGCATGAAATTTTTAAAAATTACTGAAAATGACACGTTCTTTCCTTTTTTAAGAAAAACAAAAGGGCCATGAGGTACTTGATGCTCCGGTGCAAGACACCTTCCTGGTTACCGGTCCTCGAGGTCCTAGTCCATCCTCAGTCTGGACACTGGTCGTCAGATAGAGAGCTTCACAGGGTTACAGTCAAGGCATGGGTCTCGTTTGAGGCTGGACTGGGGTAGGACTGGTGGCTGTTGTCACATTCAGTTCCAGGAAGGTGTCATAGTGAGGGCTCCTTGCACTCTTGCCATGACCAAGAAAACATGCCCAAAGTAGCCTGAGAGAGAAGATGATGGACTCAGGGCACAGACACTCCCACCACCCTATCCCAGAACCTGTCAACTGCCATCCACCTGTTGCCTCTCAAGACTGTGTTAAAAAAAGGACTGAGAAGTAACTTTCACCTTTTAATGTTCCATTCATGTCCAATAAATGTTACTATACTTTTAAAAATAATCTTTTCTTCCATTTTAATATCAGTGGACTCAGCTAATATCTTACAGGTGTAAATCACCTTCAGGCCTTAGACAAGGCTCTAAATGCACAAGAACCATGTCAAATATTAAATGGGAGTCAGTTAATCTCTAGTTAGGCTTCTGTGTTTAGCACCTACGCTCTCTGAAATCTTTAAACTGAAAATGTGCCTATTTTTATATTTTGCCTTTAGCGTTTATTTTTAAAGCCTGCTAATGACTTTCCAAATGTCTTTTTGTAACCACATGTTTTTATTATAGAAAGTGTGATAGGGATTTTGAGAAACCACGTGACCTCTCTGAGCAGCCAGTATGTTAGCATCCTGAACAGTATTACACAATGGGAAGGAATTCCAAAAGTAACTCCAAGGAATGTACGATGCTCAGGAATAATCTTATTTCTGAGCTAATTTCATGATCTAAGCTTTGTTCAAAAATTGAAAATAAAGCTGCTGGGCAAAACCATCACTTGTTTCGGTGGGTTAAACTGGATGTCAGTTTAAGTTCTTGTTTGCTACTGTACGGAGATATAATTCATTTGCAGTAAATTACACATATTTAAATTCATGACTTGAAGAATGTTGACCTGTGTATGCACTGTGAAACCATCATTGTAATTAAGATACCAAAAGTTGTGGTATATTTATACAATGGAACACCACTCAGCCATAAAAAAGAATAAAATAACGCCATTTGCAGCAACATGGATGGACCTGAAGAATGTCATACTAAGTGAAGTCAGCTACAAAGAGAAAGAAAAATACCATATGATATCACTTATGTGTGGAATCTAAAGAAAAAAAAAAGACAAACGAACTTATTTACAAAATAGAAACAGACTCACAGGCATAGGAATCAAACTTACAGTTACCAGAGGGGAAGGAGGGTGGGAAGGGATTAATTGGGAGTTTGAGATTTGCAGATACTAAGTAACATATATATATATATATATATATATATATATATATATATATATATATATACATATATATATAAAATAAACAGCAAGTTTCTACTGTAGAGCAAAGGGAGCTATATTCAATATCTTGTAGTAACTTATAGTGAGAAAGAATATGCAAATGAATATGTGTACGTTCATGTCTGACTGAAGCGTTATGCTGTATACTAGAAATTGACACAACGTTGTAAACTGACTATACTTCAATAAATATATATATACAAAAGAAAAGATACCAGACATTTTCATCTCAAGAGTTGTTTTCAGGCCACCCACCTCTGTCCCCCTCCAACCCTGTCCCAGCAGCCAACGATCTGCTCTCTGTTAGAAAGGATGATTAGGGTGCAGAACTTCACACAGGCGGAATCACAGAGCAGCGATGAGATTTCTTCTGCCTTCTCTCCCTCAGCGTGACTATTCTGAGATCCATCGAGGTCGTTGCCTGTACTAGGAGGGCACTGCTTTTCATTGCTGAATAGTTTTCAATGGAATAAACATACTGTATTTGGTTTACCTCCACTCCTATTTGGGGTGTCGCCAGGGTTTGGCAATTACAAATGAAGTTGCTCTGGACACCCACGTATAAGACTTTTCTGGACATAAATTTCCTTCTCTCTTGGGTAAATTCTTAGTAGTGGGAGGGCTGCTTCTCATGGTAAGTGTAGGTCCAAGGTGTTTAAAAACCTGTCACACTGTTTGTAAAGCAGCTATACATTCTCACCCACGGTGTCCGAGACGCCCAGGGGCTCCAGAGCCTTGGATGCGTCTTTTCACCTCTCTAGGAGGTGTGCAGTGGTATGGGATTGTTGCTTGAATTTGCATTTCCCTGCTGGTTAATTATACTGAGCACCTTTTTGTGTTTTTTTTTTTTTAATCTATATTGGAGGGAGGTGTGATTTGTGTATCTCATTTTGTGAAAGACCCTTTCAATCTTTTGTCCATTTTATTGGGTCATTTGTTCCCTGTTACTGAGCTGGAAGAATGTGTCATATAATCTGGAGACATACATGTCTGATATATGTATTGAAAACATTTTTTCTCAAGTTGTGCATTTACCTTTTTCTTTCTTTTTTTTAAATTTTATTTTATTGAGTTACAGTCAGTTTACAATGTTGTGTCAATTTCCATTGTAGAGCACAATTTTTCAGTTCTACATGAACATACATATATTCATTGTCACATTCTTTTCCACCATGAGCTACCACAAGATCTTGTATATATTTCCCTGGGCTACACAGTATAATCTTGTTTATCTATTCTATATATACCTGTCAGTATCTACAAATTTCAAACTCCCAGTTTGTCCCTTCCCACCCTCCTGCCCACTGGCAACCACAAGTTTATATTCTATGTCTATGAGTCTGTTTCTGTTTTGTATTTATGTTCTTTTTTTTTTACATTCCACATATGAGTGATCTCAGATGGTATCTTTCTTTCTCTTTCTGGCTTACTTCACTTAGAATGACATTCTCCAGGGACATTCATGTTGCTGCAAATGGCATTATGTTTTCATTTTCATGGCTGAATAGTATTCCATTATGTAAATATACCACATCTTCTGTATCCAGGTATCTGTTGATTTTATTAATTGTGTGATTTTCTTAATTTTGTGGAAGAAAAAATTGTTTTAATTTTAATGGAGTCCAAATTATCAATCATTTTTTCTTTTAAGATTTGTGGGTTGTGTGGGTGTGTGTACTTACCCAAGATCATAAAGTATTTAAATAATTTTTTTTTACATTTTGTATTAGATGTTTTAGTTTTAGGTTTCATATTACTGTCTATGACCCATTTCAGGTATATGGATGTATGGTGTGAGTAAAGGGTCTGTGTCTACTTTTCTGACATCATTTGTTGAAATGACTTTTCATTTCTCTGCCATCAACGTCTAAGCATGCAATTACAAGCTTGTTTGGTAGCTGCATATTTGTTTTTTTAAGAAATTACCAAACTGTTTCCAGAGTGGTTGTACCATTTTACCTGTCACTTATCATATTACTGTAGGAATAGGAGAGGAGAGGAGTTTCCGGCAACTTAATGACTAATGGTTTCCTTCACGAAGTCAGGAGACTCAAAAGGGGGCACGGGTTTGGCCAGGTTAACATCATGGAGCTTGTTTTGAACACAATGAGTTTGAGATGCTTGGGATGGAAACACTAGTGCAGACGGTCAGCAGCCTTTGGCTGGACACCCACTGCTCAGGAGCAAGATGGGCAGAGATACAAATTGGAGATATGTGGCCTGGAAGTCATATTTGAAGCCACAAGAGGACATCAGAGTTGAATGATGAGAATAGAAGGCCAAAGAAAACCCCTGAAAAATAGAAGGCCAGGGGAGGAAGAAACCAGGAGAGAGACTATGATGTAAATTTCGGACAAATTAATGAAATACAGCAAGTGCCCACGTCCGGGAAGCCAAAATGGACCAGGAGTTCATGTCACACATGAACCACTTTTGGTGTGTCCAGGTTTGGTGGGCTGGTGTTACAGAAGCCTTTTTAAAAACAAATGTGGCCAAGACAGTGTAGACAGTGCTCTGGTCTTTGATCCAAGGGGAAATCCATCTGAGAGGCAAAAATGCCTGCTTCCACCAGAGCAGAACTTCCTCCCTGAGCCCCACGTTTGCTTTCATCAGAACGGCTGGGAAGACAAGCTAAAGGGCTCTCCTCGCAGTGAGAGGGGACGCAGCAGAATCTGGCTGCTTGTGTACGAACTCCTCATCCCTGCATCGTCATGATCTGATTCTTCAAAATCTTGCCAAAGCCATTCAACAGTATCTTAAAGAGTGGGCAAAACTTCTTTCAAAGAGAATGTTAAGTTTAGGTATGTTGATGGAAATAATCAATAACCAATTTACAATAGGAAAAGGAAAGTGTTTTATTTGGGCCAAACTGAGGACGATAGTAGGCAGCCACAGATCCAAGAAGCACTTGAATTGTGTTCCCCAGGCTACAAAATGGGGGCGGCGTATAAAGGCAAAGACCACAAAGTTACACAAGTTACTTGTCAAGAATTACAGTGGGAGCTGGCAAGAAATAAGGGTGCCTGGGTTCTGAGGTAGCTGCATAGTTACAAGCGGAGCCTTGCGACCGTAAGGCTGCAGCAGCTAGCAGATTCTGTTCTGATAATGGCTGGCAGTGTCCTTGAATTTGATACAGTTCAGAAAATTCAGGTTCTCAGTGGTGCAGAAACGCGTTTGAAACCACATCCACAATGGCCTCCTGGCTCCATTTTGAATGCCTGAACCACAGTGCCTCCACTCTTATGGCCCCATTATAAATTTTAATTTATAAATGTATTCTTTAATGGTTAAGGCAGATGGACAATGCACGTTTGACAGGCCATAAGACAGGCTGTTTCAGTTAGCATGAAGTTCAAGCCAAATCACGTATAAGCCAGAATGACCTTCCCATTGCACAGTAAGTGAAAATTTCTTCCATCAGACATTAAGAATGTAGACTGATCACAGTAAATAATTAAATAAGTGATAATTTGCTGATCAGAATCTAAGGGACGGATATTGGGCAACTGTTGAAATACATCTCTTAAAATTGCTCACAGTTCACTCTATCGGGAACCTCTAAAAGCCATAAAAACAACGTATGTCAGGTTTTAATGTTTCAATAATTTTTAAGTACTCCTTTTATTTACATTGGCTTCTGTTTCTTTACTCAGATTATCTATAAAACGTTCAATAAAATTATGTTTGTGATCAATATAATTGTATCCCCTTAGTTCTGAAAGGATTCTGTGGGTTTTTACACAACATCTTATAAGATAAATGACAAGATAATTGTTTGATTAGCACATGGATGGTAATGACGGGGAAAATGGGCTTAGCATTTTAAAAAACCCATTATAATATATTGGGCAGTAAGATCCAGAAAACAAATGCAGAAGAATGGTATCTAATTAACCCTAAAAACAAGAGGACGTCCGAGGTTTTCCCCTAGACTGTAAGCTAAAAACCGGCTTGCTTTAAAACTCATCAGGAAGCTCCTCCCTCCCCTGCTCAGCTGATAGTAAGCCAGTCCACCCCAAATCTTGGTACTTACAAGGCTTTTACAGCAAATGAGAAAATAGTAAAGTTAATGCCCCTGAACAGAGATTTCATTTGCACCAGTTTCATCCCGAGTATGACAAATCCATTCAATACACCCGCTCTTTACGCAAAAATGATTTAAAGCGGATGGTTACCTGGGTACGGTAGCAATTGAACTTTCCCCCTTGGCCATGAGGAAATTATGTCTTTAGCAATAAAGACTCTTTAAAACAACTGAATGTCAATACAAAGAATGACCTCAGAGGCTGAGGGTTAATTTCTCACTTAATCTCTCCATTCTCTCTCCCTCATACCTCTCGTCTGGAATCTCTGTAAGCCAGCTTCCTTAACTTCTTTCCCCTGATGAGTCTAACTGTGCTGCCTTCCCACCGGGAGACGGGCTTGCCCTTTCTGCCCTGAAGGACACATGACTCTGCTTCTAAGGAGGTTAACTTCGCCGCATAAGTGTTTTCAGTTAGTCTGCGCCATATGAACTTCATACTAAAATATGTACTGGGGATTTCTTCTCTCCTCTAGAAAGTGTGGGGTTTCTGACCCCACTCTTTCATCTTTATGAAGCCATATGGTTTTCCTGACCTTGGATAATGCAGATATTTGGCAACTGAGGATGTGCCAAGGCTTCTGAGAACCTACGGAGAAGTAACGGCGCGCTCTAACGGAGTCCATAATATTGCCCGCATCACCTGCGTCTTTGACACGTCCATTCTTTTGGGTGCGTCAGGCAAGAGACTCGAATTGTTATCAACAAAAGTGAATGTCAAATGCATTGCTCAGGAGGCCAAGATATTCTCCCCACCGTTAGGACATCCCCCTGGCAGAGCATTCAGTGCTTGTGTAGATGCAGAGATGGGAGAAGTGAAGGCACCAACCGACCCAGTGGCATTTAGTGAATCCAGCAGCTAAACACCCCTGCCTGTCTGGGCAAGCGGCGTCCAGTTCAATACACTGAGGTTTCTTAGTTCAATTAAGACGTGAGGATGCTTGATCTCAAGGAGGCTAGGAAACCCAGCCCAACCTTCTCTGAGTTTTCACCTAATTTTAAGTTCCATTTTACTTTGGTCGTAGCTTCTGTTATTTTCAGTACAGGAAACTGCAAAATAAATTTTTTAAACTGTGAGAAAGTAAGCAGCTTGACTCAAATATCAAGTATAAAAAAGTCAGCTTATATAAGTCATCTGCGCGCTTCGGCCGAAGACGCTGAGTTATCCGAGGCAGGGTATTTTATGCTCTGGTTTTCCTAGTCTCTGCGTGGATAACAGTCCTATTGCTCCTGTCCCGTAAAATGGGATGTCTGGGTGACAAATGGCAGCGTGCTCCACGCACTTTGTTCTGTCCTGTTTATGTCTGAATGCCATTGCCACAGTTAGGCAGTTTGAAAAAAAGCCACAATATATTCTTCTGAATAAAATTACACATATGTTACTTCAGAGTCATTTCACTATTGGGAATATAAGAAATTCCTTAATTTCCAAAGTGTATAATAATCTTATTATATAGAGAAAAGAATTACTATGAATATGCTTTCCTCATCATTTAAAATTGTTTCCCAAGGCAAAGACAGGTAGAAGGGCCCTAACCCCATGTTAGTACGTTCATTTAGGGGAATTTTTTTTTCAGAGAAAAATAAATAACATATTTTAAGAATGTGATTCCATGGATTTCTAGTCTCAGGTCAAAAATCGTTTCCACGCATTTTTCATAAACTTGTATATAATCATTCATCAATAATGTACCCTCAGTCTTTCCCCTACGCCTTCAGGAGTTTTGAGAATGAAGACACAGTTCACCTGAATTTCGTGGCACACGTGGATATCACAAATGCCTGGCAGCACTGAAACACAACAAATGGCAACATTTCATCCCACGAGAACCAATATTTTTCGCACTTTGATAAAAAAGGGAGTCAATGGGTTGAAAGCATTTCGACATCAGAAGATGGTTATGTAACTTTAAGAAGTTGTTTATAACATCATTGCAACCAGTATGGTAGCAATTTGGACTTGAAGCATGCAGTCTAGGAGGGCTCAGGAGAAAGTGTGTTTTAAATAACTCAACAAAGTTAACGAGCATCAGTACCCAACCGCTTTAGGAACACCTGCTCTAAGGCTCCAGGTGCATTTTGAAAGGGGTCACCCTTGAGACCGTGCACATCATCGTGGCCCCCATCCTTGGTTCGAGTGAAAATACCCTACTGTCTCCTGTCTTTGGTTCTTGGTTGGAAAGGACACTGATCCACTGTAGCAGAGAACGGCTCAGTGGCAAACTGCTGTCCACGGCCTAATGCAGCTGTGAAGGCTGCTTCAGAAACTGACAGCAGGAGGCAAAGGGAAAGAACCAGGTACTCCAGGAATGATCAGGTGGGCACCCTCACCCCTGCCCACAGCTGGGAGGCATCTAAACTCTGCAAGGGAGGCGATCAAGAGGAAGGTAGACTTTTCCATCGCTGCAGAATCTGCCTGGGAATTCTGACTTGCATAATTTCGAAGTCTCATCTCCAGATCAAATTTTATTAACTGCCAACCCAACCACCAGATTCCGCCAGTTGAAAAAAAAAACACTCATATTATGGACGCCCTCAACCAGTTGATTTGTGATTCTGACAATTTGGCAAAAGAAATGTGTTCAATTTTATCAAATTGAAGCCCTGATTTCTGCATACTTTGTACATCTCTAAATTCCTTCTACTTGAAAGAATGTCCTTATCAATAGATTGAGTTAAGAGGTTACTTCCTTCTGCTCTGCACAGTAAGGTTACTCTTACTGTGTAATGATGCTCTTCATTGCTCTCTTTCCCCAGTGGGAAAAAATGGCCAACAATTGACCTTGAACTGCAAATCTCTTCTTTTGGCCATGTGAGGCTATTTCTGGAAATTCTATTGCAAAAAAATAAGAAAGTCAAGGGTGGGAGATGCAAATTTCTAGTAAGTCATGGGTTACAAACCATGAGTTAGTTATTCTCACAGATAATCATCGAATATCATATAAAAGAAGGAAAGAAACAAACCATGACCAGCTGTTCGGAGTCTGTTAGGTGTGAAATCATCACCTGTAGTTTCTGTTCTTCCAGTAACAGAATGGGGAAAATCGACAAGAAATTTTATAAACATTTACTTGGGCAAGTCTTTCTCACATCACATATATACATGATGTAAGATCTCACTGTAATATGCTAATATTCTAAGATATTGTTATGAAGACCCCCCAGATACCTTCGGTTGTCACTGCTATGACAGCAAAGCAAGCTGGTGCCTGGCGTGTTATACTGTCCCTTTTTGAAAAACACAAAATCAGGATTCACAGGGGCTGAGCCTTGTGCATTGCGCTTCAGTAAATTATTCCAAGAATGTTGCACCTCTTTCCCAGATGCTTTCTATGAAAAGAAAGAAATGCAGGGTCTGCAGAATCTCTTTGTTAAGAGAGTGGATAAGCGTCGCTCGATGTTTTCATTAGAGAGCAGTGAAATGCGCAGGCTTGCGGTGCCTCATTAAGTAAAGAGAGTTTCAGTTGATTGTCATCTGTGCACTTGCTGCAAATTAAATCAGAGGGCTCTGAGTGGAGAGCTGCGTACAGTCAGTGTCATTAGTGGGGGTACCCGTCCCTTCCCCAGCACACACCTCTCAAGAGTGCTCCTCTGGTCTCCATAAAACTGAGCTGGGGGCTGTGGGCAATTCCCCATGCGTCCCCCTCCCCCCTCCCCTGTCGCCCGTTTTCCTGGACGGACAGGCTGGTTTTGTGGGTGGGGACAAGTGGTTGCTCTCCTGAGTTGGGGAGAGAACGAGGTGGGAACATCCCAAAGTCGCTGATGCTGCCTGGCAAAGCCATCGCTTGTCACATCCACGAAGGGAGTCTCCATCTCTCGGCCTCCTGAAGTGTCTTCCTCAGAGAAGCTCTCAGCCAGCTGGTGAGGACGATTCCTCATTTTGCCAGATCATAAAAGAGCGGACTTACAAGTTCATTTAAAGTCTTACTATGGGCTGTGGCTTTAGTGATTTAATGGTATTACAGTGAACTACTTCTTGGCTACATAGATGAAGCACATTCTAGTGCTGATGCAGAGAGCATCTCCTGGCTGGCTCCGCCCGATGTGCAAATGCACCTTTTATCAACATCTTGTTTCTGACATTATTTGGCTTTTATCTCATAAAGTAGCACGTGCTCACTCTATAGATGACCCAACACCAGTGCCATTATCATTTTGAACCTTAGAGAGTGAAAGAGCAAAAATGTTGCTACTGGGCATATTTAAAGAAATATGGTTTGTTCAGAGAAAATTATGTGAAATAGACAATTCCTTCAAAATCTACACTTACACAAATTTGTCATCGTATTTCTAGCTAATTTTATCCAGGTACAGTTGTACTCAATCATAGTTACTGCTTGGCTCTCTTAAAGTGGGTGGATTTACCTCACTTCCATCAGTAATTACAATTCATGTGAGTATTGACAGTGAAATTCATTCTGGCAGGAGTCACTAGTTCATGCAGGGTGTTCCCAACTCTCCAGGCAAGAAGTTAACAATTATTTCATTTCGTGCTTTTAAGAATGAAATTCATGGGCAGTTAATAATGTATTTAGAACCGTATGTGAAAGATATCAGAAATGACTGCTCCTTCGAAAGGTGGGAAGTCACTTTTAAAGAATGGGTTAATGCGTGGTGAGAAATAAAATACTCCTCCAGCTTTGAATTCTACTCAAAACCCACAAAGCCTGGAGCTTCAACCTGAAATAATGATTTTATTGCTTTGCCCAAATCATTTTTCCCTTTTCTCCAATAATTTTTTTTAATTCACTGAATCACAGAAAACAACTCCAGATCTGCACACCTGAGGCAGTAATTTTAAAACGAATTGAAGGGAAAATCTGAATTACTCATTTTCTTTTCCACTTGTTATTGTTCTTTGGGAAACAGAGGCAGTGGGCGGATATTCAGGACCAACTACTCCAGTTTCCTTCAGAGGCAAGCAAACCTGTGCCCAGAGGCACCAAGCCAATGACCCAAAAATGCAACAGGTCCTTCGCGGAGTCGAGTGGCCCATCAGGCCTTCGAGTCTGGAGGACGGAGGGCCTGCATCCCAGGCAGTGGACTCATCTTTTCCCAAATGTAATATTAACTTATCCTTCTGCTTGTTTAATTTGGAAACAAACAATCCTGCAGGGCGTTTCTTGCTATGCAAATGCAAATTTTAAAAAGGCAGGTTTCTCCGCTAATAAAAGACCTTCATTTGTCTTTAAAACCTTTGCGTAAGAAAATGTAATAAATAGGCAGAATCTGTGTCTGGGCCAGCAGCCTGGTGTGGGTGCTGATCCTTTTCCAGGGACACTCATCCTCACAGGCTCTGAAATCTAGGGAGAATGGCTCGGAAGCATGCAAGGTGGGTCCCTGTCAAGGGCACATGTGAGTCTGAAGATGCAACCTTCCTGAAGGAATGCCCCTATCGGGATGGAATGTCAGAGAGTCGTGTTAGTTTTAGATGAAGAATCCGCCTGTGGCGTCTTCCATTATGCCATGTGCATTTATGCATGAGCTTATTCAGATTCCGTCTTGTTTCCAAAAGGATATGTGACCATACCAACTCCCTCCCTCCCTGAGGCCAGTGTTTCCACCCAAGTTTAAGCAAGCCTTCTGCAACATTTAGAGACTCTAAGTGCATCATTAATTCTGTGGCATTTAGATATTTTTAGTCATTAAGTACTACCCAGAGATACAGGACTGTCCCTAATGCATAAATACAGAGGAAAAGATGAATAACTTATGAAAATCACAAGCAAAAAAAAAAAATAGAATTAAAAAAAACTGCAAAGACAGAAAGAAAAATGGCTAAGTATCCAAATAGCCACATTTAAAAAAAATTAAATTGTTTCGTTTATACAAAAATAAACTCAAAGTCTAATAAGCTCCTTCATGCTAAGTACCAACATTCTGTCTCGCTTAGCAAAACGTTAATGTAATGCAAATGCTATTTCTCTATCTTAAATAAATGTACTCCACTTGACTATAAATTAATAGAAATAGACCCAATTATAAGACTAAAAATCTCCCCCCTTTTTAAAACCAACTCCTGAGTTACATAAATATTAAAATCTAGAAAGAAAACAGAATCTATTTTTAGCTCAATATCTTACCATAAACATCTCAAATTAGTTATTAATTTCCTACAATCAACCAATTTATTTTGATATACTAAAACATAAAGGATTCCACATAAATTATTGTTAATTACATCAATTTCATCTGTAATGCTGTGTGTTTTCCACTGAGCTTTAATGAGAGCTATTTGTATATGTACTGTTATAAACACAGCACGTATTAGGTTTTTTTCCTAGAACTGCCGTCATCAAGAAGAGAGTAATCAGAAGTGAAGAGGTGGGATGAGAGGCGCATAACTCAACAGAACGCTAGCAAAGGCAACAGGACATAGCTCTCTGGAAATTATTTTGCCTTCCTTTGGGCCAGTCTTCCCTCACACAGAGTCACTGGCCCCAGTGTTCTCACGAATTGCCTGCAACAGTGCATCTAAAACTAATACACATAGCGAGTGACCGGAGGGTCTTGCCGGGATGACGGTTCCAGCTCTGCAGGTCTGGGGTGGCGCTGCTGAGTCTGGACTTTTTTAACAGTCTCCCGGATGACACCAAGCACGTGACTTGCAATCACAATTTGTGTAGCAATGTTGTACAGAGATGCATCTCAAATGTGGCCCCTTGCCCACCTGCTGCAGATTAATGAGATGGCTTATTTATTTTTTAATGCAGAATTCTAGAGATGACCTCAGGCTCAGTGACTCTAGGTTCCAAAGCTAGAGCTGATTTTCAAGCAACCCCTCCATGTGGACGTCTCTGCACAGCAGTCTGTGGAAATCTACTGCATAGGGAACTGGCAGGTGTGTGTGTGTTTAACTCTAACTGTGTAACGTGAGAGCCCAAAGCAACTTTTCCCCGAATAATTAGATGAGTATAAGGCTATAAAAAAGAGACACAGGGAACTATGTTCAATAGCTTATAATAATCTATAATGAAAAGAATATGAAAAAGAATATATATACATATAACTGAATCACTGTGCTGTACACCAGAAACTAACACAACACTGTAAATCAGCTATACTTCAATTAAACAAAATAGAGAGAGAACTGGTGCAAACAATTACTGCCCAAAAGAGGTAATTCCAGATCATGAACTTTTAAAAATAACTGTCATCTGGTCTCTGAGGCTTCCACTCCTAGCCCAGCAGCTCTCAGACTTCAGCATCCACCAGAGACGCTTGGAGGTCTTGGTAAATCCCAGCCAGTGATTAAGCAGGTCTGGGCCAGGGGTGCCAAGAGTTTGTTTCTAAGTCCCCAAGGGATGCTAATGTTACAGGTCTGGGGACCACACCTGGTCCTACACGACCTGGTCCCACACAACCTGGTCCTACACGACTGCACCATGTTGACAACTCACAAAACCTGGAACACAGATGTCCTTTTGTTTCTATTCAATCCAAACATTGCTTAAAAAAGGGTGTGTTTATTCAAAGCAAAGTACCCGCCTGCTGAGACAGTCATGGGGCTAAAGAAAGAATCACAAAACAGAGCTGCATTCTGAGGAGACAGGTCGAGCTAACATACTGTGCCATTCTGTGGCACCTCGAGGGAGCACACAGCAAAGTGTTAAAAGGGAATGAATTACACCCACTTTAGGGGTTCTGAGAATTCAGTATGGCCTGGATTAGCTTGTATTGTTTTAATTAACAGTATGGAACTGCAGTGTTCCTTGAAAATAGTGTGTCCTGCAGATGGTGGAGGTAATATTCTTCCTGTGTCTGGGGGGCCTGCTTTGTCGGCATCTCTTACATCCTTGCGGCTTGTCTTTGCCCTCTGCTTGTTTTGTCAGCTACTTCGGAGGGTGAGTTACCATCTTCCGCTGTGCTAGGGGCTTGTTCCAGCCCTTTGGTTCTTTAGTTTTGTGTATTTTTTGAGGCGATGTTATTAGATAAATTCAGATTATTAACTATTACATCTTCCTGGTGAGCAGAGCTTTTATCATTTTGAAATGCTCCTCTTTCATGCTATTTCTTGCCTTAATAAAGTGTCTCGGTTATGGTTCTGTGATAGGACTTTTCCCACCCTTTTACTTTGACATTTGTATAATCTCATACAATCTTCATATAATCTCCAGGTAACTCTCTTGTAAACAGCATAGAAATGGGGTGTGTGTGTGTGTGTGTGTGTGTGTGTGGCTTTAATTAAGCCTGACCATTTTTGGCCTTTTAATTGGAGTCCTTTTATAAAGCAATAATGTTGCGGAAAAATGTGTTACAGCTCGGTGTTACAGCTCAGTTGTGACAGCAACCTGGATCCCAGCGAGAGACCAAGCAGCACTCGAAGAGTTGGAGAACTCAGGTTTGTCACACCAGCAGGCCCAGAGGCGTGAACACTCCAAGCTCCGGACCCCGTCTGTAGGTTTACACAGGCTTTTATAGGCTGCCAGTTTACACTTTGCAACATCATATGCAAATAAGGTATAACAAAAGTTGACTAATTAGGAACAAGCTTTGTAGAAACGGACCAATCAGGAGGGAGAGAAATAACCAATCAGAAGTTAGGGAAATGGACCAATCAGGAGTGAAGGAAATAACCAATCAGGAGTGAGCTCAGGGAACCAATAAAATTTTAGGGGTAAGTTCCACTTTCCTAGAAGCAAGCCCTTTCAGAGGCAAAAAGTGAGCTAGAGCCTCTGGGCCAGGGAACTGGGTGGTGCTGGCAGGAGAGCAGTGGCCTTGCCGGTCTTTATATGGGGCTTCCTACCTCAGGAACTGACATATTTGCATTTAGATTTGCCATCTTGCTATTCATTTGCTATTTCTAAGGTCATTTTTTCTCTAAGATTAATTTTTTTTAGATTATTTCTGTTATTCTATCCCCTACTAGCTTTTAAATTGTACTATTTTAAAATTATTTTAATAACTGTCAGAGGTACTGCAATATGCATTCTTGACTTATTATTACCAAGTATGTGCTGGCACGTTTACCTCACTCAAGACAATTATAAAGCGTTTACAACTCTCACTCAGTTTAACCCTCACCCAAATTATGTTCTGGCTGCTTGTTTTGATTCTAGGTTCATTTTTCATTTTAGGAGTTTTTTGTTTTTTTTTTTTTAAGTATGTAGTTAGTCCTTTTTCTGTTTGCCCGGATCGTTATGTTTTTCTCTTCACTCTTCCTGCATCTCTAAGCCGACATCTGGAAGATCTTTCCTTCAGCCAGAAGAACACTTTTTAGTATCTCCTTTGGTGAAAATTTAAGGGTGATGAACTAGGTTAGGTTGGTTTGTAAAAATAATTATTATTTCACCTTCATTGTTGAGGGATAATTTTGTAGGATGTGTAATCCTGGATTTGGAGTTACTTGCATTCAGCACTTTGAGCACGTTGTTTCCCGGATGCTCTGGTTTCCTCCCAGGAGCCGGCTGTGTAGTTTATTCTTGTTCATTTGAGAGTAAGCTGTGCTTTTCCCTCCGGCTGCTGTTACTGCTTCTCCTCCCTGGCTTCGCTGTGTTACCACGATGTTATAAAACGCTGTCTTAACATCACTTTTTTTTATCATGCTTGCTGTTCAGATACATCTTTAATTGGCAGCTTGATTCCTTTTGCCATTTTCAGAAAATTATTAGAAAGATTATTTCTTCAGATATTGCTTCTACCCTGTTCTTTTCTCTTCCGCTTTATTCTGAACATTTTCTTTGAATCTGTCTTGTTTTTTCAGTCCTCACACTCTGGATGCATGTAACAAGTCATATGGGTTTCAAAGGCATCATGCTGAGTGAGAAGTGTCAGTCTCGAAAGGGCATAGATCGTGTGTTTCCATTTGTGTGACATTCTCAAAATGGCAAAATTACATAGCTGGAGAGCAAATTAGTGTTTGCTCGGGGTTGAGGAAGGGTGGAAGGGAAGGCCTGCTGACGCACAGCACAGGGAGGTCCCTGTGGTAATGGAGCACTCTGTATTTGGACGACGGTGGTGGTTACCCGAACTACACTTGTTACAGAGTGACACAGAACTACACATGGACACTGTGCGCAGTCAAACTCCTGGTCTTGCTGTTACACTATGATTATGTAAGATGGGACATCGAGGGAAACTGGGCAAAGGGACAGGGACTGCTCTGGACTAGCTTGGCAACTTCCTGTGAGTCTGTAATTATTTAATAATGAAAAGTTTGTTAATTAAACCAAAAGCCAAGATAATTTTTACTGCGAATGACCACACTGCAGCACAGATCCGGCACTGTAATGTATAATTAGCACACGGAACAAACAGCTTTTATTTATGCAAACACCCAATAAAAATGGGAAAATATTCCTTTCCCAATGACATTGGAAAGACAAACTACATAAGATCAGTGCAACAAAAATGTCACTATCTTTATGAAGAAAACTTTAAAAACTTCTGAAGGATGGGAAAATGATGAACATGTCATTTGATATGTCCGTTCAAGATTATCCCTCCCAAATGACAACAGACTTTTATCAGGAATTAGTTAATCTTGTTCTAAAGTTTATCAGAGGAAAAGCAGAAAAACAAACAAAAAAACCGTACAATAATGAAGACTAATTAAAAAATCATGGAACAATGAAGAGGGGTTGTCCTAATCGGCGTTCGGACGTATAATAAAACCTCAATAAGGAAAACAGTTGGCTACTGCCAGGGCATAGACAGAAACCCTTTTAGGACAGAAAGAAACATCTACAAATTGGGATAAACTTATTCAATGCTGTATATTATTTTAAAAAGGATCTCAAGTTAGTAGAGGAGGGAATTCTGCATATGGGGATGGTGGGCTTGGATATTTAACTCTTTTAATGAACAGAACAATAAAAGCTGGGGGAAAATCTTAAAAATCAGATTGATGTTATCAGAGATCTAGCAATGAATGAAAAATTATGATGCCAAGATCTGAGACAACAAGGAGACACCCGAGGTGAGCTGGGGTCTGGGGCGACTTTACAGCTAGAAGCATCTTCAGAGAAGCAGACCGTGGGCCCATGAGGTCGAGAGGCAGGACAACAGACACCGCAGAGCCGTGGGACTGGGGGATGGAGTCCGGGGGAAAGCACGTTCAAAGACGTGGACATGGTTTTCATCGTTGAGGAAGGTCAGGTTTTCTCTGGTGACTTTGTTCACTGTTCCTTCCGGAAGCTAATCAAGCCCCTTTCAGTGGCCTCGCGCTCACCGTCAGCACCTGCCGCGCACCACCCACGGGCTTTGTTCCTATGCGTGACTGATTGGTGTGCTTTCTTTGTTCCCAAGGTTCCATCATTTCTTTTCTGTCGAGAGAACTTCCTTTAGCCTTTCTTTGAGTGTAGGCATGACAAATTCTCTTAGTTCTCTTCATTCAAGAAAATATTTTTTTTCTTTGTCTTTAGTTTTCAAAAGTTTAAAAATGATGTATCCTATTTGGGTTCATTGGTCTTTAGCCAAATTTGGGAAACTTCCAGCCATTAGGCTTTGGGTATTTTTTCAGTCCCACCTCTTCCTCTTCTGCTGTCCAGGGAGGACACATTAGCCCTTCGGTTACGGTTCCCCAGGTCCCAGGCGCTCAGTCCATTCTGTCCCGCAGCCTGTTTTCTCTGCTGTTCAGACTGGCTACTTCCTGTTGTTCTGTCTTCACGTTTACCTGTTCTCTCCTCTGTTCTCACCAACCTGTTCTTGAGTCCATCCACTGAGCCTCTTACTTGTGACGTGTGTGTTTCAGGTCTAAAATCTGTTTCTTCTTTATATCTTCTGTTTCAGTGCTGAGATGTTCTATTTTTTTCATTTGTTCCAAGAGTGCTTCAGTGCTTCATGGCAGTAATTTTCTGCTGGCCGCTGTACCGTCCTCTTCAGATAATCCCACCATCTGTGTGCTCTCAGTTTTTGCATCTGCTGATTATCTTTTCTCATTCACATTGAGATTTTCCTGGATTTTGATGTGACCGGCTTTTAATTGAATTCTGGGACACTTTGGGTGCTGTGTGATGAGGCCACGGCTCTTACTTAAATCTTCTGTTGGCAGGACGCCTTGAACAGCACTGGGAGAAGGATGGGTCTGCCTTGTAACTTCTAGGTGAAGGGGGGGGTCTCAGCTCCACAAGTGGCCAGGGTGAAGGGGCACTTGTTACTGCTGGGTGGTCGAGGGAGACAGGCTCTCCGCTGATGACAGGCAGAGGGCCCCTGTTACTGCCCCCACGTGGCCCCAAGCACACTATGGCAGGGGTCCTGTGTGCCCTGGCAGTGCTAGGACTCCCAACTCCCTGGGCTGGGGGTCTAGGGGCAGAGGGAGGGACAGACAGATCTGTCTGCCTTGTGATGGCTGGTTTTACGTGTCAACCCGACCAGGCTGAGGGGTGCCCAGGCAGCTGGTGAGACATGGTTTCTGGGTGTTCCTGTGAAGGTGGTTGTGGAAGAGGTGAGCATTTGAGTCGGTGGACGGAGCAAAGCAGATCCCCTCCCCAGTGCATGAGCCCCCTCTGACCTGTCGAGGGCCCGGACAGGACGAAGAGGCAGAGGGCGGTCTCGCGGGGTCCGTCCGGGCTGAGACGCCCGGCTTCCCCGCCCGCGGACACCGCAGCGCCTCACCTCCCCGGGCGCAGAGACGCACTGCGGCCTGGCCGCCCGCGGGCGCTCCCGGCTGCCTGGCACGCGGCCGCCGGCCTTCTCTGGGGCCGACTCTTCTCACGCCTGTGACTCCCTCTTTCAGGGACTGCGGTGAACAGTAAACAGGAAACGCTGTGCGGCACATTTAGGACAAAATCCGCCGGCCAGCGCGCCCTCCGATCGATCCTGACCCGGTTCGCGTTTAGGCCATCAGTGCGGCGCTGAGTTTGCTCTCTTCATTACAGTCAGTACCGACCCCTGGCTTGTGCTTTGGGCTTCACCGCAGTGTAACTGAGACTTCATCAGCTGCACGTATCTCAGGTGTGCGCCCATCGTCACAATCAAGAGGCTGAGATTACCTGGCCCCGGATGCCTCTGTGTCTGGCTGTAATGTCCCCTTCACGTCCTTCCTTGTCCCCTTGCTCGCCCATCCTCACACGAGCACTCACCTCACTTCTGCCACTTTAGATTAGCTTGCAGATTCTTATCTCTTTTATTTGGAGATATATATATATATATTTTTTTTTTAAATGAAGTATAGTCAGTTTACAATATTGTGTCAATTTCTAGTGTACAGCACAACGCTCCAGTCAGACATGAACACACACTCATTTTCATCTTCCTTTTCACCATAGGTTACGACAAGATATTGAATGCATTTCCCTGTGCTGTGCATAGCTTGCATTTTCTATGTGCAAAGAAATGGAATTACATAGCATCCATTTTTTTTTTTTTAGGTCTCACTTCTTTCACCCGGTGTAATTATTTTGAAATTCATCTATTCTGTTGCATGTACCGATGCTTCATTTATTTTCCTTTCTGCGCGGGATTCCATTTTATGGATGTGTGATTTACTTATGTACTAATCTACTGATGGACACTGAGATTGTTTACAATTTGGCTGTCACAAATAAAGCTGCTGGGAATACTCCCAGATTTAAATATAAGAGCTCAAAGAATAAAAATTCCAGAATGATACATGGGAGAATTAGTGACCTTAGTTTTGGCAACTATTTCTTAATTATGAAATAAGAAGAAAAGACAGTAAAAGAAAAGAAATCTATCAAGTGTACTTACCAAAATTAAAAAAACCTCTTCAGATGACACTGTCAGGAAAATGACAAGGTAAGCCACACAGTGGAGGAAAATATGTGCAAAATATATATGCCCAAGAAAAAATTGTTTCTAGAATATAGAAAGAAGTCTTACAACTCAATAACCACAGGATAACATACTTTGAAAAAAAAAATAAGCAAAGATTTGATCAGACCATTCACCAAGGATGATACATGGATGACTAACATGCGAAAAAATGGTCAAGGTTGTTTCTTCATCACAAAAATATAAACTAAAGCAGCAAGGTGACGCCGCTACGTGCCCACCTGAATGGCTAAAACCCCACAGTGACCACACATGTGTTCACGAGGATGTGAGCACCTGGAGCCCCCCCCCACCCCCGCTGCTGCTGACTTAAAGGGTATCTCTTACATCTGCCTTGGAAAACAGCTGGCACTTTCTTAGAAGGCAAACACAAATCTCCCCACCACATGACCAAGCCACTCATCCCTCGGCGTTTACCCCGGAGAAATGAAAGCGTGTGTCCCCAGGAAGACTTCTAGTTTTAGGTTAGAAGAACGTGAGCCAAGCTCCGTCTATAGAAGCCAATGTCTCGAAGAAGTGAGTGAAGCTTTGTACTATAGACCATTTAAGGTCATTTAAAATTCTTTAACGAGAGAACATCAGGTCCTCTTCATTTTCTCGGGCTATTTCCTGAAATGTGATGGGAATCAAGGGCTACTGGAAATTACAGTGTGAAGGGGAGAAGGGACACAGAAATAGAGAGGGAGAAAAAGAGATTATTCAGCACTAAGAGATAAATCTGAAGAAGATATATGCTAATAAACACACCAACAAATAAAATAATTTTAAGACAAATACATAAGAGTGATTATTCCACACACAGTCCTAAAATAGTCAAGGTGTGTTTACAGGTACCTGTCACGGGGGCAACGTGCTGTGGTAGAATTACACAGCAAATGAGGTCCAGGCTGTGACCCTGGGCACGTCACTTGATCTCCCCAGTTTCAACTGGATATTAGGTTCCCAAGGAGAGAAATGTTCTTGTCATTGGTGTTATTTCTACACCATTATAACATCATTACTCCCAGCAAATAAAGGAAAACGGGAGTGGTCACTGACGTATGGAGTGGCTGTTTTACAGACAAACTTCTTAAAGACAATCTTAAACACATGAATGCTTTATATAATAGTCTTGCATGATTTACAAAAACGAAGCACCGCCAGTGTGGTGCATGCATTTAAGAGTTTGGAGAAGGTGCGGTAATTCAAGTTAGCAATGGATGTTATGTAAAATGTACGAACGCAGCAAATTCCTTCACTTACTTCCAGCCATTCACGGGCTATATTAAGCTGTAACTCACACCCCAACTGACAGCTACAAAATAAACCATTCCAGAAATACGAAAACTTTGCCTAATAATTCTCCCCATATATTTCTGGCAAATAAATAATTGAGGCTTCACAGGAACGCTATCCCTGCTCTTGCTTCAAAAGAGCAAAGACCTTGCATCCTTTTCTAGTTTTTCAAAAATTCTTTGCCTCACAGATCAAGTCAGTTACATTTGAAGGAAGCCAGTATTAATATTTCCTCTTCATCTTTATGTGCTTATAAAGTAGTTCAAACGATTTCCACATATCTGCCACTGAGATGTAGATGGATCATGTCCTCTGAAGATGTAACTCTACCATTTCCATGCTTTAAAGATTCTCCAAAGGACTGTCAACTGTTCAGCCTAAATCACATGGCTAATCAGCTGATGACATCAGCCTGAGTCAATGGAAAGAGAAGTAGGAATCAGACTTTGCTGTCTAATCGCATGTCGAGCAAGAATGAGGACACCCCCACCATGCTCTTAGTCATTTCTTTAAGAAGCTCACCTAAGCCATCAGAAATGTGGGCAAACCCCCTTAAGCATAGTTTCTCTCCATTAACAAAAAATATGTCAGGTTGTACGACATGGAGCCTCAGGTAAACAGAAATAGAAGTAGTAAGTAAGGCAGGTACATTTTCTATCCCCCTCTGCCCTCTTTTTTTTTTTACCCCTTCCAAGCACACCCTGTGCGCATCAGGCCAAGCAGTTATATCCTGAGCTGTACTCCCTTCATGAAAAACAGTAAAACAAAACAAAACCCAAACATTAATTTATCTGAGTTCCAGTTCTCCGGATATAAGAAGAAAAAATAAATATGCATTAAGCACTTATAGGCAGACGGGGAATTTTCTACACCTCAAAAGAGTGAGAGTTTGAACCACAACGCGGAGGCCAACAAGCTCTGCAAGCATCCGCTGTTTCTTCACAAGAGGCGCCCGCCTCCATTTCCTCCCCAGCCACTTCTGTGAGCCTCTTGTCAGCGCACAGCATTTCTTGTTTGCCACTAATAATCCTTCTAGCTTTGACAAGATTTAAGTAATTTCAAATTGTTTTCAGGGCTCCCTCTCAATTCACGTTTTAAATTGCAGTTTATGAAGCATGTAAAACACTTGTTTCAATGAGAACGCGGAGCCTGCACTTAGGATTTACACAACACGAAATAAATCATGTCAGAACTAATAAGGTCTAATTCTATTAATGTCAGAAAAGATTAACGTAGGTCCTCTCTCCAAAGCAGACTTCCCTGATCCTCTTTGAATTATTCTTGGCAGTGTTAAAATTAGCCCAGGCCCACAAATAAAGCAGGCCCGCAAGTAAATTGAAGTAATAAATGAAGACATTGTGTGAACGAAGGTGCCTGTGGTGGAAGAGGCCAGTGGGACAGGAGACCCGGAGCAGGTCTGTCGTCAACAGTGCGCTCGGTGCCTCCCCTGACGGTTCCCGTCGCTCTGAATTGAGCCTGGCTCCTCTGTGTGTTTGTTACGAAGTGCAGTCTTCTTGTTGGGACGCAAAAAAGTTAGCGGTAAGTCAGAGCGGCCACACCACAACCAGTGCGCGTGATTTACTGGCGTCACAAAAAGGGGTCTTGCTTGGCAGGTTGATTCCCTTGATCAGAGGTAGCTAAAGTTTGTATGGAAACCTCGTGAACTCACACAGTTAGAGAAACTATGAACAAGTGGCTTCCTTTGATTCTTTCTTTTATTTCTATGTGTGTTTCCCTTGGCTCCCTGGTGCCAGTGAGTGCCCACCAGGATGCGTTTTTCTAAGAAGTGGGAAACAGAAGATGTCTTTAATTTAACCTTTTACTGAACTTCTTCTATCCAGCCATGAAAAAAGCATTGCTTTCATGCAAAAAAAAAAAAAAATTCTATTGTACAATCATTTTTGATAAAAATACTCATTCTGATTATATTCAAAATTTTAGATATAGATTTGAATATTATAGAAAATACAGGAGATAGAGTTGCGAGTCAAATCACAAGAAAGCAATCAAACTCAGAAGGCAGATATTCTTTAAAATAATTGGCTCGATCTTTCCAAAAAGTCAACATTTATATATAAAATACGGGTGAGATCGTAGCACATTAGAGAGAAAGGAAACAAAAGTGCAATACATGCGTCTTGATGATACACTAGTGAAGAAAAGCTGCAGGAGACATTAGCAGCCTATGGGGATCTATTACCATTAGCTGGAAATTGGGTTTTTTAAATTGAAATATAGCTGGTTTACTATGTCGTGTCAGTTTCCGGTGTGCAGCATAGTGTTCAATCATACATATACATACGTATAGTTGTTTCCATATTTAAAATAATTTTTAGATATGGTTAGCATTCCAACAGGCAGTAAATGACATTATTCCTGTATTTTATGAAGAGAAATACAGATCAGGTTGAGAAAGCTGGAAAAGAGAGAAGAGGTAAAGTTACCTGAAATAACATAGAACAACGTGGCAACAACATGCACCTCTACGTTCTTATTGGCCAAATCTTTGACCAAAGATACATGGCTATGCACATATTCTTTACCATGAACTTATATTATTAAGGATATGTACTATTTAAAGTGTATATGGTGTTTATTTAAGCTCTCTGGAGTATTTTGTGTAAAATTTATTATAATCCAAAGAACAGAACTTAGCTGACTCAGAGAAGAAATTTTTGCTCTGATAATGAAATAGGAATAAGTCTTTTTAAAAAAAAAAATTATTGGGGGAGAGGTAATTAGGTTTAGTTTTTTTTTTTTTAATGGGGGTACTGGGGATTGGACCCAGGACCTCGTGCATGCCAAGCATACACTCTACCCCTGAGCTCTACCCTTCCCCCAATAGGCCATGTTTTTATTTACCTTCAAAGAATATGGTTTGGAGGGTTAGTATTTATATGGCTTCAGACACTCAGCTGAAAGGAATGAGATGAGAACGGCAGAGATGATCACTGCAAGGTGTGCACACTGGCAGAGAGCAAGTGGAGATCTGAGCACTGGTGATCCGGGACACCCCCCCACGCCCCCTACGCCCCCTCCCTTGACCCATCCTAATGTCTATCCTGTGATAAACCGTACTGTGTGTGGTCAGCTTCCAGGGTGAGTCCTCTGAGTTCTAGCGAATTATCAAACCTGACCGTGGTTGAGGGGATCCAGAACTTGATGTCAGAAGCGAGGGTAGTTTTGGAGCCTCCCTAACTCTGCAGAAACACACCAGTCATGGTACGGAGCATTCTTACCAAAACTACATTAAACTTGAATCTAATCATGAGAAACAATCAGACAAATCCAGAATGTGGAGCAGTTAATGAAAACACCTTGCCTGAACTCTTAATTGTGTCAATAATCTGAAATCAGATGAACCAAAAACGCGGGAACAACTCTTCTGGTAGAAGACATGATGACCTTCATAGGAAGAGAGAAAATGTTTCTCCTCATCACGGGGTAAGTCTTTCGGTTCAGACCTTTTAGAGCAATGAGTCCCATGCCCGCCCTGCACCACTGAGATGTAGGAGCGTCTCAGTGCGCTGCCTGCTGTCAGCGTGGGGAGCCAGTCCCCGCGGAGCTGATGAGGCCGCTCTGGTTTGTGCAGCCTGTTCAGACACTACCCTCTAAACGGAGGATGGAGTCCTGCTTCCTTATCACACGTGCTGTACAGGGGACAAGAAAGTTAAGTGGCAACAGTGGCAATACATTCACATACAATGTCCAAGCAGTAAAGGTCCACCCCCACCTGAGACTCATGTTGGAGGACGAGCATGGAGATGTGGACAATATTTGGACTCCAACCACAAAGACCTCTTTTAAAAAAATATAACTAGAAATGTTGCAGGAAAACGTGTTACACTCAGTTGTGACAGCAACCTGGATCTGGGCGAGAGACCAAGCAGCACTGGGAGAGCTGGAGAACTCAGGTTTATTATGCCAGCGGGCCCAGAGGAGTGAACACTCCAAGATCTGGACCCCTCTGTAGGTTTATACTTTGCAACATCATATGCAAATAAGGTATAACAAAAGTTTAGTGGAACAAGCTTTGTAGAAATGGACCAATCAGGAGGGAGAGAAATAACCAATCAGGAGTGAGCTCAGGGAGCCAATAGAATTTTAGGGGTAAGTAAGCCGTTTCAGAGGCAAAAAGTGAGCTAGAGCCTCTGGGCCAGGGAACCGGATGGTGCCGGCACGGGAGCAGTGGCCCTGCCTGGGGTCCTGCAGGTCTTTTTTATGGGGCTTCCCGCCTCAAACATAAGCCAAATATCCTGGAGAGAATGACGAATAACAGCTGTTTGAAAACCACCAATTAGCATTGCTTGGAATATCACTTGCCTATATTCTACAAGTGCCCTTGTCTAAGACACCAGTCGTACTGATGAGGAACAATCTCTGTAACGAGGACTACCGCATTTCACCAGAAGGACGCACCCCACCAGCTATATTTTCCCCCTAAGATGGCCACATAAAAGCAAGATTCAGATGACCTTGGAACTTAAAATCCTATGATGCCAGAAATAATAGAAGAAAATAGAAGTGATTCAAGAGAGTAGAACTTTAAAAAAAAATGAGCAGAATACAAGTTAATAAATTAGATGTCTCTAGTAAGTTATCTGGGACCTAGAAATTAAAAACATATCTGAAGCAAAAATAACAACACAAGTAAACCTGGGAAATAAAGAAATGCACATAAAAAACCCCCAGCAATGTCTCAATGTAAATGAGCCAACTACATGATCAGACAGTACCCATAAAAGAATCTGAAGACAATTAGCCAATGGACATAAAGTTTTAAATTACATGAATCCAGGACTGCAGCTAGACATGTTGTGTTTGCCCCACGGGGGGATGCAGAAGGCAGAAATGATAGATTTGTCGCCAGCACAAATGATTGGCTTTTTAAAAATCTATGCTATTCATTTAATAACATAAAATTAAAATAAAATGACCATTATTTTGAAGCTTTTTGTAAGAAAAGAAGTCCTAATCAGGCATTGCAGTTTGGGTGATTATGTCTCTGATTAGTCTAGAAGAAAATACACATTCTAAACTGGCTTTATTTTTAATTCTAGAAAATAGGCTTATTTTTCTTTGTTATGATAAAGAAAAAAATTGCAATGATCAAGCCTTAAAATAGAATCTAAAATTCAAATACTAGGACTAGACACACAGTCTACAGTAAATCATCCGAGTGACTCATTTTCTTTTATTAGGGGATTATACCATCTCTATAAATCCTCCAAATACAAGTAAATACTAATTTGTAATAGTTCAGAGCTACAAAGTGGAAAACTGGTTATAAAAGAGAATGAAACAGATAGCTGGCATTTCCATGGGAACCCTTGAGTAGTCTGATGAAGAGTGTGAGCAAAATCCCTTATGGAAGAGGCTTCCTGAACTGATGGTCTCCGTGAGCATAAAACACTCACTTCTGCACCTGACAGACCCCGTATCAAGGGGTTAACCCCACACTGGGCTGCCAAACATTTCCCAGCTAACATGACACAAGATATAAAATATGAAAACTGTTTCGATCTGTATGGAAAAGGATCAATGTTACTTTTAACCTGCTCAGTCCTCTCACTGATGTTCAATAACAATTTACCCTTTAAATGCTACTTAATTTAGCCTTAATTTCTTTTCTGGCAAATGACTCCAGGCAAAACTGAATTCCATAAGGACCCCGTTTCCCTTCTTCACCTTCATCCTTTTAAAGATACTTTGCACAAATCATTGTAGCATTTTTAACTTTATTTTTTAGTGTAATTTATTTGAAGAAGTCTACTGGAAAATTAAAAAATTAGTATCTTCTGTTGATTCAAAGCACATCAGGTCTCGGGCAAAGGGAGAAGTGTGAAGTGACCACGGGGACAATTGCTAAGTGAATCAGTTAAAACATATCTGAAGATGCTGGGAAACAGATCAAAGCAAAGAGAAACAGGGGGAGAGCTGAGACTTGGAAAATGAAATTGTAAGATGAATTGTTAAGTTGTAGCTTCTCAGGTCAATGGCTCAATCAACGTCCACAGCAAAAACTGCAAAATCTGCAAAAAAAAAAAAAAAAAAAAAAAAAGGAAACACCACAGCCTCATTAGTTAAAGGTGCCAGACACCAGCGTTCAGGACTGGAAAGGAGGTTGGAAAAAGAGAAGGGAAAATCCAGGCCAGCCTGAGAACCATGGGAGTAAAACAATCTACAATTAACTTGCCCAGAGGATTGAGAGGAAAGATTGCCTCCACCAAATGAAAACAAAAAACAAGAATAAGGGAAAATCATGACACTTGAAAAGATGCCATGGGACTTTTTTTAAAATAAAGGAGTAAAATTGATGCTCTTAGACAAAAATAGGATAGTAAAGGTGGGGAAATTTCTCTGAATTGGTATAAAAATAAAGGAAAGAAAAATAGTTTAAAAATACATGTATATAATGAAATAAGAGTATCAAGCCATTCTGTTCAAAACCCTACGTGTATGTGTGTGTGTGTGTGTAAAATGACAGAGACAAATTAAGAAAATAGCACAAGAAAAACTGCTAGAATGGAAGAGCTCAAAACTGTTTGAAATGGTACCCTGTCCCCCACAAAATGAACGCAACGATCGAGTAAAGCCATGGTTTGTGAAATCTGAAAGCATGAGGGATGCAGAGAAAACTATAGTAGCTTGCAGAAACAAAAAGCAGGGTCCCTACAGAGACACAGAAATCAAAACAGTCATCCTTCTCCACCTCGCCACGCACGGGAAGAGAAATAAAAAGTGACTCCACGTGTACCTCCCAGACACTGGGAGCAGGAGCGTGAGGGGCACGCCCTTCGAGGGCTGGAAGAAAGTAACCTCCGTCCTAGAAGTTATGCTCATCAACTCCGTCAAGTGAGGACAGGCTACTTCAGGCAGGGACTGAAAGTTCTCACCCCTTTGGGGTCCTTTCTGCCAAACTTGTTTAGGTTTTCATGCTTGGACACCCCCTTCCTGACTGTCACCTTACTAAGTTCTCTGTATTAATCTCCAAAATATGTTTTTTTTTAACATTTTTTATTGATTTATAATCATTTTACAATGTTGTGTCAAATTCCAGTGTTCAGCACAGTTTTTCAGTCATTCATGGACATATACACACTCATTGTCACATTTTTTTCTCTGTGAGTTACCATAACATTTTGTGTATATTTCCCTGTACTATACAGTATAGTCTTGTCTATCTATTCTACAATTTTGAAATCCCAGTCTGTCCCTTCCCACCCTCCACCCCCCTGGCAACCGCAAGTCTGTATTCTCTGTCTATGAGTCTATTTCTGTCTTGTATTTACGCTTTGTTTTTGTTTGTTTGTTTGTTTTTGTTTTTGTTTTTTAGATTCCACATATGAGTGATCTCGTATGGTATTTTTCTTTCTCTTTCTGGCTTACTTCAAGTGAAGTAAGCAAAGTATGTTTCTTAGCACGTTTCTGGTTCCCCTTCCTCCCACCCCCATCCCACACCACCTTCCTTTCTGTGGGTGCCCCAAGGATGTCCTCCTTTTCCCCGCAAAACAACCTCTGACTCATCTCTGACATAGCATCTCACTTCTTTCCAAAATATATTCATCTCACTTGACTACCTTAAACCTTTCAAACCTTCTCATTACATGCAGGATGTAGTTAAGTTATGCAATGATGCTCTGGTCCTGTAGCTAGAATCCAGAAGTGGAACCGAGTTCTCCAAAGTCACTGGAATTGGGGCCAGAGCTGCAAACATGATGGCCTGTTGCTCTTTTCTTGATCACAGGAAGCCCTCTCTCTCTGCAGGGTCTTAGCCCATGTTCCTAACTCTGCCTGACCGCTTCTCTCCCAGTTCGCATCCTGTCCAGTTCTTCTCATTCAGACTTCCTGTCTCCCACTGTTCTGGACTTCTGATTAAAGCAGACACTGTGTTCGTCTTTGACATCACACTGGGAGACACGTATCTGTCCCAGCGGGTATTAACTTTAGTCACTGGGCTACCGCGGCACCCACCAGCTTCCCCACAGCAAGGTTACCTTTCCCATTGCCATGAACAAGCCACCTTTGGGGAGATATTTTGAGGCTGTTCATATATCCTGTTCCCAATAAATTTTTACCAGACGGTTTTAGCGTTCACTCATGGCTCTTGCCTGGATCAGTTATTACTATTGCAGTTGCTAAATGGTGATCTTAGTGCCTCCATCATTCCCCCTGCATTTATTAGTTTGCATTCCACCAAAAGTAAGGCTTTCCCTCCCCCACCTCCACTTTTTAAAGCTAATTTAATTATGTTCATTGAAATAAGCCTTATAAATATTAAACTGTGGCTAAAATAGCCCTGTAGATACACATCTGGTATATGGCGCATCATGTGGACCCCTGGATGGAAACCTCAACCTGACTTTAGTCCTGATTTTACTCACAACGTGCAGGGCTCACTTCTCTAAGTTCTAGTATTTGTGTCTCTCCGGTGAAGGCTTTGACTGCCCCACACCAGTGATTTCTTGCAGTGCTGACAGTCTATAACTCTTAAAGTATTTTGGTCAGTATGCATGTGGACCTCAAGGTGTGTGGGAGAGGAAGTGCCCCCTTTTCTCAGTCCCAGTGACGGCCAGCTTAATTAATTACAGTTGGCCAAAAACTGGCCAAGAATTCTAACCGCATTAACTTATTCCGGGTCTCACTGAACTTTCAAATTCACTTTCTTTCCCTTTCCCTCATCTATTTCAAGCGTCTCCTCATCACTGTTTCTTCTCCGGGAACCGTATTTGGAAACACGCACAGATTGAGCCCCCGCGTGGGAGGAGTGGCGCGCTAAAAAGCACTCCGTGAAATGATCACGGGCATTTCTGTTTGCTTCAGGGTTAATTATAGCCCCACGGTTCCCACATCAAGGCGGTCTGGGGGCTGGAAGGCTGGGCTGAGACAGTTGTCATCCCAGGAATGACATTCACGGGGAGTGATTTACTAAAACAAAATCTGTACCAGTTTCAACCTAAACTTAAAAAAAAAAAAAAAAAAGCTATAGGACCATTAAAAAAAGTGGTCACAAATGAGTTCCTAGCAAATTCTGCCCCATAAATCCTAAAACTGTGTGGGAAACGCGGTTGCAAGCTGAAGGGTGACAAAATGTATGACTCCAGAAACCATCAGAAGTGATGATTTTAACATCATTACTGGTACTTAACAAGAATCTAGAGTGCAGAATGAAAAATCGTCCTGGACGTAATACGAGGAGTGTCAAATAGTTAAGCATATATTAAGGGTTTAAAGTTTCAGCTCCATAAACATCAGTATATTTGGCTGTTCCTCTTAACATTGTTTGGAGAATAAATTACATATAGAACAATTTGTTACTTCCATGCCTGTCATTTTTAAACTATAAATTTTAAATTGAGACGTATTAAGGAAGGTTTGTCATTCCACAGTGATTTTTCTGGAAATAAAATACAAAAAAAGCACACACATGATAAATGGTCACTCTGTCTATATATCTATCATCTATATTTGATGTGTGTGTGCACATCTGTGCATAAACACATCTCTACAAATACACGAGCATGATAGATGGCCGTATTGAGTACTGCTTTGGAAAGAGGTGCTAAGCACGTCACATGAATTATGACTTTATATAAATTGTGTCATTTCGTCTCAGTGATCCTATGAGACATCTACCACCACTGTCCCATTTTGCAGTCAAGGAAGTCAAGTCGAGAGTGATTAAGTAAACTGTCCACAGTCAGACTATTAACAAATGGTAGAACTCACTGGGGAAACAGACCTCACGCAGCTAAGTGCTACGTTTTTTACTCTTACAATGTATTTGATCAAGTAATTTATATATGGATGCACTTCTTAGTCTTTCAAAGCATATTTATAACATATTATAATAGAATGTACATAATACATATTGTATGTGTAATATAGAACCATATTATATATATAATTTGCACCTGTGTATATAATATAGAACTATATTTTATATATATAAATATATATATAATATATATTTATATATAATATATATAATATATAAATATATATACAATATATAATTTGCTCCTGCTTTTGTATTTACATATGTGTATGTCTCAAACACTCACATAAAGCACTGTGTACAAATACAATTCCCATCTGCTTCTTGAGCGTATGAGGGGCTCAGACTGGCCGTGTGGGCTGTCCCCGTTATACTTTTTGAGGGGTGGGGAGGTAATTAGATTGACTGATTGATTTAAAATGGAGGTCCTGGATCCAATCCCCAGGACCTCGAGCATGCTAAGCGCATTCTCTACCACTGAGCTACACCCTCCACCTGTCCTGGTTACACTTTGATGGAGCTGGGTCTGTGTTCTCCGGTGCAACCCTGTTCTCCTGGTCAATGCTAACCTCTAAACCTTGTAAGACCCAATCGTGGGGATAGAAAGGGAAACGCTCACTCGTGGTCTATTAATGTAACAGTGAGGGGCCGCTCTGCCCTCTGTCCCACGGTTCCCGGGTCTTAACTATGGTGTGCACAACACAACACACTGGCTGTGGATTTGAGAGTCAAACAGAACACGATTAGGACCGAAACCCAAACTCAAAGGGTGTTGCCTCGCGGCTGAGCCTTTGGCAGTTCCGTCGGTCATTCTGTCCACTGTTTTAGGAAAGTGAGGCACTTGGCAGGTCCAGTCAATGCACTGAGTGGGAGCCCCCCGTCTCCTTCCTCTTCTGTAAATGAGGTGCTTATGGGTGGTGATTGACAAGACCTTCTGAAAGTCCATGGATGGCGATTCTGGCTGAAGTGTTGCAGCAAGTGAAGGAAAATTCAGACCCATATTGTAAAATAAAGAGCTTCCCTCTCACTGTAAACAGCTGAATGTACACAGCTTGCCACTGGATGCACGGCTCCTCCTTCCTGGAATGGCGCGATCAACGGATGCTCGGAGCTGGTCTCTCCTTCAGAACTGGGCGCTCAGCAGGAGGAACAGCCCATCAGCCTTGGTGAATGGGACTGAACCATTTACGGCCAATAATTATTTCAGAAATGCACGAGAGTAGCTCGATTGCTTCTCTATTTTGTGTGCCTCCGCCCCTTCCCCACCGCACCCCACCTCCCTCTCATGCGATTGCCTGGAACCTGTCTAACCTTGTCTTGGCTGAACCGAAACTGCTGGGGACGCTTCAGAAGCAGGTAACAGTGAGGGGGAAAGTCAGGGCTCCTGGATTCTCGGTCTGGTAATGGCAGCACCCTCCTCCCCTTCATCTAATACCCCCCCGGGAGTTAGGAACTGCAACAAGGCTAAGAGGTAACAGTTGAGGAAGGAAGACTTGAGGGTGACCGCGGTGAAAGACACCCTACCCTGCCCTTTCGGAGCTTTTGTTCGCCTGAGGCCTTACTTTTATATTGCAGTTTAAAACGCTTGAAAAGCACCTCATCAAGCAAGCATGCAAAAATGAAAGCAGTGTGGGGCCGAGGGGGTGCCATCAGTTTCTAATTATACTCTCTCTCTGCTCTGATTTTATTTACGGCCAAGCGGCTGTAAGGCTAGAAGCCGCCAGAGGGGCCAGCACCAGCTCTGTGTGAACGGGAATGTGGTTACAGCGCGGGGTTCAAAGACAGATTCCACGTGAGACCAACACGTTTCAGAGCAGCTTGTTCTTTCCTCCCGAAATGTCATCATAACACAGCCCCGTCTCAACAAAGCCAAGGTGCACAGACGTACCAGAGCCGCGGCTCTCACACTGCCCTGGCCCCGACCTGAGGGGAAGTCCTGTTCCAAGGACAAGGAACACATCAGGGCCCGGATTAGGAAGCAAACATCCACTGGAAAAACAGTCTACCACCTCTGGATGGTCAGCTCAACAACCAGCCTTTACCATTTGGGGACTTCAAAACTAAAAAGGAAGTCTGTGCTGCTGTGAAGGACTAGACTGGTTTTAAATCATCCACATACTCAGAGTTTCACTGTTTTTCACCCAAACACAGTAATTGTGCCCTGGAACGGTGCCGGTCTGTGAAGGCTGATGAAATACACCAGGCTGGCTGCATCCCTTCTGAAATGACGCCTCATGAGGGGAATAAAACCCAGAAATCGTCAAAGACACGATCATACTACTTGGGTGCTGATCAAAGAATTCACGGAGTGAGAATTGGGACATAACATTACAGATTGCATAACTTTAAAACATTTTTTCAGACCTGTTGATCACGGGTAAAACTATACATAAACATAAAATCAAGAGGACGATGGTTACTGTCATTCCACATCGTCTGAAAATACAGAGTTTAGGGTAAGCCTTTGGGGAATGGAGGCCTTCTTACATACAAATGAAAACAATTACGGTCGGCCCCCAGCGACAGAGAAGTAAATCAGGGTGGGAACGTCTTGGGGGATGTGTTGATGGGTTGACAGCGTGTTGATGCTTAAACACAACAGTGTTACAGGTTCTCGTTGTAGCTTTTGCCGTATTAACACCCGACTTATCAAGTGTAAGTAGATTTCAGCGTCTCTAAGACAAACGTAAAGTCCTGGTACCCACTTCTGTTGTAAAAAGCATCCCAGTCGACCTGACCTTTCAGATAAGCCTGGATGGGAACGCCTATCTGAAAAGGCAGGATTTTTTTTTTCCATTTTTGAGTTGTTTTGTCTTTCCCATTTTGGGTGGTTTTGCTGCATGGAAGAGTTGCAACAAGGTAACATTTTACCTTAAATTATACCCACTTGGTTCTTAAAAAAATCAGCAACATGTGTATGTAGTATGCAAACTGGTGAACACAGTAACGTGCACTCCCATAAAGGTGTCAGGTTGTTTTTAGCCCATTTGACGTGTATCCAAATCCCAGATCGGTGCATTTCTCACGAGAGCCTTTGAGTGTTTCCTCTGTACCTCGTAGACCCAGGGACATTATAGAACATGTGTTTCTAATGGACTTGCCCTTAGCTCATCGAAGTCTGGTTTTGCAGAGGAAATGTGACATCCAAGAAGCTGCTGGAAGGCACTTTTCTTGGAAAAAGGAAGTCATGTTCTTTTATTTTATAGTTCACAAGCTGACTTCTAAAGATTGGAATTTATTTCTAATGCATGAAATCACAAAGTTCAAGTATGGTCTCTATTTGTCATGGCGTTTCTTCCATTTCTGATGAGCATGATGACATGGCACAAAGCTAAAAGCGAAGAAAACACCACCTCTGGACCAAGGACGCAGAAACTGCATTTTCAGGATTTCTTCCTCTTAAAATTCCCTTCGGTTGAAGTCAACGGCCTCGTGTACAGATGTGGTCATTTGCTAATGTCATGTTTCCCGGGAATTCCAGCACAAAGTTGGAGCTCCTTGAGCAAATTTGTTTAATATTTTAAAACTTCACTTTACTATTTCCCAAAGATTTTATCGCTTTGTAGCATCCTTCCAGTCTGCCATAAATAGCAGGTTTAAATTTCGATAGTTCCATTTGAGAAAATAAATCACGCATTCCTCTCAGCAGTGCTGGCCAGAGCAACCTGTGTGGTGTGGGTTTCAAGTCTTTGCAGTCACAGATCTGGGTTCTTTCTGCTTTCTTGGCTGTGGGATCATGTACAAAATGCCCTGTGCAGCAACACCTTCATGAGTAAAATGGGCAGTAATGCTCACCTGTAACCAAATCGAAAAAAAAAGTGACATTATGGCTGAAAAGCAAGTAACAGCAGTTGGCGTTCCCAGCGCCTGCACAGATGCAAATCCCCTCCCTCCCTACTGCGTTGAACCGGAAGTCTCTCTACCCTTCGTGACAAGTAATCTGTATAATGAGTTTTGCCAGGTAACAAAACCCTGCTTTTAATCACATTTCAGGGACTCAAATTCCTATGGCAACCGAGATTTATTATCTTCCTGGGGAATTCAAAGCGTTCAACAGATAGCGAATTTTGAATTTAACAAATTTAATTAAAATTTTAATCAGGCATGGTCGACTTTTTGACCTCCCTACAAAAAGGAGGAAGATGAGGGAGCTTCTGGCCACTCTTGTTTTTCTCTCACCCTCCGCCTTTTTTTTTTTTTTTTTTTTTTTAACCACAGCTCTGTCCTCCTGAGCATCTTATCAGCTCTGACCACATCTGTCAGGTCTGTGAGCCGATCCACCACAGCGCTGCGACGAAGGACGCCATGGTGAGGGTGCTTATTCCACCACAAGTCTTTTTTGGGGGGAAAGAAAGTGAGATTAAAAATATATGTGTGTATCCGTAAATTGAAATAATCTTTAAAGTCCTCCCCTAATGCTGGCATTTTGAAAATACTCATAATTTATTGTTTCACCAAAGCACGCCCATAGCCTGTGTGATTCTTCATTACGCCGAGGCGCAGTGGGACGGGGCAGGTGCATCCTTTGTAATCCTTAGGTCCAGGCACCTCTTGATGTTGCTTGGCGAAAGCAGCATGACCCAGTGATAAAGAGCATGGGCAGACGTGGACGGAAGCCTCCCCCTACAGCTGAGGGATGAGTCTTCTGGATGCGTTTCTTGAGTTTTCTGAACCTCACTTTTCTCATCCGTAAGATGATGACAGTGGCCCTGAGTGTGATCTTCCACAAATTACCCAAGGTTGTCTTCCACTTTGGTGGCCCCATTGTCTCGGTTCTTGTGCATCTATCACCTCCTTCACGAGAAGCATTGATTAAAAATATTTTTTGTTTGCAGCTAATAACACCCAGCTTTACAAATAAGTGTGAAGAACGTAGCCAAGAGAGCATCTGTACACACAACCTGGAACAGACCTCGCAGACGGAGCATTCTGTGTCGAGTGTTTTCTCCAGCATGAAATCAGCGTGAGTTTCTACTCACGTGGGTTGGCAAAACCATCCTGTGGTGCCCACAGGGCTGAAAATTATCTTCAACAATACTGACATGAATTTGTTTACAGAGCAGAAATGGAGGATTATGAAACATGCAATGAGCAAACTTCAATCTAGTACAAAGGAATTATATAAATAAAAATATGCAGAAGGGCTCTGGCATTAATTTCTACTTTCCCTTGTCATGGCCTTGATTAGTGTGGATACTATGGGCCAGAAGTTGTGTCCCCCCAAAATCATATGTTGAAACCTGACCCTCAGCGTGAGGAGGGGCTTCCAGGAGGCGATGAGGTCATGAGGGTGGGGACCTCATGATGGGATTAGTGTCCTTATAGGAAGAGACATCAGCTTCCCCCAGCAGGTGAGGACCCAAGGGGCATCCTGCAGTCCAGGTGTGGGGCCTGCCAGTGCCTTGACCTCAAACTTCCAGCCTCCAGAGCAGTGAGGAATTGGTGCTTCACCATCCAGGCTATGGCATTTGTTCTAGCAGCTGGAGCTGACTCAGCACCTGTAGGCGGCAGTAACTCAAAAAAATCACCACTGAGGTCCAATCTGGATTTCCATCTGCGTGTTTCCACGATTCTGGGTGTGCATTGCTGTGCACCCCCCCTCCCAGAGACCTTCCTGGACTCTGTCAGAATATCACATTTGTGTGAATCTGGACTGGATTTTTGAATTTTTGCTTTCTAAATGTTTAAGCTCACGTTCAGTCCTTTGTCTCACAATGGGAATTTGGAGGAGGAGAGAGTAATCAAACTTTCCTGGCAGATCAGCCCATTTGTTCGCGTGCTGCGCCTCTCTCCTCTAAAGGCGCTTCTCCTCTACTTGCCCCCTCCAGCCCAGCCTGCCCCCAGCGCCAGCGAGGGGCCGGGAGAGGCGCGGGGACGGGCGGCACTCTCCAGTTTCCATCATGACTCTTCTCAGCTGTCACAGTCGCTAAGAGAAGCAAAGAAGTCACATGCCTGGTTCGGAGCAGGATCCCAGCCTCGGCGAGGCTGGCTCGCTGGGCCAGGCCGTCCTCATCGCCTGGCCGGCCCGTGCGCTGTGGGGTGCTCAGCAGTGTCCCTGGCCTCCACCCACGGGACTCCTGTGACAACCCTCTCCCTCACTGAGAAAATCACAGATGTCTCCAGACATTGTCAAACGTCGCCTCAGAGACAAAATCACTGTCAGCCGAGCACCACGGGTTTACAGCCCAGGACCTTTTAGTAAGGAAACGACATTCAGAAAGGATATTTGCATATGCGGTTACCTGCATAGCTCGGCCCTGAGTGCTGTACAAGACAGTTTATTGATAATAACTATAATACAATAATTCCTTACTATGCACGAAGCACAATGTGAGAGTCTGCACATACGCAACCTAATCGTACCCTTAGAGCAACACCGAATGCCTTCTTGAGGTGTGTACAGCCGTGGGCAGGGGAGCGAACAAAGAGCTTCAAGGCCACACGAGGTACCACCGGCACTGCCTCATCCACTGTCCTCATCTTACGCAGCATCAACTGATCTGTTTTATTTTTTTTTAATTTTCTTCCAGCCATTGATTTCTATTAGAATGAGTAGTCATTATAAGGTACTTCCCTTAAATTTGTCCTTTGAAGCAAAGCCTGCCATTCTATGTTATTTTTCTGTGTTCTCAGCAGCGTAGGGCAATTCATTTAATTGATTTTCCTTTCTGTGTTCCACAGCGACCCCATCACACTGCGTATCTAAATGTGTTCTTGCCATCTACGGTGTCGCTCTGGGAGGCGAAGCGGCGACGGAGCTGGCCTTGGGCCTGTGGGAACTGTTGGTAGACTGACACCGCTTTGCCACGCAGGTTTTCCTCTTCACGGATGGAACCTGATTCTCAGTACACGGAAGATAGAAATGATCTCAAGCGTCTTTACTGAGCACAACGCCACAGCGCAAGATTTTCAAAAGGAGACTTGCACACCCATCCCAAAGCCTGTTTTGTGTTGTGTGGCTTGTTTTACACACACAGTTTTCACGCAGTGCAGAAGACAAGAGATTTGTGCTTTCATTAAAACAACCACGTTCATCTGTGATAATTCCTCCAGAATATGGTCCTGTTATCAGAAAATCTGTGAGCAGCGTGTCCAGCTGAGGGAGTGGAAATTCATAACTCACTGTCAAGTCCCTGATGTCCTGGTAGAGGCTGAAATTAAAACTGTGTCTGAAGACAGATTGACATTCAAGGCCAAGTTTCCTCCATCTCCTACAATTGATGATAGAATTTCACTGGACAGGCTCATCTGGACAACTTGAAAAATTATTTCATATCCTGAACTCAAATGATTAATACGCATTTTATTCCTCTCAATAAATCATGGGCTTATTGAAGATAAATGAACAACCTTTTCTACGTCCAGAGTGCATCAATAAAGAATTTTGTACGTTAAATAAAAAGTGACTCCCAAGTTATAAATGTTACACATGCTACTGAATTCCAAAAGGAAAGTCCTAGAACTTTCTGCTCCCTCAAAGCTGCTGGGCTTTCTTATGCTGTAATAATGGTGCACAGTCAGGGCCTGCTCCTCATGTGTTCCATTTCTCTGGCTCCTCTGGCTCCTGGCACATCGTCAGACCGGAGTTTCACAGATTATTTCAATCTGTGTGCAGAAGCCAGGAGTGTGCCTGGCAGTTTGGGAGAAGAAAGGATACTGCAGACATAGTTCAGCTTTGAATTTGACCAACACCAGATAAGAGTTGCATCATTTGAGAGCAAATGAAGTAACAGCAAACAAAGGGCTGGAGAACGTGACAAATGGTACTAAACAAGGGAGTTAACCAGAAGAACAGAACCTCAAGAGCAATTAAGGGACGTTTCTCGAAACTCCTTGTTGTTCTTCTGAACAAATACAGTTTGAAGTGATTGCTGGTCAAGAATGCTATATTAAATTGAAAAAGTCATGCTTGATAATTTATAATGTAGCTCATATTTATTCACGTAGCATTTTGATCGCTTTCTATATTCCAGATGTTGTGCTGAGCACTTAGGGATAAAGGACGACACCACAGTCTTCACTGCTTAGCTTACCAGGCATCCCCAATATTGGACACTTTTGCTGTTCTAGAAAATAAATAACATAAAGAATAAAACCTGGTCATCATGAAATATATTGAAAAGATAGTGAAAATCTAGTTCCACAAAAGTTCTGAGCAGCTGTCACCTATGTATTCAACAACAACAAAATCTCAGTAGGACTTGAAGACAACATACGTGCCATTTGCCGTGGCCGTCCCTGGTTTTGGAACAATAAAAACAAGTTCTTCTCTGCTCCATCTACTCTCAATTGAGAAAAGAAACCCAGACACGTAGCTAAGTGAGGGGGGCCCCACGCAGCACCGACACCGCGCAGCGACGGGCCGGCGGGGCTGTGACGGTCCCGGGGCGCCCTGTGGGGCACACAGCGGACGGCCTCGCTTCCAGGGGGGCCGCTCGGAAAAGCTGACAATTCAACTGAAACTAGATACACACACAAGAAGCCAGGCACATGACCATCCGGGGAGGAACGTTCTGGAGACCAGTTCAGTTTCAGACAAAGTGTGAAGGCCCCAAAGCAGAAAGCTGCTGAGAGTTCTGAGCAGCTGACAGCGTGTGCAGACCGCCCTCGGCCAGCAGGCCCAGGTCCCAGTCGGTCAGGGTCCCTGGAGAGTCCGTCCCCAGTGCACTGGAGATGACAGGGAAGCAGCAGGCAAGGACATGGGGTGGCTACCTCTCTCAGGAAACTCACAGAGCGGGTGAGAAACACACTGTGAAGAGTGGGCGGTCGGCAGGTGCGTCACGTGGCAGCCGTGTGGCACGGCCCAGGGAAGGGACGGCCGCGGCTGGGCCCGGCACTGGGCGGACGCGCAGGGGAGGGCTTCGCCTGGAAGTACAACTGAGACGAGCTACGGAGGGAACTTCGTCCTCAAGGAGGCTGTTTTGATTTTAAAAATTATTTCTTTCATTTAAATGAATTTCCTTCAGTCATCTAACATTTGCCTAGTTTTGGTCTGGCTATAAATTTTGAGGGACATGTTGATGCACTGATCAGTATTCAAGCAAAAGTTGTAAATATGATAAATACTGTAAAAGATTAGAGGCTTGAGGATTAAGGAGCTGTATCTACTTGGGGCTTTGTGCGCTCACAGAAGTGAATTCATGGTTCAGTTTAACAATAGTTCAGGTTTAGCAGTATGTAAAAATTTAAAAAGTTATGCAAGGCATTCTTTCCACATTTCTAACAAAGTTCTACCTCCTGGAGACCATACGCTGAAAACCACTGCCTTGCGGAGGAAGGTGCAGCTCAGGGGCAGAGCGTGTGCTTAGCACACACAAGATCCTGGGTTCAAACCCCAGTGCCTCCACTGAACAAGTAATTAAATAAATAAACCTAATTACTCGCCCCAAACAAAAGAAAACCACTGTTTTAAAAAGGTGAGAATAATGTGATTTAGATGGTTTATAAATTAAAGAATTGAAAAAAAAATCTGCATAAGAACATGTTATAGAAAACCTGAAAATGTGTTCTCCAGCAATCATTAAAATGCATTTGGAGATAAAGGGTAGACCATATCCAGAAGTAAAGATCAGACCGATGAAACCGGATGCAAGGAAATAATGAAATAATATTTTATAACTTAGAAGGAGAAAGTAAAACTTTGAATCTATTAATTTTATAGCAAGCCAAACTGTTGTGGAAAATGCAGCCGTGACATCTACAATCTCAACCATACAAGACCTTTGAACTATTGCTACATAAAGACCAACTTCAAAAATGTTTTTTCACGAAGGAGCCTTGTGTCCTCTCCCAGAATCCACAAAATTGTGGCCAGCTAACATGCTGGCCGACAAGCAGGGCAAAATCTCAATTCTTGATGCTTACAAGGCAGTCATTTTTCTAAAATGTTCCTCAGTTTGATTGTGTCAGATATTTTCCCATGATTAGACTTAGGAAATTCCTTAATCTGTTTATAAACCAGAGGTGAAAAAAACCTGCAGTAAATATGTATTATGCAAAACTTTTCCACCATTTGCTTTACGATTGCACCAAGTCAAACGTGTTCACTGTCATGGCTTCTGTGACAGGAAGGGTCAGGACAGCCGTCATTTGCGGGTGGTGGGGACTTCGACATACAAAAGCCAAAGAATCAGGCCAATATTAGAATAAATGAGACTGCATTAAGGTCACCTAACAATCAATTACAAAAAATAATAGTATTTATTAATACTGGACCGACATCAGCAGCAAAAATGTAGCAAATGTAATACTAAACAAGATATTTCCACCAGCTGTAAAAACAGTAACAGTTCAAAGAACGGACCAAAGAAAGAAGTCAAAGATCTCTCTGGAGGAAAAGAAACCTTGTATTTGTTGAAGGACCTTTCAGATGGAGACACACTGCCAATCACCCCCATCTTTCTTCCCTGTGGGGCAGCAATATCTAAAGCTTAATCATCAGTGCGTCTTTGAGGGACTATTATGGCAGAACCTTTTCGTCAACGTGGTTGTGTGAGTGACATTTCTAACGTGAGGACCACCCCCTTTACGTTAAGGACATACTGGGAGAAGGGAAGGAGCCCGGATCCGTTTTGATGGTGAAACCGCAGTGTGATCCCCGCGGCTGCTTGCTTTGTAACTGAGTGCCAGCGGCACCCAGTTCTACCCGGCGACCCTGGACCGGGTGCCCAAGCTGGCCCCACAGGCGCAAGCACTGCTGGCCTCTCGCTCCGCCGCCTGCTCACCGGTAGGAAGGATGGTGTCGCTCTCCAACGGCTACCGGCGAAGAGCGCGCCCGTCTGGTGGATGACGGTCGGAACGTTGTTGAGTTTGGGAATTCTCCACTGATAGTAATTACTTGTGCTTTTTAACAGAAATTAAAAATGAATATGCTAAATATCTTGGACTATTTTCAATTGATATATAGTATTATTTATTATTAATTAAAATAGATAAAACTTCTAACAAATTATTTTTTATATTTTTTCTGATATTAATGGAGAGGGACTATACCGGAAAGTAGCACTCCCCACTGAACTATTTTGTTTAGTTATCGAACGCTTTTAAACAGTGTAGTTTAGAGAAGAATGAACTATTCATACAGTTATTTTTTTGAGACTGCTGGGAGAATTGATGCTAAACAAGAGGGTTTTAGAGCAGTAGCAGTGACATGTCTGTTGCTTATTCAAATTTGTCTTTCTGTCAAGACCAAGTTCCTCCAGGCAGAAGTTGAACGAAGTGCCCTGTTTATCTTTGTTTACTTATGATTGAGCCTAGTAGGTGCTCAGTAAAACTTTGTTGAAACAAAATGACATCCTGTCACTGGCCACGCCTCTGTTTCTGGAGAGCCTGCCGTGGGGAAACATACAGCAGTTGATTTCAATCAAGAGACTCTGAGGACCTGCTGACTGATTCGCTTCTGCCAAGTCAGAGCTAGTCTGTAAACTGAAACCGTCGGCTGCACACCTACTGTGTGCCTGGCATCGTTAAGTCGCACACCTACTCAGTAATCGTGAACAGATGGAATTAGCTGATATAAAAGAGCATGTTTTCCCCTCTCCACCCACAAACATGAAGTAGAAAAATAGAATTCTCCATCATTTTTTTTTTCCAACCAGGACATCTTCAGACGTATTAGTCAAACTTGGAGTCACTCCAACACTAACACTTATGTCTAAATTTAGAACTAATGAACTCTCTGCATGTACCAAACTAGAAAGCCCATATTCTCCAGACATTTTTATTCAACATAAATCTACTGCCAGAGAGAATATTAATGTTTCTTATTTAGTGTTACTGGCTCACAAAACTCAGTCTTCCTTAAAGTGCTTGGGAAAAACATATGCATATTCATCAGTGAGAACAGCAAGTTTGCAGAGAAAATGGATTTCAGAGACTCACAGAGCTCTCCATCTGAACGGGCCTTAATGCCCTCCCAGCCTGACATGCCTTGCCGATGCAACTCTTTCAAAACAACTTTCCTGAGTGAGCGTCCAGCCCTCTGAGCACCTGCCCTCCGAGGCACACCCACCCACCCTTGACTGGATCTGATGGACAACCTCCTGCCACAAAACCAAAATCCTTGTAGCTCCTGCCTCTCCACGTGCTTCAGCTTGGCTCCTTGGGGCGCACAGATTGATAACTGGAGCATGGCACTTTTTTTTAATGCTTGGTGGCCACCACCACGGATCCAGGGATCCTCCGTCTCCTGCCGTCTGGGTCCTCGCATCCCAGTCCTCTCTTCCCCGGAATAAAATGCCAGTTCCCATCTCCTTCCTCATATGCTGCTGTTTCAAGTTGCTCTGTCATCCTGAGCACACTTTTGTTAAGTTCCGAATAACGCAACGTTTCCTAACATGACATCCATCGTGACTCTTAAAAGAAGTTAGATGTGGAGGGGTAAGGAAAACGGATCCCTAGGGAATGTACCCAGACCCCCCCAGTGGTTATGACTAAAGCGAGTGAGGATTAAGGCAGTAGAGCTGACGTGGGGGGGAGGGGGGACCCACAGCTGCTTTGTTCACCGCATCACAGGAAGTAGCGTCACGAGGATGGGACGAGACCGCGGGGATGCGAAACTCAAGGACACCTTTCAGATCTACTTTGGGAGGTTAGCAGAAGATGACACCATTTATTTTAAATCAGAACATAAAGGGTAGAGTAACTTTACTTGTAGGAGGAAATGCTTGGTACGTTGGATATGTTTTCTTAGAGACATTTATTAGAATTGCTAGAGAGAGAAATTCTCTGGAGTAATTAAAATGTCTACATGCCAGTTACATGTTAAAGCATCTCATAGCTGAGTCCTCTCTCCCAAGTCCAGATCATCGTATGTGGTGCTTAACAAATTTAAGATACTGAAAATAAAATGAAACCCTTCTTTCCTACACTTTCTGCCTCATCTTCATAATCACAGTCACTACCATTTGGCCCATCTTCCTCGTTCAGAAAACGGTGGTCCTGCCCTGTGACTTGGCTTTGCTTTACTTTAATATTCAGTTACCACATTTTAGTTATTCATCCCAAAAATGCTATCAAATCTAGATGCTTTTTCCCTATTCTAATGCCATTCCATTAGCTCTGTCACTTGCCACTCGTCTTCAATATCTTGTGTTATTTCATAGCTTTTTAAAAAATTGAAGTATAGTTGATTTACAATGTTTCAGGCGTACAGCAAAGTGATTCAGTTTTATATATATATATATATATATATATATATATATATATATCCTTTTTCAGATTGTTTTCCATGATAGGTTATTACAAGATGTTGACTATAGTTCCCTGTGCTGCACAGTAGGTCCTTGTTTATTACCTGCTTTGTAAATAGTGTGTATCTGTTCATCCCAAACTCCCAGTTTATCCCACCCCCTGGCTTCAGGGGACCACCTACCATAGAAAATTCAGCCTCCAGAGCTGTTCTGTGCAGCTACACACTTTCTACTAAACTCTCTGCTGTATTTAACTAATGGCCCAGAGTTAATTTTACTTATAAATGTATCATTTATTAACAATTGATATTATAACTTGACCTGGTCCCCTCCCGGGCTGTCTACCTAATTTCTGTTTGTGCTCTATTCGAGGTAAATCTTTGAACTTTCTCCTACAGCTTCTAATTGCATTAGCGTCATCACACTTTAGCTTGCAGAGTTTTGCACACTTCCTGTTGGCTTTCTCCTGTCCAAAGGAATATTTGCTTTACAGCCTTCTTAAAATGAAAATGTATGAGAGACTCTGGGCCGAGGACAAGACGTCTGCGTGATTTTACCCACTGGAGTTTGAAAGCCAGGGCCCCACAGCTCAGGGTAACAGCCAAACTCCCTCGTATGAGACACAACTGTCCTTCATTTTCCAACTCTGTCCTCTTAACTACCTTCAAAATCCCATTTCCAGCTGTATTCGTCCTATATTTTTTTGAAACATTGGATTTCTCAATTTGTTCACTGCTCTCTAATCTCGGGGCATATTAGGTGTTTTAACGGTTTCATAAAGTCTTATCTCTGTGTGAGAGGCTTTTCTCTGTATTACTGCAAAATGTGGTTTGCAAATATCACCTCCTCAGAAAATAGTAACAGCTAACACGCACTGAGTGCTTGCGCTGCGTTGGCAAGTCCTTCCAAGGATCACCGCGTTCAGTCATCCCTGTGTCTCAAAGACGAGGCTTGAGCGGAGGAGCGCGCAGCAGCGGCCCGGCAAGTCACCTGTGTAAGCTGGTACAGATCCAGACCGAGTCCTGGGGAGGCAGGCGGTGGGCTCCCTGCCCCCGTCACTCTCTGTTGCTTTTCACTGGCTTCGTTTCTTTGTGGCAATCGCTGCATTCTAAAGTGATCTGTTTCATGTATCTATTCAGTATTCATATTATATTTTTCCCTGTCAGAAGCTGTGGGTCACTGGGATGGGGACTTTGACGCCTGGGTCCAGAACAGACCCTTGTACATGGAAGGTGCTCAATAAATATTTCTTGGACGGACGGAAGGATGAATGGACGGAAGGAAAGAAGGATGGGTGGATGGGTGGATGGGTGGATGGGTGGTGAATGAAAACATGGAAGGATGAGTGGGTGGAGAGAAGGACCCAGAGGTGAACGGGTGGACGGTAGGGAGACGGATGGTCCTGCTGCCCGGGCGGGTGAGGGAAACAGTGTCTAAGCAAACACGTAAGCTTTCTCCTGTTTCCTCTCCAGAGGGCTACTGGTTAGAGGTGCTACTACACTGCAGGACAAAAGCATCAGAATGACCTGGGGGCTCCTTAGAAACCCGGAACCTCAGGCTGCCCCCCAGACCCACCAAGTCAGAACCTTCATTGTGACAAAATTCCCAGTTAGTCCCACACACACTGAAGTCTGAGCACATTGGGGCCATCGTACATTTGAGTTTTTAATGAGAGGACAACACAAAGGATCTCACACTTACAATCAGTTTGTTGTGCACCTGAGAGCACTCTGAATTGAGAAGCTAAAAATTCTCTCTGTTCCACGTTAGAAATGAGATTATAATTTTCCCTGCTGTGTTCTGAGTGTAAAAATAATAAAAAAATTAAATACCATGTAAAGTGGAAAAAATTTCTAAGAAAATCATACAAAACTAAGCTAAACTAAATCCTTTTTAATGCTCTAAGAAGCTGATTTCCAAAAAAGGATGTAATTCATTGGCATTGCTAGCCCACTAAATATTATTTAAAAAGTGGAAATCACTTTTGCAAATATCCATAAATACTAAAAATGTGATTTGCCAAAAATAACTTTCAAATCCAACAGAAAAATACGAAAGGAAATGGGACTGCATTATTTCATGCAGTTTATGCAATTATTATCCTTATTCTTGTTCAAATTATGTGACATAAGAATTAAGAACAAATAATTCAGGGAGGGTTCTGGGAAGATGGCAGAGAAGGAAACATTGGGGACCTACCCCCCATCCAGACCACTTCCCCCGGGGAAGGTTCTGTCTGGTGGAGTTACCTGGGAGCTCTGGAGTCTCCTGAAGGGTGGCAACTTCCAGGGAAGACTTGAATGGTAATTAGGCTTTATTTATTTTTCTTAATGGAGGTACTGGGGGCTGAACGCAGTACCTCGTGCATGCTGAGCATATGCTCCACCACTGAGCTCTACCCTCCCGCCTTGGATGGTAAACTGCAGTCAGCTGTGGTCAGTGTCAGCTCTCAGCACAGAAGCAGCTACTTATCCTCCACCGCCAGCTCCTTGGTAGGCACCTGACCAGGTGCTCCTGGAAAAATTGCGTGTACACCGCAAGCAGGAGCCGGGGGTGGTTGGGGAGGGGGCAGTAAATGACCCTGTCTCCTGAACACCAGGGCTCTGTGCTGGGATGGCTGCTTCTGAGCATGGAGATGCAGACAGAGAGGCAGCCGCCAGTGTGGGAGCCCCTCCCCCACTGCTGACCGCCCTCCCAGACCAGCTGACGTGGCGTCCAGCAGATTCAAAGCACCAGCACCCTGCGTTCCCCACCTTCATTCCTGTCTTGCCCCTTTGGGATGCAGACATTAAGGACTGGGACATGTGAAAGAACTCTGGAGGCTAGTCAGCAAGCCGTGCTCGCTCGGTCCAGAGGTCCATCCCAGCCACCTCTTCTTAGCAGCTTCCTACCCCTGTGTCTGTACTTGGCCATTGTTCATAGAGTGGAGGCTCAGAAAATGCCTTTCCTCTGCTAATTTCTGTAATGTACGGCTGTTTTATTCACGATAGTGAAATATTAATACAAACACTAAGCACACTTTTATTGAATAATTACTCCATATCTTGTCTTATTTAATCCTGACCATAACCAGAGAGATGGATCATGTTCAATTATCTGGATGCAAGACTCTGGTGCTTGAAAGAGTATGTAATTTCCCCAAGGTCGCAGTTGATTAGGGCCAGGGTGAGACCTGACCCAGTCTGGCTGGCTGCAAAGTTCTTGGTCATAAACTCTGAAATCTGATAAGGGAGAAGGAAGCGTCTTCTAAGAACAGCTTTTCACCAAATCGACCATTTTTTATGCTGAGAATTCTGAAGTCTTGGCAAGTCAAGGAATGCAAGTAAGGTGGATGGTCAGTCATTCTGTTTCTGTGAACCGAACACCTGAGGTATTTTCAAAAAAGAGGGGCCAATGAGGAATGGGTTTGAATGAGGGGGGAAAAGTTTCCCATTTTTTTAGCATTGAAAAGTGGAACCCTCGGGAGTAGACTGCACGAAGAAACAGCCGTGTCATCACAAGCCCGTCGTGAGTCAGCGTGTGTACCTAGCATGTCATGTTTGTTACTGAGAAATATGTTGTTTAAAATAAGTATGGCTTATAATCACACTCTTCCTAATGTTCTCTGACTTATAAAAATCGTTTTAAAAGCAACCATTACTTCCATTCTTCCTTGAATTTTTAGAAAGCACTGCTTTACTGTTTTATAACTAGTAGGAAATACTATAAAATTATGCATAACTCAGTACTTTAAAAGTCTCGTTTGCCTAGACTGAAATGTTATTCCGTCTGCCATTTAAAAATGGCTTTGTGTTGAAATATAAAAACTTGCAAGCAATGAGTTCATTGAGTGGGCTAATTGCTGTTGTTATTCAAAACTTAAACCAGGCAGGGGAGCTGCACCCGTGTGAAGAGGGGGGAGATCTGCTCCGCGTAAGCTCACAGACGTTCCACCAGGGCGCGTGGCGCTCGCTTCCCTTGGTCCACGTTACTCTGGTCACTTTTATTCACAGTTATTGGGCCAGTGGTTAATAATCTGAAATTTCGATGCAACTGATGCAGAAGACACAGTGCTGTCGACGGGGTCATTGATTTTTCGACTTCACACCCGCTTTGTGTACCAAGTTATTAATCAGTCTGAGTGGCTCCGTTGGAGACGTGCTGATTAATAAACCCTTCTGATTAACTCCTTGCTGTACCCTTGACCCCATTATCATCGCTGCAAAAATTTTACAGTCTTTCATCATATTGTGCAAGTAATCTATACGGTGGTTCGATAGCCACCAAGACACAGGCAATACCATTATTTTTCAGACATAAGGGGAAGGACCTCCTTTTGGATAACACTCACCTTGGTCTCAGAGGTCAGTAAATGAACAAGGAAAAGCAGCTCCAAGCCAGGTATCTGCAGAGGTATGGAAGCAGAGCAGGAGCGAGGGGCCGGGGAGTGGCCGCTCTGGCCTGGGCACCGCAAGACGTGGCTTCTTTTACTAAGACCCAGAGCACTCATGCAAACTCGAGAACTTTCCAGAAGACTCATTCCTTAATGTGAAAAATTAGGGTGGCGGACAACGTGATTTCTAAAGCACCAGTAACGCTGCCCAATCTTGGGGCAGCTCCTGCCTCCTCTGGGAACTTTCCTGGCGACAGAGTGGGACAGGCATTCCTGATGCTCAATGTTTGAGTTCTTTGTGACAAGCTGCAGACATTGTGATTGAGGTTCCATCGAAAAAAATTGTGTATATTCAAGGTGTCCAGTGTTACATTTTAATATACGCATGTGCTGTGAAATGCCTGCTGTACTAAGCTAAGTCACACGTCCACCACCTCACAGCTTCTTTCTGTGGTGAAAGCACTTAAGGTCTACCCTCCTAGCAAATTTCAAGAACCCCAAACAGTGTTATTAAACGTGGTGTGCACCTCAGATCCCCAGGGCTTATCTGTCTTGTGACTGAAGCTTTGTACCCTTGACCAACCCCGTAGCAGTCCCTGGTTTACTAGGGTGTGTTCATACACACAACAGAATATGAATAAGCCTTAAAAAAAATTTATAAAAGGAGATCCTACCATTTGGACAACACAGATGGTCCTGGAGGACCTTATGCTAAGTGAATTAAGCCAGGCACAGAAAGGCAGACATGGCCTGATCTCACTTATATGTGGAATCTGAAGAATTCAGACCCATAGAAGTCACTGTTCCTTTCAAACTTCAGGGAGACAGGCAGCAGCGTATTGGCTCTCTGTCCCCGCAGGGCGCGCCGCTCACACGCAAGCTCCCTTCCCAGCTGCGCAGAGAGGAGAAGAGGCGCTGTATTTAATACACCTCGCTTGTCATCATCACCGTCATTGTTAGTACTTTAGTGTCCTTTGAATGTTTCTCTTTTTTCCCTTTTTACTCCGTATTCCAGTGGGCAAGGCATATAATTCTCAATTTTCCCTATTACCAAATCAGTAACACACACACACACACACACGAAAACTTGTTTGCTTAGAACTTCCTTCTGAGTTGACATAACGTGTTGAGAACTGATTCCGTAAATATTGTCACCACTCTGTCCATCAGGTCCCCAGAATGATTCCTTCCTCCAAGACCACAGTTGTTACCAGATCCGCAGGGGACAGGAGACAGTCTGTCTTCCCTTCCTCTCTAGGAGGCCAGCCTCCTTTTCACCAGGGTTCTGTGCTTTTAGAGAGAACGCCTTAACTGCTAGACACCTGGACCTGCCGTTCCAGGGCCCTACCTGCAACCCCAGAGCTATTCCTGCAGACGCAAATTCAAACAGGTAACATCCATCATTGCTGAAATGTTGCTAATCTGAAGACGGCACTTAGGTGAGGAAATGGAGAGAGAAGAGTGGGAGGTTCTTTGGAAATGAAGGACAATTAGTCAACAGTTACAGTAAAAGGGATTCCATTTGGCCAACAGAAGAATCTTTTATCCAAAAGATGGTCTTTTTCCGTCCACAGAGTTCCTTTCATGTGGTCCCAGCAGACCCATGGGTGCCCTGCGGCCACTGCACAGGTGCTGCTTTTATCCCCCCCACAATCGCCTTTGTCTGAATCAACGGCCTGGCGGCAGCGACCTGGAGTGAGGGGTGCGGGGCCCTTAGACTCAGGCCTCAAGGCCGGGCCTCCGCGGCCGCATTGTGGAAGCTGCCTTTCACTCGTCCGGCCTTGGTCGCCTAACTGACGGGACGCCGCGTGGTTCGCCTGCACTTGGCACAGACAACAAGCGCGTCGAAGGGCAGCTCTAAGTGTCCCCGCATTTGATTTCAGTTCATCCCACCGCAGGTGGGTTTTGAATTCCTATCCCAACCCTTTCAAAAACTGAAGACGCTGAGGATCCTCAGAAACAAAATGGCATTCCCAAGGCAGACGCAAAGGCAAACCCAGACAGCGTCCGCTGACCTTGTTTCCTGGACTATTAGAAGCATCTGAAATGTATCACCCCCGCAGCTCCGCAGCGCACTGCTCCCCAGGGTACCGCTGTACAGGAAGCAGACATGCCCTGTCTGCCGGCTTACAGCCCACCGGGCACTCACTCCAGGCGTGTGGCCCTGTGTGATCTCGCCGCAGAGGGCGTTACCCCTGGGGTGGGCAGCGCCCGCTTGGCCACTGCAGAGCGTCTTTCTTCCGGTGCACAGTGGCCTCACCCAGAGCTGTGAGACATGCCGGTCCTCAGCCTTTGTTGCAGCTCGTCCCTTCTTTGAATGCAGAACTCTGACATTAATAACCACGTGGGGCTGGACACAAAATCTTACACGCGTGGGTCTAGTGAATGACTATTCTATTTTATGACTCTTTTGTAAGAGTTAGACTTTATTTGCAAATGCTCATTAAATAGACCTCAAGAATGCCACAAGCGAACCCTGTGTCTCCTGTGAAGGGAGAACCGAGACGCGAGGAGGTTTTATGATTCACCGGCTGAAATGACTTTGTATAGGAAATTTTTTCCTGATAATAAAATTGCTGACAAGTGCTTATGCTCATTTAAAACCCATGTTTTACAGAACCTTCAGTTCATTTCCTTTTCTTCTTCCCACCAAAGGACTCCAGCAAAGTTAATATTAAAACACACACACACACACCTCGTAAGACAGAAAAAAGAGTATTCATTACTAATAAAATCTGAAAGCTGTGGTCCACGTGTTAACCTCTTTGTAAACAGCAAATGTTGCAACGTGCCCATTTATGAATAGCAAGTGCTTTGATTCTTTGGTAAACATTATAGAGGAGATGTGAAGGAAAAAGCAAAAATCAGGGTAACGTGACTATAGAGACTTTTGGAAAAAGTGTCATCTTCTTTTGCAGTCAATGCTGTTTCCTTTGCTGATTAGTATATTTTGACTGAAATATGACCACAAATGACTTATTTGCATTAAGAATATTTTATAATCCGAAGAAGCAAGCTGGCTGATTTCCCATCTACTTAAGGACAATTATTAGAGCACAAAAATATTAGAACTGGGATTTTCAAGGCATTAAGAAATTAATTCTTCATTTTCACTAGAAAATGTTTCACTATAGAATCATTCACAAACTTAGACAGGTAGAAACTCAGGGAATCACACCAGAGGCCTCCGCGTAGTCAGACAGCGAAAGAGAGGTCAAGAGCTCTGACATCACATCCCTGGAAGCAATATGGTTCCACCTGGGTGCATGCCATTCATTTCATTAGGGCGTCATGGGAAACCGAAGCACCGTTCTGCATAAGCACGTACGCTGTGCCAAGACTTCGCGTGAAAGTAGAATTCTTCTGGCTTGCAAGGGGAAGTTTTCCTGACCTAAAAGTTCAAAATGAGTGTCACGTGGGCTTTCGAGCAACTGGTGACCAACAGCTTTAACCATCATGATTACCACTGAGGACAAACTATGGGCAGATGAAAAAAATGGCTAAATGGTTTTGTATTTTTGTTTCATGTTACGTGTGTTAGAATCTGTTTACTTTAAATTTCTTAAGTGCTTTATTCCTGGGGTTAATGCCATAAGAGTAATTTCCTACATATTCCTGTTTGCCAACAAATTCTGAGATATCTTTTTTCTTTGGAAAAAATGTATGTATTTCACTCATAATCTCTTATAGCTTATTTAGAAACACTCTTAAACCCATCCTTTTAAAGGAAAGTCTCGACCACTATGCATTCAACTATCCCACCCACAGGACTAAACAATAGGAACATAACATTAAGAATAAAAGCAGTAAATATGAAAAATCAAAACCCCAGTAACTGTGCCACAGGCAGGCGATTATCATCTCATTGGCGAGGGAATCTCCCATTTCAATCATGCTGCTTAGAAGCCATTTGATAAATGATATGTTTTAGTTATTGACTTGCTCAAAGTTTCCTTCTAGGGTCACAGCCGACAGCAAAATGTGACAGCGAGCTATTGTGACCTGCCTGGAACCCACACAATGTTCTGGCTCAGAGCATTTAACTGATAGATGGAGAGGGTGCTGCGTTCCTCTTTCCCCATGAGCTGCAGGCATTGAAACAGATGCTGGTACCACCTCCTTTCCAATCATCGTGCTTTTATTTGCAACTGCACCGGCAGCTGCACTTCAAGGATGACTCCGTACGTAAGTGCCCTTTACCCCTTTTTGGCTGCGGTGTGACTCAGGCTGAGATTCTCAGCTGCAGTCTCAATAGACGCCAAGAGGGTAATTCTATTACTACTTAAAAATGAGCGGAGGAATTCTTCGCTGATGACGTCCTACAAGCGAAACTAATCTAACGTTTTCGCATCCCGTGCAGTGGTGGTTAAAATGCTCACTGTTAAGGCTTTACTGAAAATTAGTTGTTATTTGGATTGGCCAAGCTCACAAATGATCAGCCACATCACTCCCCACGTGATTTAGCAAGGCTGAGGGCCCCCTGACGCCAAAGTTCTCCCCGAGTCTCTCTCTGTTTCTTCCAAGTGGAGACTCAGACCTCAGGGAGGGAGGGGACAGGGGACAGGGTGTGAGGGGAAGAAAGAAGGGAACATGATGTTAGGACATTCATAGCAAGCCTTATGCCCTGGGGTCAGAGAAGTCTGCCCAAAAATGTTATCCTTCAGACACATGCTTGCCTGGCTAAGCTGCTCTCCGTGCTTCCTGAGAGGAGTCCAGGGGGAGGTGCGGGAAGTCAGCAAGAGGCAAGACCGAGGAGTTCTGAGTCGCTGCCTGTTTTTCTGCAGGAGAGATAAGAAAGCGTGGACACAGAGGCGGCTGCACCTGGAGTGTGGTCACCCCGGCGGATTCGGATTCTGCTGTGTGTGTGAACACACGCGCTAGTAAGCCGCTGGGTGCTAGCGGGCTGGTCAAGGGGTACTGAGCTTCAGTTACAAGAAGGACAAGCTCTGGGGACCTGACGTACACGAGGTGGCTCTCAGCAATACTGTTTTGTGTTCTTGAAATTTGCTAGGACAGTAGACTTTCTCGCCACAGAAAGGAAACGCTGTCAGGTGATGCTTGATTAATCATTTCACAACATATACGTACAATAAAAGATAACGTTGTGCACCTTGAACATACACAATTTTTGTCAATGAAACCTCAATCATATAGGTATTTTGTGGAGATGCTAGCATGGCCTCGGTAGAAGCCAGCCAAGGAGCTGGCGCATTAGGACAGAGCTGTTACCAGAGCCGGCGGCCGGCCAGCTGACCCTGCGTCCTGGGAGGGCCTGGAGAACACCCCGGCCCCAGGGCCCCGGGGCTGCTTGTCTGCTGGCCGCTCTGCTAGGCGAGCTCCCCTCCGAGCCCGCGTGCTCACGGCCCGACGGCGTGCAGTCTGACAGCTTCCAGTCACGGTCTGAGCTCCTTCCCGGACGGACAGTTCTCGGGGGGAGAAAGTGACGATGATTTCCTTTCGTATGAACTCTCCCGACTCCCTCTCGTTATTCCCCATCCTGTTCCCCCGCACCCTCATCTGTCTCCCTTCCCCGCGCTCACACCCAGCAGGTACTCGCAGACGTGGATCATGTCCCCCTCAGTCGTCACTTAGGGGACTTATTCATGCTGCGTTCCTTTAATGTGTCCTCATCAATCAATGCAAACAGCCCCTTAATCCTTTTCACTGCTTTTCCCCAAACTCCCATCAGGTTTTCCCACATCCTGCACACACAATTAGGGATCCAAAGGCCGGATAAATACTCTAATACGTGGACACGCCGGATTCGCTGGGAAGCCGCTTCCATTTTTCTGGCTCAAGTTGACCGTCTCACGGTCACAGTTTTAAATTTCATGAACTCCCTAAAAAGGATCTACCGTCCTGCCACGTAGGAGACTTTTAATTCCCACAACCGCACGGCTGGGCAGACAGGCAGGCGCTCGCATTCCCAGCCCGGAGATAAAGGTGCTCAAGTACCAGCCAACGCGTGGGTGTTCACAGCAGGTACTTCTCCTGGAGACGGTTTCTATTAAACCTGAGTTCATTTCATTACATAAAAATATATACATTAGTCCTTTTTTAGTCAATTGGATCATTTGAAGATACCCAGGTAAATGTAACAGAACCAAAAGATTATGAAAATGACAAGTTTTCATATGAGTTTTTGGGAGTCTGTAATTTTTGTGATAAAAACGGTTTAAAGCCACATGGAAGTGAGGATGGTTCTAGCCCTAGGAGTGTGTCGCGGCTTCCTCACCATCTCCCGACTGGCGCCATTCGTTTTATTTTGAAGCACACTGTATCCCTTAGAGGTCTTGTCCCCATCCTGGGTTTGGAGAACACAGAATGAAAAACAAAGAATGTAAAATGCAGCAGTAACGTTTATTCTCACTGCGTGCTGAATGACAGTGCCTGCCGGGTAGGGCGGGTGCTGTCACGGTTAATTCCACCTGGTGTCCTTCCTCTGCTTCTAACCCTGGTTCCTACAAAGCTTAAACTTTGACTGTGGCTGCCATCGTGTGTCCTCATTGTCTCAGGCCTAAGGACGCTCTCCTGAGGGAGGACCCAGCGCTGCCTCACGTGACAGATGGACAAACTGAGGACAGGGAGGGAGAGGGAGCCGGCCAAGGCCACGCCTGTCCAGAGGGCTGGCGTCCAGCCCTCCCACTCTGGGTCCTCTGGCTACTGGGCTCCAGCACCACAAGTTCTGGGCAACATGCAAACGCGCTGTAATCACAGCCATTCTCTTAATCCTGTGAGTCTTTACAGCAGCGTCTTACTTGTCCTGCAATAACTGCTGGGGTTGCTGAGAACTGAGTCAGACAAAAGGGACCCCTAGCTGCGCTCTGCATTAAGTATCACCGTGTTTTTTCAACATCCTAAATACAACGCTCTGCTTTGGAGATACTGTTACAGATTTAACTCTCCCCACCAAAACAGTATCCTTAAAAGCAGCCCCCCGCCTCCCCCAGCTTAGTGGGGCTTCCAAACGCCCCCTCCTTTTCCCCAGGTAAAACCGGCGCTCACCTGCGCAAGCATCCCTTAATGAGGGGAGGCAGCAGCAGGGTTTGTACCTGTTTCCAGACACGCGCCTGCAAAGACGAGCGCGCTGCTCCCACCGAATCATCCGCAGGCTTTCGAGTCTTGACTTTTTTTTTTTAGTTGCACTTTATCTCCTAGGAAGTTGGTTCCCTGAGGAATGCGTGAGGGTGGTTCTCGACAGGGAAAGCAGACAGGAAACCAGAACGCCCAGAGCAGCGCAGGGACCCACAAGGCCCGTCCGTCCCGGCAAGGCCCTCTGCTCCTGGCCTGATGGGCTCTCCGCTGTGGCCCAGGCGCGCGCTCTCAGTGCGCTCCAAGGGCGCCAGACACATCTGCACACACTGCCCGTCTTCTCTGCCCGCTAAGCCGTCAAAGTCGCAAGATCCAAGAGTCTGGTTGGTCCAGGCCACTGCCATCAGCTGAGGGCCATCCCTGCACGGCAGCACCGCCCTTCATCCTGCTCCACTGGCCGCAGACCTGGACTCATCTCAAGCCACCCCTTCCCTTGCTCAGCGTGCGCACAGAAGCTCCCTGGATTGATTTCTCCCACGCAGCTCGGTTCCGTCAAATTTTCTCCATTGCCTCCACCGCTCCCTGAGTCTGAACTGTTACTATCTCCACCTTAGGTTATAGGTTCCAGGCTCTTAATTCATTACCATCTCCAAAACCTTCATCCCTTTGCAGCCGGAGCATCCATCCAAAAACCAAGTGTGTCCAAGACACTCCCGTGCATCACTTACCCACTTTGAAGGACAGTCATGACTTTCAGAGGAAAACAGACCAGAATCTCCAACTTCTGGCCTGTTTGCCCTTCAGGCCCAACTACTGTCTCTGCTCTGTTGGTCCTGTCCAACCGCAGCGACGAGCCTCTTGGTGCCCAAGCCCAGGCTGGCTGCCACCACAGGGCCACCTTCCCTCTGCAGCTGCCACCCTCAAACCCTCACCGAGTCACCGCCCCGCGGTCCTTCAGACTTTGGGGTGGCTGTACAGCCAGGGACGCTCCCCTTGCCGCGGTGAGTCGTCTTCATTACTGTGTAGGTCCGTGACCACTGCTCGCCCCCTTCACAACATTCATCTGTAATTATGCACGGTTGACGGAAGCTACATGATGCTTGTCAGTCTTCTCTATTAGAATGCATTCTGCACAAGAACAGGTCACAAGTCTGCCCTTGTATTGCGAGCGTAACTACTGTGTCCCTTTCTTCCCCCAAATTCTGTGATTCTACCTGAATCAAGGGCCTTGATGTCCCCAGTGTCCACAGTGCACCTTCCTAGAGACAAGCTACGGAGGAGCAACTGCAGGTCACAAGTGGTACCCGCAGCCTGGTTGCTCTTACACGCATGAAACTTGAGCGCAGCAGAAACTGGAAGCATTTACACTTGCACTTTGTTTCTTGGGTGTCATTTAGAATTCACTTCTCTGATCTAGTTTCCTCATCCAATGACTATTTCTGAAAATTAAACTTTGTTGTTGTTATGGTTTCCATAGACTTCTAATGGGGTTCTCGCTAGACTGCATACACCATTAATGTGTTAACGAACTTGGATGATTTATGCCACGGGCACTTGGTCTGTGCCTTTGCCCCAAGATACCCAGTTGGCAAACCTCTCACCTTTTCAAGGCTTTGCTGAAATCCCACCTTCTCAATAGACTGTTCTCCTCAACACCATCGCCACCACAGAAATGCTGACCTCCTCACCAAGCTGTACAAGTGTTCCTTTAACTTCTAACATTGTACACAATTTACTCATTTTGGTATTTATTATTCATCATCTGCCTCCCTCAGCTCGATCTTTGTATTGTTTTATGATACATCCAGACCCTGAACAGTGCCTTGTGCATAACGGTGCTTAATAGATATTGATTAAGTGAATGATAAATGATTTCTTTTCAGAGGTAAGTCTACAATTAAATGATGCTTCTCTTTCTTATGCTTGTGTAGAAGGTCACATATGCTTCTTTTTTAAACACTTCTTGACTAAAAGAACAAGGGCAACCACAACAAAAAGCCTCCAAAAGAAACCTCGTCTTGTTGGAGTCCCTGACCCAGCCTCCACGAGCCAGCTCGAGCCGTGGTAACAGAATGCCACGGCCGCACGGCTTCCAGTGACAGCCATGTCCTTCTCACGATCTCTGGAAGCTGAAGTCCAAGATCGAGGCGCTGGCGCTAACCCTGTCATGAGGGCCCCATCCTCACGATCTCATCTCACCCTGCCCTAAGGTCCCGCTTCCAAGTACCGTCACACTGAGGGTTAGGGCTTCAACAAAGCAATTCCCAGGCAGGGACACACATTCAGCCCATAATAGAGTCAAACGATGTTTCTCTTAACACCCGCTTTTCTGATTGCTTCACTAACTTGTTCTAAGTTGTCTACGTTACTGTATGAATAATTAAGCAATACATAATATTAGTGAAGAAGCTGAGGTGTGATCAGTCAGAGAGTCAGAGAAACTGAGATGAAGTCTGAAATCTGCACCCGAAATCGCCAACTCTGCAGCTTTGCCCGCAGGTGGGAAAACTGGACGCGGATCTTGGGTCACCAAGACCCCAGCGCGGTCAGGTGTCTGGTTCTCCTGGTTTGTTCCTAAAAGCACACGTCGAATCCTCCAGTTAACATCCTCATCGCCCTCCCAGACACACATGCCTGGTCGTGAATATTTCTTTCTCCCACGTTAACCCCTGTGGGCTCGGTTCACAAGCCCTCAGCATCGCTAACTCGGAACCAAAGGAAGCAAAGTCCTCACAGACCCCTAAACGGAGAAGGCTTCCTTGTGGCCGGCACACGAGAGACCCTAAACACAAATCTGAAAGAATAAAATAATCATTTTCACCATGCCTGTGCAAACTATTTCTAAACATTTTAGTTAACAGGAGACTTGCTGCGGCTCATAAGAAAGAAGAGAAATCTGCCGGGAAAGGCACTGCCTCTCTCGCTTTGCTGATATGAAGTGGAGACGAGGCTGGCAGAGCTTCTGCACCTCTTCCTGCCTTGGACACAAAGGTGGTGCCTAGAAGTGTCCTAGCTGCGAGGGGACCAAGAGCAGTGACATCTTCAAGACCCTGGATTTCACACTGCTGTGCTGCTGGGTCAGAGGTTGCCATCACATCCTCCCGGCTGCACAAACAAACGAATGCATTCCTAGCGGAGACAGGTCTTTATTCAGAGCTAAAGCATTATAAGGAAAAAGCTGGCGCAATTTAAAACCTTATTAGTAACCTCGTTCACAAACAATGTTGCAGAGAAATATGTAAAAAAAATAATCAAATGCTACTCTGAAGTGACTGCTGGGGGAAAGAAAGACATAATCAAATACAAAGGGAGAGTGTGGAGATTCTAACGGACACAGCAGTGATCTATTTTTAATGTTTCTGTCACATTGAAAGTGATTTATCATTTGTTGGCAAAGCAAGGCTGAGGTTTATCACAAAGTTAATGCACATATTAATCATTAATTATTAGCAGTGATCAAGTCTCTATAAAACCCTTCATGCTTGCCTAAATGAGCATGTCTGTCCTGATCCTCGTACAGCCCTCCCTTTTTCTAACCAGATATTTAAAGAGACAGTTAACCTCAAAGGCGCATGAGAGCCCATGGCCAGGAGGGCACGGCTGCAAAACTGTCAGAAAGGCTGTGATTCATTGGAGGTCGTTTTATTGGAGAAATTATGGGTGGAAATGGCTATAACAGAATCGTTCAGCCCTCCGTCAAAGCAACTTTCTAAAACTGGGATTGAAAGCTGGAGTCAAGGTCAGAGTGACAGGCTGACACTGAGCTTTACAGCAGAGCTCCAAACAGGGACCACGCCGCTCAGACGCTAGTGATGAGAGCGGCTGTAGGCTTCCTGTCTTGGGGGCAGAAATGAGTTTCAGCGTGTCTGCCCTGGAGAGTGCTCTGTTCTGGCTTCCCTCGTGCGGATGCTATGGTCTGCATGTAAAGGCACAGAAGTGAGACACACAGGGAGGTTTTTAATGCGAGCCCAGACCATGTTGATTGCTGGATGTCTTGAGACTAAGTTGGAAAGGGGAGAAGGCATTTCTGTTCCTTTGAGAGCCATTTTCCTGTGACAATAATTCAGGCCAGCATCTTCAACTCTAAAAATAACTTACAAGGACATACGTGGTGGAAAGGCAACCCTGACGAGATGAAATGAACTCTGGCCTTGATGGATCCGGAGGGGAACCACTACCATGCTACCGGCTCTTTGCTGCTCGAGGCCCCCCAGCCTACGTGCTGTTCCAGGAGGCAGCGAAGCTCAGCGGAGCAGAGTGTACAATCTTCAGAGTGTACAGCTTCACAATCGGCTGTCCCTGCTCCGCCACGGAGGAGCCCGGTGCCAGTGGTACTTTCACTAAGTGCGTCTAAGCTCCCAGCTCATCTGTGAAATGGGGACATTACCTCTCGTCAGAGTGTTGATGCGATGGGTGAATTCGGCAATGCACAAAGAGCCCCCACCACAGAGAGTAAGAAATGGCCCAGGAGAGCGATGAAATGGAGAGAGGATACGATGACAGTGTGTTGGTGGAGAATGACGCTACCATCATTACGGTCCATTATACATGAGACTGTGTTTACGTACAGCTGATCCCTGAACAACCAGAGGGCTGGGGCACTGACTGTCCCCACAGCCAAAATCCACATGCAGCTTCATGGCAGGCCTGGGTACCCACGGTTCACCCGCATCCGTGGGTCTGCATCAACCAGCTGGGGATGGCGGAGGGCTGACTGTAGTGTTTGCTACAGAAAGGACTCCCTGGGTGCGTGGACTGAGCAGCTCAGGGGACACTGCAGTATGACCGTCGTGTTACAGTCCCGTAAACTACCACTCAATTGAAGTGTCAGCTCTCCAGCACGTCGGTCCTGTGTTGACTTTTACTGGGCGCACTGAGACACTGTCACATGCACTAGGGGACCTTCAGAAACTTTTCAGACCTGGTCGCTGTCCTCAAGGGTCATGGCTGTTCTGTCAGCAGGGAGAGCAGAGGGCCATGGGTGAATCATTTGACCATTTCTGAAGGAGGAGGTCAGAGGAGGTGTTGGTCAGGTGCGAAGTGTGGCTGGGAATTCTGGTGTCCAGGAGCTCGGAGGCGGGGAGGACGGGACGTGCACGCGGTGCGCAGGGGGACACGGTGTGGCCGGGCTGGGCAGCTCGGCCGTGACACACGGTCCTACAGAGCGCGGGGGCAAAGCTAGACAGTGGAGGCTGAGGTAAGAGGCCCATGAATCTTGCTCTGGAAAACTGAGGCTCTGTGAGGCTTTCTTGGTTCAATCGTAAACGAACTGAACAGCCAACATCGCTGCAGAGCCAGCAGGTCCTAGAAGGGCAGCCGCCTCCCGGGTCGGGCAGCTTGCCTTCCCGGCGGGGTGGCTTTGGGCGAACCATCCGGGCTCCGCAGCCTGCAGTCTCCTCGCCTGCAGAGAGAGGAGGCCACTTAGGCACAGAGTCGCGCCGCGGACTCAGAGCCCCGCAGGCCGCCCCGGTTGTCGCGCTCGGCAGGGCGGCCCGTCACTCAGGGACAGCGCGAGTCCCCGCTCTCGCCCGGGACATCAACCACAGTGTCTCAGACAAAGAATTAAGGGACTTTTGTTCAGGCTGAAAATATCGCGTGTGCACAGAGGGCGTCCCAGACAAGAGCCGACGGGAAGAGGACACGTCAAAGCGCCCGACCGCGCAGGGGTCCCTGCCCGGCGGCGTCAACTGGCGCGTGGGCCCGGCCCCCCTGGGTGGCCGGAGATGCCGCGGCGACGTCGCTTACTCACTCAGCTCTGCCTTTGCTGCGGGGCAGAAGGCGGCGCTGGGGACGCGGGGCCGCCGGACACGAAGCGACACCGCCGCAGCGCCCCCTGAAGGGACGGAGAAGCACCGCGCGTCTCTGCGGCGGCTCCGGCGGCACGAGCCGGCCTTCTGCTCAGCGCTTCTCTGGCCGCGCTACCACTCGGCGTTAATTTTAGCCAAGCGAATGATTTCCCTTCTTTCAAGGTAACTTAATGGTGGAAGAAAATCCGCCTATGAATACACAATTTCTATTAGTTTCTCTAGTCAATTAATAGCTTATTGGTAATTTGGGGGGGGGGGGGAATTAGGTTTATTTATTTATTCTAATGGAGGTACCGGGGATTGAACCCAGGACCTCGCGCTTGCTAAGCACACGCTCTACCACTGAGCTCTACCCCCACCATTAGTAATTTTTTTACATGAGAAATCTTTTTTTTAAAGCAGTCGTCTATATGTGTTTTCTTAAACTACCCCCCAAATTTTAAATAACCAAAAAATACAACGAACCGTGCTTTTTAAAACTTTAATGTATGAAATTTAAGCGGCAGAGAGATGCCTGAACTAACAAGGAGAACTGTATCCGCTCAGAACCGTGGAGAAGGAGCTTGGGAAGAATACAGGACTACGATGCCAATTAGGTTTTTGAAAAATGAAAGCAATTTCAAAAGGAGAAGTTTGGCATCCTATACACTGGCTGTATTTACTTTCCATAGAAATAAAGTAAAAATAAAGACAGCAAATTATCACTTGAGGGGGGTAGAGGTCAGCACAGCTACATGAAGCACAGTTCAGTGGCAGATCCAGTGGGAGAGTTCGACGTCCCTTCAGAACCTTGACTGGCTCCCTGGGTGCAGACTAAGATTCATTTAGGTAATTATTTTTGAAGTAACTGGAGGAGCCAAAACTACCTTAGATAAATAATGGAATAAATTTAAGTGTTACTTCAGTAAATCTTTAAAGAAGTTTTTTTTTTTTTTAAATTAAAATGTTACTTAAATGCTTAGGCAAAAAGCTATATAATCTTTATTTGAATTTGCCAACTTAGCAGAAAAGTAAAATGTTGGCATTCTATTGAGAGAGAGAGACAGAGACAGACAGACAGAAAGACAGAAGAAGGACGAGGAGGAGGGGGAGGAGGGGAGGGGGGAGGAGGGGAGGGGGAGGAGGGAGAAGAGTGAAAGGCTGAGGTGGAAACAGACGAGCTTGGTCTCTTGCATTTCCACCACTGCTCTGCAAAGACTATTACGAGACTAGCTCTTGATTCCAGGAGAAGAATGGAGCTCACACAGCCCGGTCCAGCCCAGCCCATCCGTAGCTGAGTACCAGACACTCGATGGAGCCCTGTCAGGATCAGCAGATCCACCCAGCCAAGCCTGGCGTGTCGTCTGAGTCTCAGCTATAACCATGCGTGCCTGCTGTAAGCAGGCACATTTAAGGATGGTTTGTTAAGTGGCATTTTATGGCAGTAGCTAACTGACGCATAGGCAAAAATCCATGAGATTAATTAACATTATGGATGTGTCTATAAATTGCATAAGATAAATATATACATAAAATGCACTTTTTTAATTTAAAAATTGAGATGAATATACAATAACATTTGAGAAACAGTATACATATACTATATATTTAAACATCCAATATAGCATCTAAAAGAAACAGAATTTTCAAAAAAAGAAGGTAATTTGATTTTAATATTCTAAAAATAACATATATTATATAGATATTATATACGTATAAAGGATGAAATACTAAATGTGTTCAACACCAGTAAAAATCATTAAAAATAGAGCCCCTCAAACAGTATCAAATCATCACTTTCTCAAAAAGTGTATTGTGTACAAAGTAAAAGCACAAAAATTAAAATTTTTTCATTCGTCTTAAAAACCTTCATATCCTACGAGGGTACATGGTATCCTTGAACATAATTTATTAAAACGTCCATTCCTGGAGATACTCAATAATTTATATAGATGCATGATGGAGTGTTACATTTGGTATCCTAAGTAATTTCTTTCTAGCACAGATGCTTAATTATTAAAATCTGCATGGTGGTTTATAAGTTTTTTAGGTAAAATATATCATAAGCAATGATCCAGCTTGATCTGATGTACCTTCTAGTTCTAAGACTCTAAAATGTATTCAGCGACTTCAAATACCTTTCCTTTTTCAGACTGACCGTGCGTTCCGTTCTTCCATGAAGAAGGCATTCATCCACTTCATGCCAGAAGTCAGAGGGGACAGAGAGAAGGCAGTTTTGAGACACCGAGTTGACTTTAACAAAATGCACCTTTATATCCTCTTGCACCACCAATTTGGACTATCTTTTATGACAAAGTGTATAATAAACATGCCGTCCATATACAAACAGTGGCCTAGGGCGTTCCTATTCTAAGACAAAACTGTCATCTATACAAACTGGTACAAAAGACCCAAAAGAAATATTATTAAATAAATTATTCAAGTGGGTATTATAGAAATAATTACTGACATCTACATTTTTAAGATCCTTGATTCCTTATTAAAATGGAAAGTTCACTTAACCTCGAAGTGATATTTTTTGCAAACCCACCAATACATTTTTATTCATTCATTCCCTCTTGGGATCTTAATGCTGGTCAGAGCACCTTTGGAGATTGCTCCAACTATTCAGATGACAAGATTTGCTAAAATTCATGATGTGACCATCCAGGAGCTGCTGTGTACAAACAGAGGCGCCAGGAGGTATACGTGGAAAAACGGAGGGAAAAAATTCGTAGCAACTGAGGACTTCCACTTCTAGCCAAGATGGAGTAACAGGGACTAGATTTACCCTCTCTCTTTAAACAATTTTTAAAAATAGGCAAAACGTTAGAAACAACAGTTTTTAAGAAGTGGGCAGGAGGCATCATGGTGGAGAGACCTTAGAGGAAAAGGAAGCAGGTGAGGCAAGCCCTGTCCAGAGACAGTTTCCAGACCAATGCTCAGCGAGGGAAAGGCAGTGGCGTGCAACCTACTGCCTGAGTTAAGGAAACAAGACTTGGAGAAGCCAGGGCAGGACTGAGCACCGGAGGAGAGGTAGACATGGAGACAGCTCTGGGGCTTTGCAGAGGGTCCGTCCTGAACTTCCACTGAGTGCTGATCACCAGGGCATGCTCATGAGGAAGCAGCTCATACCTTGGGAAAGGACCACTTGCGAGGTTTAGAGAAAAGCAATCTCTGAAACCACCCAGAGCCAGAAGTATTTCCTGTTCCCCAAACCCAGAGTGGAAGAATCTTACCATTTCAAGGGCACTGGGTAGCATCATCACCCAGGTTTTGCCCCAAGCAGTGCGAGAAAATTAGCCCCAGGAAAAAATGCCACACTGGGCCCACCTGACAAAGAGCAAGAGGAAGAGTGCGAAAGGTTAGGAACTGTGACCAAGCGATGAAGCTGCATCTCAGGACACAGCTCAGGAGTATTTACACCAACACGGATCAAGCTAGTGCTGTGTCAGGGACAGCCGACATGGCTACACTCCCAAGTAGAGCGTGTTTCAGAGCAAAGATACTCCCAGGGGTAAAGACAGGCATTCAGTAACCAAGAATGGGTCAGTGCATCGCCATTCTGGTTGCATCTGCTCATCGATACAGGTTAAATACATGCTAAATAAGTTTAATGAAGATTGAAGTTCTCTTTCTTTTCTGGATGCTCTCTAAGAGCAGTGGTGGATAAGCATTTGTGTTCTTGCAAGCCCACAATACATCCTTCCTCCTTTTGGTCGCAGAACTTCGATTTCACTTTGGGAACTGTCCCTGCCTCCACTCTGTGCGGTCTTGTAGCTGGTGACTCCACAGGTGTGGTCAAGGGCAATCTGATTCTTTTCCAGGGACTCTGAATCCTGTGGAGGGACAGGGAGGGAGACACAGTGACCGGGACACATCAGTGTGCCAGGAAGATGCCAATTAGTTCTGGCTGACTGGTTCTGATTCTTCCAGGTTTTCAGCTTTGTCTCCAATCTGATGAACTGCCTAAGCTGACGTCTGTCCCTCTCTCAAAACTTAACAATGATGTTTTTTCGGTTTCTCATTTAAGTCCAGGCACCCAGCCTCCTCTCTTCATTAACTATTCCACGTCCTTTCCCTGCAAAGCCTGTGCACTTCTCACTCTTTCTGGAGGGCAATTCCTGATGCTCTCCCTATAACTGGCTCCTCCTCATCTTTTGCAAATCAGTTTGAATGTTACTTCTTCAGAGACGGCTTGTCTTCTTATACCATCGACAGTCCCCATCACTCAGTTATTCTTGGTAACTCAGGGTCAGCATGGCACAGCCCTTGGGCTAAACTGAGTTCGCTGCCTGTTTTTGTAAATAAAATTTTATTGCAACACAGCCACACTCATTTTTTAACATTGCCTGTGGCTCTTTGCATCCTACGGTGGCGGAGTGGAGTAGCTGAACCAGTGAAAGCATGTCTTGCGACACCCAAAATATTTTTCACCTGGTCCTTTAAAGAGAAAGCTCGCTGATGCGGCTTTAGAATACAGCTGCTTATTTCCTTGTGCACCTTATGACCATTATCTCGTTCATATTCCAGTTGACCAGTATCTGTCTCTACTCAACACTGTAAGAGTGAGGAAAGAAAGCAGTTGTGTCCCCGATGCCTCATCTGGTGCCAGCTGAGAGCAGAACTCAACAGACCTCAGCGGAGCAGACGATGAGAAGCATGGGCACGTCTCATCAACGCGTCCCGAACAGGAACCCGCCAGGCCGCCCCTGGCACTCGGCGCCCGCCGCAGGGAGCTGCGCCTCCCCGAGTCCTCTCGGGGGCAGACCCGCCTGTGCAGCCCCCCGCTCCTGTTGCAGCGCCGTGTTTTAGGGATCAGGAAGGAACCCACCCCCGGCTCAGCTGATCGCATGAGGCGTCGGCGTCCGATGAGCACACCCGCCGGACAGCTGTGACCACGGGCAGAAAGGCGGGCCCGGCCGTGGGGCTCACTGGATGGGGTCTTCAGGGCTGAAACTGGTGGTGCGGCTCAGGGCTTGGATTTGTCTGTGCTGAGGGACGCCTGGATAAGACTGGATTTCTCGGTCTCCAGGCGTTCTTGCATCAACCCCACTTTGTACGTGAGCTCGTTTGCCTGTGCATCTGTGGCATGCATCTGAAGCAAAACCCTAACCATGCCTGAGTCAGACTGAGCAAAAATGCACAGAGATAAATGAACATACACTAAACTCTCTCCAGAAAGAACAGACTATGTGCTGTAGGGCCTAACTGACCCGCCACTGGAAGACACGTGTGGCACGGGTGGCCCCCAGGGCAAGCGTAAAACCGCTGAGCAGTGTAACAGGTCCTTACAGAGGACAGGCGGTCCTCCTGAAGCCACTGGCTCTGACCGAGCACTTAAAGGTACAGTGCCCTGTCGCTGATGTGACTAATGGCAGGCACATCTTCTGGGTCTGCTTTACAGAAGTGGCTCTGATGTATCATTACAGAAACAAAATTACCTAACCATCCTATTTCTTTTCAGTAAAGAAGTAAGAAGAAGTGTGCTTTCAATACTTTCTTTTCTCCTGGGAGTGGTCTTTACTACTGTCAATGTCAAAGATTAAATGAGTATGGTCATAAAATAAACTTCGCTCAATAAAAATATATTAAACACTCAATTTGTGCCCCATTTTCTTCTTGTCTCCAGAGATCTGTCAACTCATAAAACTGTCAAAAATACATGTGATCATGGGTGTCAAACTGGGTCATGTAAAACTCATGCACGGGAATATTTAGAGATGTTTAGATATTTTGGAAAAATATAAATTACAAAGCACTTAAAATCAACAATGGTTTAAACAAGTTGTGATTCATCCCTGACCATGAAGGCTAGCTATTGAGGAAAACAATTAAGAGAACAAGATTTGTCACATCTCAAATTTTCACCAAAAACAAGCTAAAGCAAAATCTTGTTCTATTTCCAATTCTCTATTACTCAGAAAATAGCTTCTAAATATTTCACGTATTGTTTGGGGAGTGAGATCGGGACTTTGACACTGTTGCATAAGCAGTATTTGCCATCATCTAAGTCTTGCCATCATACAGTTTGCTTGTATTTCAGATTTTTTTCTTCTTATCAAATATCTCATGTGTCTGGGTTTTTTTTTCCCCTAGTTACTTCAGTCTTTTTCCTATTTCTTGTATAATCTTGCTGATTATCACCAAATTTCTTTGTCTCCTTTTGTTTACATATTCTTGAACATCTATTGCTTTGATCTACTTCTTTTTCATCTTTTGTAGAATCTTTCCCCTTTTTCCAAATTAATCCAAACAACTAATTTATTTATTTTAGACTGTTTAAAGACACTTCCCACTGATTTTCAAAGTAATAAGAAGAGAAAATAAAAAGACAAAAAATCCAATTTACACTTGCTAATACTGAAACAAATACTCATGTGTATTTTGTTCAGATACAATCTGTCAAAGAAAAATAATTTATTTCTTTGAACTAAGTTACAATCATTTATAACAGTGAAAACAAATATGTCTAGATCTTTAACTTAATTTTGAGGTGAAACCAGAGGCTTAAAAAAATAGACCACAGTGGGAAGGGATAAATTAGAGGAGTTTGGGATTAACAGATACAAATTACCATATATGAAATAGATAAACAACAAGGTCCTACTGTAGAGCACAGGGAACTATATTCCATACCTTGTAATAACCTATAATGGAAAATCCAAAAAAAGAATATATATATATATATATGTATAACCGAATCACTATGCTGTACACCAGAAGCTAACACAACATTGTAAATCAACTACACTTCAATAAAAAATGAATTAATTTAAAATAAATTTAAAAAGTAGACCATAAATCAAGTTCAAACAATAGTCATCATAAAACAGCAGAACGACTGCCCTCCTGCCTGCACCTGAAACCCCTATTCTAACCCCATGATCGTCAGCGGTGGACAGTGATGCTCGCGTGGAGGACTTCGCATATACTTGCAAAGAGTCAACTAAGAGTATTCACATGAACAGACAGCACAAACACACTTTCTCATTGTGCGTGGGCCCCAAGGAGCCCAGGTAGGGCACCTGAGGGTCGGAGAAGACCCCCTAAAAGAAGTGACTCACGCACTGAGTCCTGACCTTGCAGTTAACTGGGAAAAGGAGAGCGAACATTACGTGGCAGGACGCGGGAGTGTGACATGCAGGCAAACTGTGTGACAGGTAGTTCAGTCAGGCTGGAGAACACGCTCTCCACCTGGAAGTGGCAGGAAGTCCAGGAGCCAGATTATGAAATCCTCGTGAGCCACGCAGAGAGTGGGTTCTGTCCTGGAGGAAGAGGATCCACTAAGGTTTTCAAACAGTGATGAGTCATTCTCTTAAAAGTAATGGGAAAAAAGGACATTAGTTACCTAGTTAGAAGGCTGACAGAATGGTACCCAAGGTGGAGGCGAGGAGGAAGGGTGAGGCTCTGAACTGAGCCCGGAGGAGGAACTGGGGGGAGGAGACAGGCGAGGAGGCTCTTTGCAGGGCTTACAAGCGCCTGGATGTGGAGGATGAAGGATGCTAAGGCTACAGGATGACCTCCGGCACCTAAGGTTCTGCCTGCTGTGTGCACTTTCTTTTGACATTGATTTTACTATTGAGTGTGTTTATTTCATCAAGCACATTTATTTCACTTGTTTAATTGCTTATTATGACAAAGACTGCTTTGGACCTTTTGTCTATCTTCTTCCTGCCCACGGAGGAACCACTTGCTGGTGAGAATCCATGGCTTGTTTTTTACTTCATTTTATAACAATAAGACTCTCTCTGCATCCTCATTGCAAACCTGAATATATTGGCCATCTATTTTAAATATGTACCATGAGAATTAAGTTCAAAGAAATAACAGAAGAACAGCAGGAACAAATCCAGTGAAGACTAAATTGCATTTAAACATCTGTCTAGAAGTAATTTTAACCTTTATTAACGGTGTTCCTCACCCCTCAACACATGAGGCTGAATTTAACCTTCTCTGGAGCAGGAAGGCCAGGTCAGGCGAGTCTCACACCACAGGTGGGAGCAGCTTCTGAGGGATCCAGGTGTCAGTTTTCCTTCCTCAAATAAGGAAGAGGGTGAACTGGGGAGCAGGGAGAGAGATAAACACCTGGATGTCCTTGGCTGTGCACTTACGAGGTCAGTTGCCAAGGGTCTGGTATATCTTTGTGGAAGTCTCGACGGATAGGCAGATGATAGACAGACAGGCAGACAGGCAACAAGACAGAAGAGAGACACAGAAAAAATCTTTTTTCCATAAGGCTACATTTATCACTAAATTAATTACTTTTAGAAACTAGATTGTCAGTAAATTCCGCAGCCTAGCAAATGTCCATCTCAGTTTCCCCATTGCCTTGAGAAGCTTTGTTCTCTGCACCCATAACCAGCTGCATCTAAATGATTTCCTGCATCATGTTTTAAAAAGTATTTAAAGCACACATGAATATTTCCGTAACAGTTAAAAGTCTCAGTTTGCTCTTCAACTAATTTAATTAGTGGTAGGAGTAGCATGTTTGGTGCTCCATTACCTCCTTAACATTTATTGAATTTCCCTCAGGGAAAAAGTCGCAGTATGGTTAATGTGAATTTATTATTTTTTATTGCACTGCACATTTTTGATACCCTCACTAGGGATTTAGCTTGCTTTAAAATATACAAAGAGTGTGAAAAACTTTTCAAACATAAATTTCCTCACAACATACTACATAGTGATCAGAATTATTTCCTATTACAACTCTGAAAAAAAAAACTTTATTACAGGTCTTGAAATAGGAAACATAGTTCATGGTCCTACTGTCTAAAAAGGATCACAGCTGGCTGACTGTGTAACAGCTCGATTATTAGTTCCTGGGAAATTTCTCTCTAGGGCGCTATTCCGAGGTTGTAAATGTCTACAGCTTGAGTCCTGTGGCACTGAACAGAGATTTTCCACGAAGTTCTTCTGAACCAATAAAACACCAGTGCCTAAAACTGACTCACAGAACCACAAGCTCTAACTGATGTTATTAGCAGTCAAAGCACTTAATGATGATCTATTTATGAGCCACTGTTAGGTAACACATAAAATTATTAAAACTGGTGACCTGTATTCTTAACCATATTTGCTCCATGAATCCAGACCCAAATATCCGACTCCATCTCTCCTGTATGGCAAAGCTCCATATTTCCAATTCTAAACTCATTATAATGCTCCTTAAAACTTACCCTGTGGCATCAAGATTCCAAGTCATTACTCTCAATCAGAACATTTATCTTCTTTCGGCAACAGATGGTCTGGGGGAAAAAGCACATACATACCCGAAAAGCTATGAAGCGTAAAATGTGAGTTGCAGTACAAGAAACCAGTGTTAGACTGCTTCCAAGGGGGGTCTCCCAGTGGTCCGGGAGCACGCCATCTCATTTCAGTCGCTGTGCGTTCGTTGTGAATGTGCGCTACCTCCAGGAAGGACGGCTGAGAACTCTCGGGACTAGAAGCACGCTTACACTTCTGACTCCCTGGTTCTCTGTTCCAGCTCCGTGAAACGCCAGCAAAGAAGCTCTGTGGGTCCCACTCCATCCTCATCAAATCTCCTGACTATCGGTTCCGGGGACGCTCTCATGGTTTATCCCTTCATCGCCTTTGCCCTCAAGGACTTCCATGACCTTGGTCTCCAGTGCTGGTTCTCTAACCACCTTTCATATTGCATTTATGTTCTTAAATTTCAGGACACTTCACGCCCTGCAAAACCTTGAACGAATCCCCACTGCACGCCTGATACAGGCAAACTGTTTGGTGATTATGTCACTCCATAGTTCAGAATGGCCTTCATTTCTGCCTCGTCTTCCACCATCATGTCACACATCCTACATTCTGCCACCCTGGACCCCACTCTTCCTCCTGCTACCTTGCCTCGGCGCACCCTACCCCCATCCTCACAGTGCATCTCCTTCTGTCTGCGGAGACCTAGTGTAGCCATCACGCCTCAGTTTAGGTGTCACCTGCTATGAGAAAACTGGAGCCGTGGGCAGGGCTCAGAATGTGCAGAACTTGTGATACAGTGTCACGATGGACACTATCCTCAAGCCAGAGGAGAGCTGCACTTAAGTAAATTCACTGGGCTTTTACTGTGGGAACTCTGGGTGTGGACCGCACTCTGGGAGTGGACCGTCCTCTGGGAGTGGACTGTCCTCTGGGAGTGGACCACTCGTGGGGAGTGGACTGCACTCGGGAAGTGGACTGTCCTCTGGGAGTGAGTTGCAGGAAGAGCTGTGGAAAGATAAGAAGCAGATGCTATTATCGGGGTGGGGAGAGATATCAAATTGGCGTAGGACAGCGATCTTAGCTGAGGGCAGAAAACATCAGTAGAGTTGAGGATAGCAAAGGGTTTAGATTCAAGCAGATTCAATTTTCATGTTGAGGGAAGAGAAAGGAAAGTGCGTCAAAGATGAAACTCAAATTTTGTCATAAACAAATTTCTGTCTTCTTGACTTATGAAGAATTTGGCTGAGGAAGGAAAAAAAATTACCTTCATCCTGTTTATCTACTATTTTTTATTTTTTTATTGCAGCACAGCAAAGACTTTTCTAACTGATCCAACCATAAGAATCACACACAGTTTATGCATATCTCTGCATCCAGTGTGTGTCTATATAGGTACACACACATCCACACACCCCTCCACCCGTCAGTTACTAAGTAGCTGCAGCAGGCAGCCAGCTTTCTTGTCAAACACAGTGAAATTAAACTGAAAAAAAAAATTACTTTAAAAGGAAGTACGTAGAAATGTAGCAGAGCGACAGTGGCACTGCCCCGAGACGTGGGGGACGTCCCTTCGCTCGACCCTCTCCCCCTCTGAGATACTCAACTTGCCTCCCTTGCTGTGCTGGGCCCCCTCACTGGGGGCCGCAGGGAACCTCGCTGACTATTTCCTGGGAATCTGACTTGCCTTTAGGGCTTGGGCCCATTTTCCTTCTGGCTCATTTACAGCCCTCACTGGTGCTGAAATGCTGCGGTTGGACATGTAAGTAGTCTTTCTCCTCTCTTGGCAGTTTGATGAAATGAGTTCAATTTTCCTCCTGGTTCCTCTCTGGAAACAGGCAGGACCTTCCTCTGTTTCCAAGAACACAGAAATAACAGGTACCCAAAGACTAGTCCAGTCATGGTTATGCCTAAAAAATGAGAATAAACGATGATAGGGTGCGCACGGACCGTGTGGATATGAAATGTCAGAATGCATCATTTTATTATCTCATGTAGTGGGAATTTGGAAATTTAACATAATTGTTCACTGCTAGATAATGAATAAAAGAAAAAAAAATCCTGTTCACACAACTAGCAGTAATATATATTAAAGACTTGCATGGATTTTTCCTAATATGGCAGAATTTCAAGGCAAAGAAATTAGAAAAAAGAAAACCCATATGGTGTTGAAGATGGAGGGCTGAATTCCTAAGTTATCATTTAAAAGATAAACTGTGTGGGGCCCGGGGGGAGCTTTGCCCCCTTTAACCACAGAGATGTGAGTGGTTATTATAGTGCGGTTTTGTCAAGGGAACTTAGCAACGAGATAAAATAACAGCGGTATATTTCGTAGAGAAGTTTGCTTAGGAAGGCAGTTGCCATGGGAACGCCAGGCACTAGCGATCTGATTCTGGGCTGTATGAAAGTGATGCGTTTACTTTGGATGATTTCCTCTGCACCGGCAACTTCTGGGGATGGGGGGAAAGGAAGAAGACAGTCTTTCCTGGATATTTGCATATTCAAAAACAACCCACTCCGTTTCTAAATAGAGGTGAAGACATCCTTGATCGGCCTCTTCACCAATGAATCACGTATTTATACCCACAAATACGTATTGTGCAAATTTTCTATATTTCAAAAGAGCTCAGGCCGCTCGGCTTCATGCTGTGGCTGCACTTTACCGAGATGAGTCACGTTCAATTATAAGTCCTCAGAAATGTGCCTGAAATAGTTGCAGCTGGGAGATGTTTTTTTTGTTTTTTTTTTTTTTTAAAAAGATCTTATGAATGAGCAGAAACGAAGTGTATTATACTCCACGGGGAAGTCTCTCAATGAAAAATCTGGTAAACAGGCTCCGGGGGGCGCGGGGGAGGGAACCAGATGCTCGCTGATAAGAACCGGCTTGTCTTCACAGGGAGACACCAGCGCCTGCGCCGCGGCTCGGCTCCGGGAGGCCTCGCTGAGCAGCTCTCTCTGCAGGTGGCAGGGCTTCAGTGGAGGGAAGTATCTGGAGCGGAAGATGAAATGCATTTCACCCGAGACTGGCAACATGCGTGCATTTCCTTTCATTCAGATGTAGGAATTCAGGATGGCCTGGAGCCCAGGGCGCCTGCAGAGTACGCATTCACTGCGTAGCCCCGGAATGTCTGCCTCCCAGCGCCAAGGGGCGGACAAAAGGCGAATGCACGCGCCCTCCCTGGCCCGCCCCGTCCCCCTCAGCGCCCCCCGCGGGCCTCCCTGGGAAAACCCGGTGTGCCGACGACCCGGCGGAGCTGAGCGGGTCTGATGGATCTAGCGGTTATCCATCGATCGTGCCGGGTTTGGGAAAAAGTCTTCTCCCAACAAAACCCCGACATCTCTGTGTTTAAGGTTAGCCCAGGAAGGTTACGGGGAGCCCAGAGGAGAAGGAGCAAAAACTTGTTCAAAGTCATTACAAGGACTAGGAAACTTCAGCCTTCTGACCTTGATTATCTTAGCACAGTCTACCTTCCAGGATGTGACTCGTTTTCGAAAGCAGAAAGGCGTTAATCTTGCTGTCTGAGGACGGTTTTCCCTTCGAGTTTGGAAGAAAGGCCTGCGCGGTTCTCTCTTCACCTGCCCTTACTGTTGACCAAGTCCATGGTCGGGCGGGCGGGGGAATACGGGGAACGCCCTGAATTCAGTTGGTGGGCGCGGACTCCTGCTGTTTTTCAGGCTGTGTTTTCCCAATCGAAGGTCACTTTATAGGAAGCTGCATCTGATTTTGACCAGGGGGCTAGCCTGACGGCGTGCGCACTGCTTCTGGCCTCTCTGAGGGGCACTGAGTGAGCAGCATAGGAGATGAGACTGGGGGTTTCAGAATATTTACAACAGTCGGCATTTATTTCACAGGCACCACGTGTCTGATACCGTGACTTCTAAGCGTCACTTTGCTGTACCTTCGAAGTGGCACTGAGAGGTCAGGACTTCAGAGGAAAGGGAGGGAGAGAGGCCCGGCGCCTTGCTCCAGTTCTCCTGGTGGACTGAGTCCTGCAGGCACTGGGGCTGAGTTCCTGAGCCAGTCACTACGCGGCAAGGCGCCCTCGCCTCCTGAGACAGGAGGGAAGGGGACAAGGCACAACCATTAACAGAATGACACAGCTGTTAGCGCCAAGATGGCAGAAGATTCAGCTCCCAGGAGACCTTGAGTTGCAACATCCTCTCACCACAGCTCCACAGCTGCTAAATGGCCCTCCCACAGGTGCCAGGGCAGTTTCAAGGCTGCCCAGTAAAGGTCAAAAAGTGGGAGATGGCCCAGGTCCTGGGATTCCCTGCTCTTTCCCCCAGAGTAGTTGGAATAATCTTCCCACTTTTAGCATACGAAGTTACCGAGTCCATGAAAACTACCAACCGCCTCACCTCGTGGCCTTTCTCTGGCCTTCTGAGACGGCCTGCGCTCTCTCTCTGGAGCGTGCATCTCCCTGAATAAATCTACTTTTACTCAACCACGGCTCACTCTTGAATTCTTTCCTGTGCAAAGCCAAGGATCCTCACCTGGCGAGGCGCATCCCAGGGACTCACCTGGGACCTGGGACATGGCCATCACCTTGTGCCCCATTTCCCTGTATCACTCCCATGGCTCGGCGGTCGGCTGGTCCATCCTCCACGCCAGGGGTGGAAAGCCGCAGTGTGCAGACAAGGACTTCTGCAGCTCACCACAGCTCACTCTCCCATCCACATTTTCCACCCACTTCTTACTATTTAATTCTACGGTTAATCTGGGATCTACTCAGCTATTTGGAAGTGTCTTGAAAGCCCACATGCACTCATGACACTGTTTTGACTACGGGCAATTTTGTTTTAAAACTGTCTCCATTTGTGGTCCTTAAAATGCATTTGAAATAAAATCAGAGGCATAGAAAGATGGAATACAGGGCCTACAGTAATATGACCATAGAAATTAAAGTTTAACCACAGTCCCCTTAGTTTTGGAGAATTTGTCTATGGATATGGTAATAAGTTATCATCTTATACTCACTTTGGACTTAAGGAAAGATGCGTTTACCTTGGAATGGAAATCACACACGCTACATATGGAAGGTACGACCTGCTGGTGGCTTGGGAGGCCCAGAGTTTTGCCAGGAATCTGGTGATACAAATGTCTTCCACGGAGACGCTTCCAAAAGCAGCTCTTGCTCTGAATACATCCTCAGAATGCAAGGCTTACGGTCAAAGGATCAGAATGGATGATTCTGTGATTTTATGAACTGGGGGAATCTATAAATCTATTTCTGTATCTAAAGGTACTATATTCTGACACTTTATTTTTGCATTTCCTGTTATTTAATAGCTTTTTAGTCAAGCCTGCAAATAGTTTGACACTTCCAGAAATCCAATCCTGCTGCTTAATACTGTATGCAAGCTAAAAAATTCTGACTTAAATTCAAATACACTGAAATATTGGCTCCAATTTAAAAGTAAAAAATAAAAATACATAAATGAGGATAAATGTGGAGTACTGATTCTAGCAAAAATGGCTAGCATTGTTAAGGAAAGTTGTTTTCTCTGATTTATCTTGCTATCTTGTGCAGCCTCACCTCCCCACTTCCTGAGTCTGATAAAGGAAACTGGCAGCAGGATTGCAGAGCCCAGAAGGACGCAGCAAACAGGCGCTGATGCTGAAAACCGTATCCCCTTGTGATGGTGCGCACACCAGGAACTGCACGCACGGACAGGACACAGACTTACTCTTAGTGATGCCGCACCTACTTGGGCGCCACTGCATTAGACCCGTCACACTCTGTGAGCCAAAGGTCTAGAAAGAAGCCGCTTTCTAATACGGTGGGGGAGTGTCATTCCTATAAACACTCTGAACGTATTTTCTTGTTGAAAGCATGGTGTGCACTTCAGAAACATCGCTCGCAATCAAGCAAGGGATTCTCGCACAGAGCTCTTGTAGAAATCATGCCAGCCCTCCTCTGCGAGCGGGCAGCTGAACTCTGGCGTTCAGCCGTTACAGAGTTACAGAGGCTGTCACGAGGGTGCGCGCTGGGGTTCTAGGAAGCTCGGATCTCTAGCTCCGTTTGTCAAATCCAGACCAGTTCTGACATTTATTATTTTTAAGGTTCCCACTACATGACTGTCTTTCTTCCTCATCTTGCTATAACTGTAAACTATAAACTATATATATTTAATATATATATGAATATACCTATACACAGAAGTTCAATCCAGATGTCGCGATACTGCTTTCTTTTGGGGTGGAGAGGAAAGTAAAGACAAAGGTGACGATGCTTTATGGTCTGAATTTCCAGGTCACCAAATCCAACATTTAGTCTCGTGCAGATTTTGGGGGTGATGCAATAACAAAAAACAAAGCTGACTCCATGTCGGATCTGTTCTCCCTCAGCTCTAACCGTGGGCTCTGTTTCCCTGGCTTAGTCAGGCTGGTTCTGCCCCTTCTGTGAAAGAATGTTGCCTGTAGCCTGAAATATACAGAATAGCCCAATCTCAAGGCTCTGATCTTTAAGAGTTTAAAACTTTTCCATCCATATACAGATAAAAAGTTACAGAACAGAGGATAACATGTCTCGTTGGAGGTTTACAGGGACACCATGACCTTACCTATGTGGACAGCTGCAAGAATAAAGGATTCCAACACCAAGAGGTCTGCATCAACCAATCACACTCACTCCCCTTTTAAGTACAAAAGGAGCCTGAGTTCCGACTTGGGGAAGATGGTTCTCCAGGACAGTCGTCTGCCATCTTCTTGGTCTGCCGGCTTTCCCAATAAAGTCGTCATTCCTGCCCCAACGCCTCGTCTCCTGACTTACTGGCCTGTCGTGCGGCGAGCAGAACGAGTTTGGACTCAGTAACAGTGGTACCGTATATATGCCTGTACATACTCAAATAAATGCTGAGATTAACTCTGGCTTGGAGATGCTGTGTTCCCACAGGAATGTACTTTTAATACAAAGAGAGGTTTGGACATGCTGTTAAGTAGCTGTTTTAATTACTCAGACATGTTTTCATAATTATTAACGTGGTTTTCCACGGTAATTATAATGAGCAATCGCTGGATTGCTGGGCCACTCCCTTCCCTTGATCCTCTTTCTGAGATCTGACCCTTCTCTGCAAATCCACATGGTCACGTGGGTGACTTCCACACCCGTGACACTCTTGTGTTTTGGCTGCAGTCAACTGAAACAGGGGGTTCACCTGACTTAGACGAGGCTAATTGCAGCGTAGGCCCGAAGGCTTTGGAACAGGGACTAAGAGACCTATCCTGTTTTCTCACCGCAGGCTGGGTCCTCACCACACTGGGAGCCGCTGGCAGCCTTGGCTTCCACCGTGTGCACGGGAGAGACAGGAGGAGCGGACTGCAAGGAGAGGGGAGTGAAGCCGACGTGTGCAGGATGTCTGCTGCCAAGACCTTTCATTCCAGACGGGGCTTTGAAATAACTCAAAGCATCTGCTATTCAGGCTTCCCTTTTTCTCCTCCCAGTGATTCATTCTAAAAATAAATCAATACACACACACACACACACACACACACACAACACCTTATAAGTGAAATACAAAAGTGTTCTGTGCACAAAGAATTATCATAGAATCGTGAGTGCAAATGACCATTAGAATAATCAGTCAGTCATGCCACATTTTAAATTATCCTCAAAGAATTCAGGCAAGTCATAATGAATAGCTCAGAAAATCAGATTTATAAGTGACTGAAACACCTGAATTGCTTCGAAATAATTCAAAATGTGACGTAAATACACTTCGCTAGAGAAGCTGGAAAGGGCTCAGGGGCTTTATGCAGGAAGCCCCTCCCTCCAGTCTCTCGAAGCACTGAGAGCTTCCGAAGACGCAGCAACACTCGTCTGATGGGCTAACCAACGTCTCCATCGCGTATGTTCTCCTCATGGTGACTGTGAATTAGCATTTGGTGTTAGGTAAGAAGGAAAGCTTGTATTTGTCATGAAAGGTTTTGTCAAGCTTACCCCAAGCTGTGGAAAACTGCTTACTGACAATAATCTGAATCACGTATTTTAAAAACCGTATACTTTTTTCCTATTATCTTTAACAGACGATTGCATACCTTTGATAAAACGCACAACAGTTCTAAATGTATTAATGTTCTTTTTGTATCTCTCTCCCAAGGTTCATCCGAGCTTTGCATGTTAAAGCTTTCACACGAGATGTTCTTCAGGAACAAGAATTACACAGATATGATATCAAGATTTCTGTTAAATAACTTCTAACAGGATAGTCCATCGTTTTATCATCATTCAACATGTAACAAATACCTACTATATGCCTTTCCTTTATCACATAGCCCTCACCTCGTGCATCACCAGACTTCATAATGTATAAAGTCAAAATAAAGCTTTGTAGCAACATCACTTTGGGTCAGTTGTCTTGGAATGAACTAAATCACCTTCCCTTTTTTAATTAAATTTTATGATAATCAAAAGTTTCCACTGTTTTTGCAAATCTTTTTTTTTATTTGTCCAATAAAACAACTTTATTTTACCTTCTTTTTTTTTTTGTGGTCTACATCATTTGTAACTTTGAAATAATTTTACATGTAAAGATACTCACAAGACTAGAGCAAAAAAATTTCCTTTTTTTTTCTTGAACCATTTGGAAATAAGTTGCCAACATGATGCCCTGTCTAGCTCAGAGGTTTTAATGTGTATTCCTCACCAGAGGGGCATTCTCCTGCATAACCAAAATACACCAACATCAGGAAACCAACATTACAAGTTATCACCGTTCTAATCGAGGACCCAGTCTGGTTTTGCCAGTTGTTCAGATAATGTGCCCTGGGAAAGGAGAAGGCCAATCCAGATGAGGTGATGCATTAAATTGCCCTGTCTCTAGTCCCCGCAGCCTGACACAGTTCTCAGACTTTCCTTGTCTTTCTTGACCTTGAAGCTTCTGAAGACCATAGGACAGTTGTTTTCACAAATCTCCTTGAATGACAAGACTCTGATGGAATCATGAATGTCACCTCCTCCCTTCCCATTTCCCTGTTTCCTCTTCCTGCTGTCAAAATGAAAAATATATATAAACAGATAATTTTAGATAAAAATTTTTAAATTTTATTTCAATTGTCTACCAAATAGGGAGAAAACTCATGCACAGACACAAAATAAAAATATACATTTGTAAAATTGCAATCTGGAATTGAAAATTCTTTAGAAAATCATGTCAGCACTAGAAGCATTCAGGACAAGAATACACACTGCGTTTCCCCATGACCGGAGAACCTCAGATCTCAGCGTCTCCCCCTTGTCAAAACTGACAGGAAGCTAAAAACAATGAGACATCATCTGTTTCAGTTATCACCAAAAATTCCTATTCTTATCCTCTTCAAAACTGTCATGAGATTCAGAACTACCTAAACTGGCATGGGCAGAAAAATTTGTTCCTAATTTCATTGATTCTGGCTTCTATATTCATCAGGATGTATTGTGCTTACCATTTTTTTTAGAAGATGTAGAAATTTATCAAATATATTATGGCTATCATAAACGTTTCTGTACCCAGCAGGGTAGTTTTACAAAGTATTAATGATATAAATGAATTACATTTTGAATAGCTGCAAATAACATGGGATTTCTGCATATTAAAAAGAGAAAAGTCTCTTTGGAAGGCAAGGGTAGTTATGAAAGTTCTGATGTTTGGGACTCGCTTTAAAATTCTGAGTGATTCCAACCCATAAGGATGGTTATTATGAAAAAGAGCAGAAAAGAAGAATTAGTGAGGATGTGGAGAAACTGGAATCCCTGCATTCTTGACAGGAATCCAAAAATGGTGCAGCCATTATGGAAAATATGGTTAAAATTAAAAGTATGATTACTATGTGATGCAGCAACCTCACCGAACAGTCCTGAGAGTGGCCACACCTTTCTGCGTTCCCACCAGCAATGAATTCGAGTTCCTCTCGCTGCACATCTTTGCCAGCATTTGCTGTTTGTCGGTGTTCTGGGTTTGGGCCATTCCTGTCGTGTCCAGCACAGTGGGGCCTCGCTGTTGTAGGTTGCAGTTCCCTGAGGGCACAGCACGGGGAGCATCTTTCCACGCGATTACTTGTCATCGCTATGTTTTCCTTTTTGAGGTGTCTGTTCAGGTCTTTTGACCACTTTTAATCTTTCTTCCCCTTACTGTTGAGTTTAAAAGTCTTTTTTACGTTCTTAGATGACAGCAATTATCAGATGTGTCCTTCACAAACATTTTCTCCCAGTCTGTGGCTTGTTTAGTCAGCCTATAGAAGGCAGTCTTTCTTACTTGTTTTAAAAAGTAAATAAATTTAACATATTTTTCCAACTTCATACTCATCTGGAGGAAAAGGGCCGTAAGCACTAAAATTAAACCAACCTTAAGGTACTGCTGATGTCCTGTAAGTAAGTGCTTTTGCTTCTTCTGTTAACATGAGTTAAAAACTGAAGTGCATGTCTGGTTTTTTTTTGGTTTTTTGGTCCCACTTGTGTGGCCAGACAAAACCTGTAAGCCCAGGTCACAGGAGATGCATTAACAGACAACATGTTGAGTCGCATTCACTTTCCCAGTTCTCCTGAATCTGCCACTGGGCCCCCCGCCCCGGCTCACCTCTATTCAGCTGAAAGACACAGGACAGAGTGAGCAGCCCACTGTCTTCACTTTAACCAGAGAGACTAGATCTGCTGAGACACCATTTCATTTGAATTACATAGTGGAAAGGTTGTGGATTACAGAGAATTTCCAGTCTAATATTTTTACTTTGCTTTCAGTGCACTAACCACAGGAAGGAGAGGAAAGTGTATTCGCTCTCTTCAGTCGAAATGGAATGTTAGGAACTCCTAACTGTACCTGTGGGTCTGTCTAAACATAGCAGCAATGATTACCTAGTCATCTGACCAGTCAGCTCACTCACATCGCTTGCTGTACGTTTTTTCTTTCTCCTGACAGGATCGGGTAATTGCCTGTGTTACTTCCATTCACTGCAGTGGCAGAACACAACCTGCCCTTTAGAGGTGGATGAACCTGCATTTGCCGCTTGGAGCTCTCTTCTGTTTGTTTCGTTTTACTTTGGGAGTCGCGGCTATCTGCATGCTTTGTATCTCACCAATGAGCCTCACAGTGAATTGCATTGCTTCCATTTTCTAACCCAGAGTTTAGCCAGCCTATTTCATTGTAAAAGAGCAATTTTGGTCATTTTATGATAGACTTAGGGGGGTAGAATTAGTAAATAGCATCACAGAAAAACAAAATCCTAGAGAAATCTCTGTCCTGGGGAGTAGGGGGTAAGGAGGTGAGGATGGAACGAATTTTGTGGAGGCAGCAGACTGGTATGTATTTAAGTTTTAGACTTCTTGTGTTCAGTGTTTGAAAATGTTATGCTTACATTGATAAGAAATATAATTAAGATAAGACTTTCTGAAATAGAGATATTTTCAAATTCTCCCCCAGACTCATGAGAGAACTCCTGAAACCTCTGCTGTCCTTCAGGTGATTTAGATTTGTGATGTGCAGGAAAGAATTCAGTCGTCATCCACAGAGCCTCCGGTCCAAGCGAAGGACTTGACAGGAGGCACGCAATTACCTGTGACTCCAAGTCCCCAGGCTCCACAGCTGTGAAAGGGATGCGGTGCTCCCCCTCCATCACTGACTTTTTATTTTAACTTAATGTTTTGCAAGACATTCTCTTTCTTCTTTCTCTATTTTATAATGTTGTGAGTATATATAAACAAAGAAAACAATGGTATAATCTCTGCTGAATTAAAATCATCACACAGGAAAGAAAGATTTGATCCTTAACTCACTAAGAGGGAATCTAGAACTAAGATGCTGGTAAATACTGAGAAGTGGTTCTAATAAACATAATACCTTTTAGAGGAAACAGAATGGGAAAAATACCCCGAGGCTATCAATGCGTATTAAAAAGTGGATGAAGGGAAATAAACATATTTTTAAAAATAAATTTCTGCGTGCATAATGAAAACAGGAAATATACTTCCCAAGAGAAACAAACAAGCAAAAAAGGATGAGTACTGAATAGTAATTGACCTCACCATACCCAGAATCTTAACAGCCGGCAATCAGTATTATATACAGGCAAAGTGATCATGAGCTAACAAATCTGGGATTTGGCCAAGAAGAAAGTGAATTATAAAGAAGGCATTGTCACTGATAAATTTATCTCCAATAATAAGCAGAAATGTTGTCTAAGTCCATAGGAGTCGTACACAATCCAAACGATAGGAATAAGTTTTCATTTAAAAGGGGGGGTAGCAACCTCAATTTTTCACCCATAAATAGCATTCTCTCAAAATACACCGTATTCTGCGCACTAATGGGAAGAACAAAGAAATACCTGCAAATATAAAATTTGAAAAGCAAATGAGTTTAGGTGCTGGAAAATAAAATGAAATAAATCAAAGTAAACTATTTTGAATTGAAAAGTATTATTCTACTAAAATACATTGAGCTATAATTCAAGGCTGCATATTTTGAGACGTGCCCCCGTTTTCACAGCGATCAGCAGATGATAATGAGTTTGAAGACGATGATACGGGGGTAGAATGCTGATTATTTCAAAAGGATACTGAGAGCTTCCAGACGAGAGCTGTGGGCTAAGTTTTATTTGGGGCAAAGTGAGGACTACAGCCCGGGAGACAGCATCCCAGAAAGCTCTGAGAAACTGTTCCAAGGAGGCAGGGAGAACACTCAGTATCACAAGTGGTTTCTGTGATAGGGTCACGTGCAGTCAGGTACACAGTTAGGCAGAGGCTGCTGCTGGTCACAAGGACCAGATGTCACCCTTTAATGGTTTTAGTGCTTTTCTAGATATGAGGAGATGCAAGAATTGGGGTCATAAAATCTTCTCCTGAAAATATCTAATGAGCTAAAGTCCTGTTCAGACAGTTCCCCCAGAGCACAGAGTGCCGCATTCCTGATCTCCACCCTGACCTCCTTTCAGGGGGGTTGGAGATCAGCCACCTCAGTGGCTTGTGATTTTATCCAAGGAAAGGCAGATGGATGATAAATGCCAACACGGCCCAATCCTTGTAGAGGCCGATGGCAAGTGTCAGTTTGTAGTTAGCACAACTAAGGAATATACAACTCATGGGAAACACCGTGTGCCATGGAGGGTTAAATGCCACACAAACACTACGCGAAGGAAGCCAGGGCGCTGCGATGCCAGGGGGAAAACTTAGGGGTTCTAATGCATGCTGGTCAACACTAAATTAAAAGAACACTACTGGAACCTTCAACACAACAGGAGGCCCCACTCGGTGCCCAGAGCCTCCTGACGACGAAGTCGAACCTTCCACAAGCCCGGGAAGCACTGCTCAGTGTGCAGCCTCCTGGCGAGGCCGGGCCCGCTCCAGCTCGTCCTCAGGAATGTGATGTGACAAGAGTTTCTCCCCCAGGCCAGGATCGAGCTCAGTCTTGCAGGGGCCCAGTGTCGCTGTCACACCTGTGGGTCTCGCACTCACCGTGGCCTCAGGGCCCACAGATGAAGCTGAAACATCTCCGCCCGCACAGGAGGACTTGGTTCCATCTGCTGCGTCCCCCGAGCAGGTGGCACCTTTGTTAGCCCAGCAGGAGTGCCCAGCCCAGCCTCCAAGACCCCTACGCTGCTGCAGCTCCACCTTCAGCACATAGCGAGGTGAACTTCTCACCTGCAGGTCCAGACAGAGCCCAGCGCCCAGGGCCGCCTGCAGCCCAGGTAAAGCCCCGCCCCTAGCGGTTGTCCTAACCCCAGAGCCGCTATGGAGGCTGCAGATGCCCCAGAGCAGCAGGAGCACTCCGCTTGCTTTCCAGTCCCCCCCCCACCCCGAGCAGGCTGGGTTCTCTCCAGCGCAGGCCAAGCCCCCACCTCCATCTCCAGAGCCCCTGCGAAGGCTGACTCTCCTCCAGGCCAACAAGAGGCTGCAGCTCAGACTCCAGGTCCCCTGAGGGTGTGGGCCTTTCTTCCGTCCCGCAGGAGGCCCCGGCTTAGTCTCTAGCTCAGCAGAGGACCCAGCTGTATCCCCAGAGCCTCCTAAGGAGGGGGAACCATTCCCAGTCCCTCAAGAGACCTTCCTGTGGCTTCTACAGGCCCCCTGAAAATATGGAATCTTCCTCAATCCAACAGGAGTTCCCGGCCCCTCCCCTGGAGCCCACTAAAGAGACAGAACTTCCTCCGGTCCAGCAGGGGGCCCCAGCCAGCCTCCAGAGCCAGCCAAGGAGGTGGCAGCACGACCTCCACTGCACTTTGAGGTGACAGTTCCAACACTAGGACAGAATCAAGCTCAGCATCCAACTCACCCGGCATCACAGGTAAACCTCTGGACCTGGGGCTCACCATGACTCCAGATGCTGCCACAGAGGCTGGACGCTGTACAGCCCTGCAGCAGGCTACAGCTTTGGGTCTGGAGAACCCAACACGGAGGCTGGACATCCTACAGCTCTCCCTCCAGGGCACCCTGAAGTGACACTTGCCCATGCGGGCATTGCTCCAGTCACAGCTCGCACTGTGGACCAGGAACTTGCTGTAACTGGAGCGTCCAATGTGGAGGCTGAACCTTCTCCAACCAAGCAAGAGACCCCAACTCAGCCCCCAGAGCCCCCTAAGCAGGTTGCCGTTCACTATCCACCCCATCAGGAGGTGACCGTTCCAACTCCAAGTAAGGATCGAGGTCAGCACCCACCATCGCCCAGCGTCACACTTCATCACGCAGACCTGGGGCTAACCGAAATGTCAGGACCCACAGCGGAGGCCGCACATTCTACAGTCCAGCTTCAATCTGCTGATTTTACTCTGCTGATCCTCGGTATTTACTTAACAGTAGTACTTGTCATGGTTTAAACTGCAGGACTCCTTGACAGGCGGTGGCGTGTATTCGGACTTCAGAGCCGATACTGTCCTGCGTCTCCCGTTTCTCGATTCTGCGCTCGGCTTCGAGGAGCCCCACATGACTTGGGTCGAGGGATGCGTCTCCTGCTTCTGGCAGTTTCCGGCTTCATCAGCACCCGTTTGTGCGGGCGCAGCTTCCGGGGCACAGGCGGCTGACTGAAGCGGCAGTCAGCCACTGGCACGGCTGTGGGAGGCTGTGCACAGAACCCTCACAGCCACATCCAAATGCACCCGCCCAGGCTGTGTGCCGAAAGACGTCTGACCGAAGACTTCATGAGAATCTAGGAACAGCTTTGCAAAACTCCGCCGCTTACAAATAGGTGAACGTAACCCACACATCATGCATACGTTTTGTATGGCATGCTTTACCAAAACATGTGAGATTTTTTAAAATTTTGGGACATTTAGTCATGCTTTAAAAAATAATGTATTTAAATTGTATTTTACTCATGGAATCACCAGGCACTGAACACCTCCTGGCTGCCAGGTGCTGTGCTAGCTACTGAGGGGCCGCAGGTTACCTGGGCATGGTTCCATCCTCCAGATCTGTCTGAATTTACTGGGAGTGTATCAAAGATAATCCAAAAACTAAAACGCAGAATATTGCCAAAGAGCAAACAGAAATAAAAGCTATGTGGCCAGTCGCGTGGCTGACGTTACGCACGAGTGCAGGTGTCCTCAGCGTTCTGAGCTCTGCATTTGCACTAATTCACTGCCATCTGTATCGCGTTTAATACAACACCCTTCTACAGAGCACGCTTATTTTATTCCAGATCAAGAAACACTTTGTGTTCAATGACTACTCCGAAGTGGAACAGCTTTGCATGTGTGAGGAGTGGACTGCAACTGCTTCCTTCGGAAAACAGCTCCTGAGAATTTCCTGCCATGTGGAAATTGATGGTTACTAGGAACACTCGAGTTCTTACTGGCCAGGATGTGAGCTGCAGGTTGAGTGACACTCAAGAACCAATCTGCGTGGATTCTGACCCTAGTATGGATGGTGAGTAGGTGCTAGCAGCACACAACGTGCCCCAATTCCTGACAGCTCTAGTCCCGGAAACAGAACTAAGAGGGGCTCTCAGGCTTGTGTTGGACTCACAAGCACTTGGGTGATATGATGCGAAGTAGGTCTGCAGTGTGTGGTCAGTCCTGGCGGCATTTACGCAGAGAGAGGGAGTTCGGGAACACTATGTGGTTTTGGACAATGCTAGTGCTGTGGGGGAACCCAGAGTGGACACCAGAAGGGAAAAGGCTGACAGGGAAAAAAGAAGCTGAACAAAATGATGCTCCAATATGAAGAGGTGGGCAGGAGGCTCTACTATTGAAAGTAAGAGTTCAGATGTAACACATTCTTAATTTTCCTCTGTTTACTGAAACAGGGCAACATGTTTAATTTTCAAGAACGCTCATTGGTTGGTGTAAAAATCCATCCAAACTATGTTTTCTAGACATAGTAACATTAGAGACCTTTACGTTGATGTTAAGTATTGATATGCAAACAGATGAAGCAGAAACATGGATACACTTTGCCCAAATTACTAGTGTTGTAATCATATGAGAAGCTCATTATAAAAAAATTCAAGAATGAAAAATAGGAATCTAAAAAAAGCCATTGTTTAAACACCTAGAATTAGTGTAATGCAGCTTTCTTTTTGGTAGAGTTCCTGGCTATCAAACAATCCTCTAGGACAGTCACAGTGAACGTGAAGTTCCGACTTTCTATGTTTGCTCCTGTAAGTGTCGAAATGTGGACTAAGAAGGTGTTCTTGCCTTAAAAGAATATAGAGACTAATAGAAAAATATCAAGATTAAAAGTTTAAAAATTTTTTAAAGTATATGCTGTTAGTGAGTTTGCTAATGTCAATGTGTGCTATTCTCATCACCTCATGGGCTATCTTCATGGCTACCGTCTGTGAAAAATTATTGCTGAGTTGAAATTAAACACGATTAACAGTGCAATCTATTTGTTTATTCCATCTGTGTGTTTATTTCAAAAATAGATACTGAGCACCGAAAATATGCCTTGTTTAGTTCTAGATTCTCTCACTGACTCTAAATGTCTTAATTGGGCTGCTACCATAAAAATGGTAAAACTATTTTTTATTATCTGTATCATTAACATACAAAATTTTGTAAACCTAATTAGTGTATCAGTTCTGTCACAGTGTGTGCATTTACATGCTTCCTTTGCCCATCTGTATTACGAGGAAGTTCAACATACCTTAAAAAGCAACATTCAAATCGCAAATTCTAATATAGGATTGCATGCAATTGTGGAATTAATGTAAAACCCAAAAGATAAACCCTTTTTAACTACACTTCATTCTGAAAATACAGCATTGAAACCAGACCAACCAGAGAAAAGATAAGAACAGCAAGCTGTCCAAATGCCAATAGATCAAATTCAGTGGAAGCCTTTTTAGATTCAATTTAAAAACTGTGATTTCAATTAGGCAGAGAAATTTGTGCTGAAAAATGGGAACTTGAATGGAATAACTGAATTGAAACAGACTTTTTTTTTATTCTCTCTAATCACAGTGTTTCATTACAACTGAAATAAAATATGAAAGTAACAAATTTCTCAAGGAATATACAAGAACGTGTCTGTGACTGATACGTGAAAGAATGAAATTTCTATATAAATATGATATAAAACCTAGAAGAAAAAAGTAGCAGCGATCATATTTGCATTAAGGACTGCCATCCAAGTTCTTTATAGAAAGTATTTCATCAAACAAGAAAAACCTATGTGATGTGTTTACATTCTTCTTAAAAAGGAAAAAATCGGTTAAGTATTTTGCATAAGGCCAGAGAGCTGACAAATCATAATATCACGATTTAAACCCAGGTGTGCTGTGCCCAGCTGTTTTGTCAGCGGAGGCTGTGGCTCTGACTACAAGGGAAACATGCCCACCCACTTCCGTTGAATTGTGCAATGATGACTTTCCAGGCTACGCCCGTCTGGGAGAGGCTGCTCTCATTCAGTGACCAATAAAATTCAATAAGATAATATCAAACATGATACAATAAAGTACTCACTGATATAAGCATTTGTAAAAATCATCCATGAGTGCTAAGATGAGCGGGTGAATGTTTGAGGAGTCACAAGATGTTTACTGTCTCAAAGCATCTGACAACACAAGACTAAAACACAGAGGGTAAGACAGCGACGCTCAGGGGAGACGTCTGGCGCACACTGTTAGCCGCACAAAGCCAGCACTGCGCTGATGGGGTGGATGCTTATCCCTCCTAAGGTGAGGCCTGAGAAAAACTCAGTACCGCTTTTTGGTGTTCCTGCCGAAAGTATATAACCTGCATCTAATCATGAGACAGCATCCGATAAACCCAAATTGAGGGACACATCATAAGTAAGTGTGTAATATTCTTGTAAAATATTAATACATCGAAATATATAAAGACTCAGCAATTGTTCCAAATTAAGTGATGCTAAAATTGACATGACAACTGATTGGAACCAGTCATCTTGGATTTTCTTTGTCTATAAAGGACATTGTAAGGACAATTGGTAAAACTTGAACTAGTCTTTATATTAAAGTGGTCCTGCATCAATGCTAATTCCCTGAATTTGTGTTCAGGTGATAAATAGTGAATTATTTAGGGAAAAAGGATCATCATATATGCACTTAAACATTTTGGAAAAATAATATGTATACTTAAATGTGGAGAGAGAACGGGGGAGTGGGTAGAGCTGTTAACATCTGGGGACTCTGAGAGAAAAGTGGTTTTGAAAAGTGTTTTGAAATAGTCTTGGTACTATCCGTAAAAGGTTTCTATCAGTCTGAAATTAAAAGTATACATTACACTATTTAAGGTGTCATTGGATATAGTAACTGAAAAGCATGAATGTCTACCATTTGACAAGAAATCATTGTTCTTAAAAAATCATGCTGGTCAAGTTCAAGAGGAACAATTGACTTAAAAAATCAGTTTTATCCCTGAAGGATACTGTGCAGGTATCTCTGCTTAGCTCTCCATAGGAAGCCATCTGGTGACAAGGTCACGGGGCCAGGGACAAAGGTGCCAAGGACGGAATTCCCTGAGGTTAATAAAAATGACTCTGCAAGTCACCTAGCAGCCAAAGCCTTACATAAATTTGAAATAGGGGCTCATTATATGCTTGTTTTGTAAGGAGGGGCCGCTCGCTTTGCCTACGCAAATTTGATTCTAAATTACGAAGAGTTTTGCCTGATTAAAGTAAGGCTCAGAAACACCTGGAATTGAAGAAGACAAAATTCTGCACACTGTCATCTGCAGAAAAATTATTTGCATGACCAAGGAATGTGTGCACTTCAGTTTTATGAGAGGACTTAATCATTTTCACCTGTAGAAAAGCTTCTCAGACACTTTCTATTTAAAAAAAAAAGATTAATACATGAACTGAAATGTTCACTCTAAAAATTCCAAGCACAAAACTTTTAAATTCATGTAATAATGCTGACATACCAAGGAAAATATAACATTAAAAGTATAATAAAAAAATTGCATGATGAGATGAATCTATTCATAAAATTACAGTGCTCACTTACAAAGCCCTCTTTAGGGAGTAAATTTATGTCACTTGTAAAAGTCCCTCAGCCCTGAAATTCCACCAGCAGAAATGCATATTTTGCCTTTTGTAGGTTTTCTTAAAATTCTTCTGTTATGAATATGTCCTAAATGGCACAAAATGTAAAGGACAGTGTGATGCACTGTCCTGTTTGTTCCTTTCAAACCCTGGCCATCGCCTCACATCGGCCGTAAATACGCCAGGGTGCACACAGAGGTCTCCTTTCTTCCTGGAGGGTTCCCAGCCTTTGAGGATGGCCTAATACGATTGCTCTGACAGGGATTATGACATATGAGTGGGCTCACAGCACGACAAAATCAAAAGTATAAAAAAATCACATCCTCACTGATAAATGTTGGGGGGCTGGCACTGGTAGTAGCTGGAGGCAGCCCCCAACCAAAACCTCGCTGGCTTCCCAGCTTTGACTGTTCTGGACCAGGCCTGGGACAAGACACAAGGACCAACCAGGAGCATGCATGTGTGGCCGGCCTCATTAAGCTTTTGTTCATCCATCTGACAAGCTCTAAAATAAGTGAACGCACATTTCCTTCCTCTCATGGACCCTCTACACCCTCTGAAAATAAAGGGTTAAACTTCTGTCTTTGGAATAAACTGATTAAAAAAAAAAAGAGAGAGAGAAGGATTTCTCTATTGATAAGGTAAGACAGTCGTGCCAACAAGTAACAAGGCAGGCTGCAGTCTGACTGTCACATCCTGAGTGATTTGGGACATGTGAACTGATTTCTCGAAGCCTTGCTTACAAATATAAATGGGCATTACCACGCCAACTCACACAGATGAGTTACTACTAAGAACATTAAATTAAATGACACAATATACATAGAATACATTAGTAAATACTTTTTCTTTATTTTTCTCATGATTTTACACACTCAACAAATGTTTATATGTGTGTATGCAAATATTTAGAAAGAAGAGGGTACAGGATATATGTGTCCACACTCCGTTTCAGACATGGAGCCCCTAACCTCCACTATGATGGTACCTCGAGGTAGCATCTTTAGGATGTCATTAGGCTTGGATGAGGTCATGAGGGTGGGGCCCCTGTGGTGAGATTAGTGCCCTGTAAGAAGAGGAAGGGACCAGACTCTCTCCCTCTTCTCTGTGTGAGGACACCACAAGTCCTTGCAAGTCAGATGACGCCTGGGACCCAGTACCCAGAATTGCGAGTGTGAGTTTCAAGACCCTGATCTGAATGCAGCACATCTGGGAAGTCTGGGAATCATGGAGGGTAACTGAGCAGCAGGATACCTCTCAGAAAGCAGAAGGAAATGAAGTGAAAAACAGGAATTGATACAACAGCTCGTAAAGCGCCGGGTCAGGATTCTGTGCTGTTGATAGACAGGGCGCATCCCCCCTTCTAAGCTCTCCTTTGCTCTGTGGTTTCCAGGTTCCCTTGTTGCCAGCATGATGGACCCCCCAGGTGACTGACGTTCAAACGAGGTGCAGAGAGTGGAAGGAAGGGCACTGGTTTCCATTGCCAGGTGTAGATAAGATCACGGGCCTTTCCGGACAGTGGCACAGGGTCTGTCTGGGGGCTCTGGGTGCAATACTGAGGCTAACAGTCTGGGGTAAAGGAGCTGACTCTGAGACCATTTGTAGCAGCTTCTCCATGATTTCTGCATTTCCAGATCTCCTTTTTTGTTTTTAGTTGATTAAACCTGTATTTAATAAGAGCTCAGTGGTGGCAGAGAAAGGTAAAAGATTTGGGCAAAGGATATCAATTACTCAGTTTATTTGGATGTTGGTGAATCATCAGAACCTTGTTGATCAGATGGAAAACTAAAGATTGAATGAAAGTGCTGGGATTCGGGGTAACAGTGGGTTAATATTAACCTTAATGGAAGTCTTGTGATAGGACACACACTTTTATCTACAAAGCTATCTAGTTCTCAAAAGCACAGAAAAAAAAAAACAACACAGAGACTAATCTACAAAATCTGTGAATGACATGACTTGGAGCAACCATGTCTATACACCAACATGATAGTGTAAGAGTTGTGATTTTAAAGATGCTAGATTGTAATATTGAGCAGAAAGCAGCAAAATGAAACTTAATACATGTTTTTTTCCTTCCAAATATTTATTTCTTTCCAAAGAACTTTACTTTGTTGCATATTCTTCTCAATTACAGTTTAAAGTTTCAGTAAGTGCTCATTCTTGCCAATGTTTTCTCAATGGTCTTTAAGGAAAAACATTCACTGATTCGACCTAGTATTTCCTGTCTCGGGATTCTGGGACGCAATTTAAAACACTCTCTGGTGTACTCACACTGTGTCTTCAGACAAGGGCGGACGCTGCAGCCTTGGTCTCAGTAGTGACATGCAACCTAAAAGCAGCACTTCAGTGATGACTCTCATAGTGTCTGTCCCACTCTGGGGAACGTCTAAGGAGGGGCTTTAAACTGAGGGGGGACAAAACTATGTGCATGACGATCAAAACAAGCTATGCAACGAGGGAACTTCTGTAAACAACCAAAGCAAGTAGCAGTAGGAAAAAATTAGAAAAACACATAGCACATCCTCTGAAAGAAATGTTATGCTCTTCTTCAAAATGATGGTTAAGAAGAAATGAATGCTGTGCAAATGTCTGTGCTATCATAAGGACAACTTTAAAGAACATGGTCATGCTTTGCCTTCAACTGTAATTATGCAAAACAAATTCATAAGAAAAAGACTGGAAGGAAATAGACAAAACTATTAAACCAAAATTTGGTAGGATAGAATTGTGATAATTTTTAAATTTTATTTTATCTAAAACATATATATATAACATTACATAAATATTTCACATATACATATATATATATTACATGTATCTTATATTCTATAGTGTAAATGATGCTATAATATGGAACTTAGTGGACAGAGAACCCCCCCGTTTACCCACACACAACATTTCCCTGTTGTGCTCCAGTCTCCATGCTGGTATTCAGTTCCATGTATGTTTTTATGTATCTGCTGATTTTCATAATGAAACATTAATCTCTTTTGAGGACAAGATTTAGGTTTTATTCATTTTCTAAAGCCCCACTTCTGAAGTGCTTTGCACAAAATGAGCACTCGATAAATACTTGTTAAACAAATAAACTGTCAAAACCAAGCGTTAATATAAAGTGTTTTGATTGAAAAACTACTATCCTCTTAGTACGTGAGGCCCAGAACGTGCACTGAACGCCCAGCAAGCACTACATTTAAATTACCAGCAAGTTTCAATTTCAGGCCAGCTTGTTTAGAAACAAAAGAAATTAAATCAATAAATCAATAAAGTGGAAAATATGACCAATCCGTGGTGACATGAGACAAAAAGGGGCTATCTGCCCTGCACAGACCCGATGTGACGCTCTGCAACAGAGTAGGATTGTTTCTATTTAAAAACCCTGAGAGGAGTTTCCCCTAGAGAGTGAGGAGGAAGAAAAATTGTAACTACCTGTGTTGTCATGAAGAACTACAAATCTATCTTGCACGCATGTTAGAAAATGTGTTCCTTACATGAGACTTGAATTATGTGCCTTACAGCACTCTGACAGTGCAACCCCGAGACATTCTAAAGAATTAAGCAATATATTCACAAAATGAAAACAAATATGTGTGGCTGTCTGTGTAAGAAAGACAGATCACAGACTGTTATTGCAATGACTAGACACGAGATGGGTATCTAAAATATATTCCAGTCTACGTAAATGGACACAGCTCTACAGGCACAGATAAATTTATGTCTCTGTAAATGTCCATGCAGCCTTTGCCTTCTCCGCCCCCAGGACACACAATCTGACTTACACAAGCAGGGGGAGGGCCCCGTAAACACAGCCCACATTCCTCAGATCTGACTGCCATTAATCACCGGTGATCCCGGGTCAGTGAATATCTGGCTGCCATAATATGGGGGAAAATACGTTTCACCCACAGACACTGGAGCTTCCAAAGAAAAATGACCCCCCTTCAGATTACAGAGACTGCAAGGACACATACCAGAGCAAACGCTGAGCAGGCTGGCCAACGTTCTAGCTGACAAGACTTGTTAAAGTACAAAGTTAAAACAAATATATGTATTTAAAAATAACAGAATCATAAAAATATTTTGATACGTTCATCACAGAGGAGATACTTAGCTGGAACTTCCCGTCCCAGATCTGCCTGGGTATCAATGCATATGGTAACAGTTAACCCTCTGGGAACTAGGCTGAGCCAACACCTCCTCAGATGAGTATCTTAATTTGTCTAAAAATTGAAATGTTACTTGTATAGAATGGAGACTTGTTGGGCTAAGACACATTAAAGAAATACTGTACCACCTTCCATAAGAGTTACATTCGGTGAAGAAGTTCTTAACTGGGGCCGCTGGTGGAGGTTAAGGCTCGGTCAGGGACAACTCCGTGTCTTTAACCTCGTGGCACAGGGGACTCTGTGCTTTGGAATCAAGAACTTAAGGCTACACTGTGGTTGTGTGACTCACCGCATAGACTCTCGGCCTGTTTACTTTTAGTGGACGGAGTTTTCCTTACGTTTAAAATAATGCCGCAGAATTGAAAAGGTTCAAAAGTACATAGCCTGCCCTATGTTAAATCATAATTGAAAAATTACGTGGCTATTGTTGTGGATTCTGCATAAAAGTGCATCTCCCGGACAACAAAAGCTTTTATGTAGGAACCCGAGAGCCCACGGGCAGCAGCTGAAGGAGCGCCCGCACCTAAGCGGCACCAACCCGACGGCCGGGTGCGCGGACCAGCAGGGCCCGCGCTGAGGCCAGCGTGCCGGGAGGAGCCCGCGGGAGGCCGGGGGCGGCGGCTTCTCGGGCGGACGGGGCTCCCTCCGCGCGCTCGCACGCGGACCCGGACAGCGGCTGCCGCGGGGCCGCTCCCGCCCGCCCCGGGGGCCGCTCTCCCCGCCGGCCGGCAGGCCGGCCGGCCCCACTGCGGAGCGGCCAGCTGCGTCCTTCCTTGCCGCTCCGTCCGTCCGGAAGGCGGGCTGATGCTGGCAGGCCCTCGGCCCGCACTGCCTCCTGCTTCCCCCTCCCATCCCCCGAGGGGGTCCCCTTCGGTGTTCCGTGCCCACCCTCCTCGGGAGAGCCGGCCGGTCGGGGTGGGCTGGTTCCAGCAGCTCTGTCCCCTGCGGGCCTGTGGTCCCATCGCAGGGCCGCTGTGGACTCCTGGCCGGGGAGCCGCTGTTGGCTTCAGCCCCGGCCCCTGGCCTCGCGAAGCGGGGCAGAAGTCTCGAGCTTTGTCAGCCCAGCACCGCCTTTGCTATCTCTGCAGCGTTTCCACATGACCCTCTTCCAAAGCGAACACAGCTCCATCCATTCAGTAACTGAGTCCAAAACCCTTATTAAGTGTTTATGTCCTAACAACTTAGTGGCCACTGGAAAAAAATAATACACGTAAGCTGGAGGATAAATAATATTTTTATTTGTAGTTAGATAACTGCCATTACTCAGTAGTGGGAAATATGCACCTGTTGGGCATTGCACAATTTCTTAATCCTCATTTCTTGATCCACATGGATTTTTAACGCATGTGTTTTTGTCACAGCAAGCACCAAAACCCCCGCTTTGCAAAGATGTGACGTTACTGAAAAGAACACAGTGCGATCTAATGTTGAAACCACCAATTATTCAAGCTAGTATTTTAGCAGATGTCAAGTATCTTTGTGCTGCCTTCAAAAATTTAAAATATCTTGTAGTGCCCACCCCTCCACCCCCAGTGAGTTCGCTTGGTCCCCAGGGGCACCTTGATATAGCTTCTGAACCACGATAATAAGGAAAATGTAGGTTACATGATACACAATAACCTAAGGATGCTTAAATGAATATAGTACATTTTTTCTCAGAAGGGAGTAGCGGGCAGGGCAGAGATGCATTGTGTTAGGGAGGGTTCACTCCAGTTAATTATGAACTACAGTAACAGTTATAAGAGTTGTAAGAAAAATTAATCCCTGAGGAAGAGTCTACCGAAGAGCTCAGTGTGAAAGGATGGATGAAAAGTGCGCTGAGATGCGTGAAGAGTCAAGGTCGCCCTGCAGTGACACGACAGGAGTCGTTACTGAACGTGGTTTTGGATGGGGCTGCACCATCAGAGACATAACTATTGGGCTGATGATGGGGACGTGCTAATGGGACGCCCCTCCTGTCGTCCAGGTACAAGGGGGGAGGACGCTCTCCCCGGTCTCCTTGGAACTTGCGCCATCAATCGGGACCTTCCCCTCTTCATCTGTAGCTTGAACACTGCCTTCTCCAGTCACTTCTTTCCATCAGCATAAACACAAACCCATTGAAATCTGACTGCTTCCTTCTCACTCTGGCAAGTGATGCCCGTTCGTGCTCAATAGTCTCCATAACACAAACCCAGTGGGCACCTGTCATTATCTCACCAAATTCTCAAAACCGTGCCCCCACTCCCTGTCCTTCCTTCTGCCTCCTGTTTGTTTCTTCTCCCTGGACACATCTTCATCTCCTCTGCAGACTTCTCTACGTCTGTTATCCCTTTAAATTCCCTTCATAGCTTCGCACAGCCCTCTACTCGCTCTGTAAATGTGGCCCGTCCTCTCCTCAGGCTCTCCTCCTACTGACCAGCCTCTGGTCCAGCCAGGCTCCCACCCACACCTACCCGCAGTCACACTGAACCTGCTGCCACGCCTCACCTTGCCACGCTCTTCCATGCCGCTGTGCCTCTCCACATGGATTCCCTCCCTCCCGGACGGGCCGCAGGACCTGTAGAGCCCAATGCAAAATGAAAAAGCGGGGCCCCTTGGCCAAAAATTATCAAGAATTTCAAGATGATGACATCAGAGCATGAAGCCAAGCACAGGTCCCCTCTGATGTGACATCACTCACAGCCAGCTCATCCTCATCCTCTCCTCACCCTTTGGCACCCATCTCACGCTGCCTCTCCTCCAGGGGCCTGCCTGACCGTGTGACCCACCGGTCTGGGTGGCCGTGTGTCCTCTAGGCCCCACTCCTGCGCACACCTCGACCCCATTCTTCTCATCCTCCGTGGGTGCTGGTTCCTTGCCCACTTTCCTGACTGCACTGCGACATCATTAACAGTGCGTCTCTGAAGCTCCAGCACTCCGGACCGTGCCTGGTAAAATTCAGTCCCCAGTGAAAGTAAGTAATGGGATGCGGGCAAAGGATAGAAAGAAAAATGTACATAGGACATAGATCTGGACAATGAGACGGATAAGAAACAAATCCAAAGATACGATTCTATGTGGACTGGATGACAGTTCAAGCAAGCAGAATGGAGAGGGAAATGACAAACTGAGGGGGGGCGATTCTTAAGCCTAGATTTGCTTGAAGATCCAACAAATCTGACCTCCACGTACACGATGCTTATTCAACTAGTTCCAAAGTTTACATACAAAATCCCAAATGAGGAACAGGAGCATGACCTTCCACCTAGGTTAATCCTACCAAAACCGAAAGTGCACGTACAGCTTTTCAGACCTGTCCTGTTGGTGCCTGCTGTTTACCCTGTCCCTGGAGGGGAAGAGGATGCAGCACTGGAGGAAGCTTCACAAAGTCCACCTCTACCATTTATTTCCAGCGAGCGCCCACCCACTGCCGTGTGGACCTTTCCAGATAAGACGCATGGTTGGGGGGGAAGGTGCAACAACTCGCGTGCCAAAGCACACGGTGGCTCCAGACCACAGCGTCCATTTCACACGCACACGATGGCACTGCTGAGCCAACGGAACGTCACAGCCGGGGCCAGGACGCTCTGCATCCTGCTCAGAGCATCACGGCGGTTTCCTTAATATCTGGTCTTAATTGAATTCCATGAAATACGTGTCTCATAAAACCTGTGCCTAAAAATATCTTGCGCTTGGTCATCCTGCTATCCAATTGGCTACAAGTGAGCCTCCACATTATTTTCTTTTTAACAAAGGAGTGTACTGCTGGCAGGAGCAGCGCAGCAAGTGCCCAGAGCACGATGCCAGCATCATCCAACTCAGAGGTAGAGTTTCATACAAGAAATTGGTCTCTAGAGCCTGAGGGGGCAAGATGACCACAGGCAACTGAAGGATTAAATATTGTTAGTGTGAGAACAGTTTAAAAGTGTGTGCATTGTGTGCTCTACATAGGACTGTGAGTAGATTTAATTACAGAAAATAGTCAAAAATAAAGGAAAGAAAGGGAAGTGTGCGACTGTGGAAGGAGCATATCGGGTTCCTCTGGCTGGTCCAGCATCGGGGGCAGAACAGGATAGATGGCAGCCGCTGTCCACGTCCTGACGGCCCTGGAATGATTTCGGCAGACGTTGTGGGTCAGACTTCTGTCGTCACGTGTGGTCTGGACACTGTCCATTTGTATATTCAGTCTCTCAATAGCAATGAACTCCCAAGAAGATCTCATAAGTAGCTGTAGTAAAACTGAGGTATCACAGGATTTACCATACAGCAGGAGGAAAAATGAGGCACCGAGGTGCCACCTGTGAGCGCCTACTCTGCTGCGAGAACCACCTATGGCACTTGATGTTATATATTTGAAACTGAAAACAAGAAATTTATATTACTGACCCTACACTGAGGTGGAGAATATACCCACAAGGTCTGAATTTGTCCAAGAACAGAGAGAAAGATCTTTTAAATGGTGCAAAATGCCTGACAACCACCATCCACCCTGAGAGAGAAAGAGTTTTTACTACTGCTTCCCTCAGAAGCACTAAGAAATTTTATTTCCCCCATCAAATACCCAGGAGAATCTCTGTTCCTGTCCCGCTGACCCACACTGTACGCCATGCATCTCCCCGACATGAATGGAAGGCGGTGCTGCTGCCATGTCGGTCAACAGTTTAAACCCGAGCCCCACGCCCACCTAGACCCAGTGTTGGAGTCAGGGTCCTAGAAGCGCATGGACTGCCTGGGGTCGGGGGCTGAACCGTGTGGAAACGAAATAAATTGGGAGAGCTACAGGGAGAAGAAGGGGTGGGTATTCAGCAAGAAACTACAGTGTCCAGTAGAATAAAAGAAGATCTCCGTATGTTAGCACTTACAACATGGAATAGCAGAGAGGGTGTTACCAGTGATCACACACTCTGTCATCTTAAAACATTTTTAAAATATCAATTTTTGTAATTTTCTTAAAGGTTCAGTTTACATGATCTTAAATTTTTTACTTCTTAATGTTTTAATAGATTAACATTATTCTGATTAATGAAATAAACTGACTTTCAATGCCAAAAGAAGTTGGAAAACACAGCAAAATTTAGAATTGCCAATAATCGCTGTGCTCAGGGAAAACCAGAAATAATATTTTTGGTCTGTTCCCTCCCAGTATGATGTATGTGTGTATTATGTTATTATTTAAAGCACCAGTTTTCAGCTATGATTACATGCCCTAATTTTTAAGTTATAATTCACTAATATTGTATTTCATCTTTGTTAAATATTTTTCTTATCTTCTATGTTATTTCTAACTCCTTCAGCCGGATGTTTATTTTATTCTATTCATTTTTTATTCCATAATATTAACTTTTAAGGTTTTTTTTTTTAACGTGGCCTTGACCACACTGAACGCATTTTCAGAGAGTCCCCGCTGCTGATGTTTTACAGATTTCACTTTCCATTTACCCTATAATTAATTAGCGTAATAACTTATAACATTAAAATGCTAGAATTGTTCTTTTGTTATGTTACCTTTTTATTATTATTTTACTGCATTGTGTTTTAGAAAAACATGGCTTGTGAAATTTCTGCTTTGGGGGAAACAGATCATTTGTTACACAGAATATCAAGTACTCCTGGTGACATGAGGTCATTTCAGTATTCGTGGCTTTTCTAGGGGGCATAGAAAGGCAGTTCTATTCCTTTGAGGACAGTGTCCAGCGTGGCCATCAGAGGTAGGGTTTTTGGAAGCAGAGCCTGAGGTGAGTCTGGTCTGCACTCTTATCTTAGGGTCGACACCTGGGGGAAGGAGGCGAGGAGGCAGGAATGGGCTGAGGACAGAGTCATATTCGAGGCAGGTTCAAAGGGAGGGAAACTGTGGGGCCAGCACTGGTCACGGAGGCTCGGAGTGGAGGGGAAAGGCCAGACTTTATACCCCCAGGAAGTCGATGGAACCAAGCTGCCCCCAAGAGAGGTGTGTGTGCCTGAGGACGGTGTCGCTGCAGATGAGACAGACTGAGCAGCTGACCAGGAGGGCTGGGTGCTGACCGCTGGGCAAAAGTCACCCTTAGAAGGTGAGGGGGCTGTCTCCGTGCTGCCCACCACACATGTTAAAACAGCCCCGTGAATTCTGTTACTCAGATTTTCTATATTCTGGGCCCCAGAAATATTTATTCTGCCTACTGGTTTTATCAAAAACTGGGGAAACCTGTTGAAGCTCCTATTTTTTGTCAACGTTGCCTCGCATTTCTTTAAAAAAAAGTTAAAGCTGGGGGGGAGGGTATAACTCAGTGGTTTAGAGCACATGCTTAGCATCCTGGGTTCAATCCCCAGTACCTCCATTAAATTAACTAACTAAATAAACTTAACTACTCGCCCCACAAAATAGAAATAATTAAAAGTTAAAAAATTAAAAATTAATTAAAAATAAAAAGCTTTGACAGACTAAAAAGTTAAAAAAAAAAGTTAAAGCTTTTCACCTTAATTTCAGCTAACAAAAAAGTGGAATAATCATCATACAGAGACTCCCCACAGCCCCTTCCCTCTGTTTCTCCATTATAACCACAAAATGTGACCACGATCAGAAAGTTAACGTCAGTGAGGTGCCATCCACGAAGCTACAGGCCTTATTTGAATTTTGCCAATTATCCAACTATTTCTCTTTCTTGTAGTTGTTCCAGGAGCTCGTCCCAGACCCCTGCTCCTCCAGTCCGGGAGCGCACGTCGGCCTTTACTGGTGCCTCAGGACCCTGGCGTGTTGACAGGTACCGGCTGGTTACTGTCTAGGATGCCCCTCAAGTCAGGCCTGTTTCGGGGTAATTTCTAATTAGGGTTTTTTTTTTTTTCGCACTAGAAATCCACGGACTGTGCGCCCTTCTCAGCGCATGGGGGTCACGAGGTACACGGCGCTGACACCTCCCATTACTGCAGGGGTCACGTCACTCTCATTACTTTGATAACCTGGATAAAGTACAGTTTTAATTTCTCCCTCTGTCATGAGAGAGCACCCTGTGTGGCGACACCTTTAGAATGTTTAAGTATTCTGCGTCTCTTCGCACTTTTGCCTCTTTTTAGCATCTGTGCTAATTCTTTGATTGCGGTGGTTGTAAACGGTCACTTTCTTTTTCATCATTGGAAAAAGTTTCCCTTCTTCCCCACTGGTTTATTTATTTGATCATTTATATCAGGAGAGACTCATGGATATTTGTTTTATGTGAGTTATAATTCATGACAGTCATTAATTATTTTGAGGCTCGCATTGTCCTGCATTCTCCTTGCATTTATATTTTCTCTACCTTTTATTACATGCTCTTTAGCACAATTTCTGCTTTTCTCAGATTTTCTAATTTTATTGACCTGATGAAGTCTGCTAATAACAATCCAATAAGTTTCTGCATGTATTTATGTGATACAGTTTAACGAAGCCCACTGCTCTGTGCCTACAAAGCGATTTTTCAAAACATTATAAAAAATGTAGTGAATTACTAACATGTACCGAATTCCTTTATTTCAATGGCCTTTCTCACTACCAGTTCCTTCCACGTCTGTAAAAAAAATAATATTACTCATTCTTCCAAGAAAGGGCATTAAAGCACTAGAATATCACACATAAAACCTATTTTATCTGACTGTTACACGTATAACCTATTCAGGGCAGCATTAACTCTAATCACTCAGAACTGTAAAATCAGCAACACAGGGAAATAAAATCTAGTTACCTTAGATCACTAGCAAGAAACCCCTCCCCGTGCACTGTGACAGTCAAGAGAAGACAGTCCTCGTTATTCCCGTAAAGTTTACTGCCCTGAACACTATCACGTCTGCCAAGACTACTGCGACCCCTGCTTTGTCTCCGTCTCCATGTGCTCATGTTAGGGCACGGCCTCATTCTTCTGGGCTGATGCGGTTCTCCCCACAGACGCCAGATTCCTCTGGTCACTTTAATAAGAGGAAGTGTACACACCCACACGTGAGTCACCATCTGACTCAGAGCTCCTCATGTTTGTTTCTGACAAATTACTATCAGTTACTATGTAGACAGCTTATGGTGGTGACGAGAATGAACCTGGAAAGGATATGGTTTTGAGGTTTATAAAGTAAACCCAGCTAATGTTGGTCCTGACTAATAAATCAACATCTAATGCTCTGCTATCAAATACTAATTAATTCTCCCTTTCCTCCCTCATATTAGTTTAGTGTCATTCCAAGCCTTTAGAGGAGCGTGCTTGCAGCTTTCGTTGAGAACGCTCTTATGCCTTGCCAGAGATTTTTATTAATTGCTGTAAGTGCAGTGAATTTGGACAGCCAAATTTAGAAAAGAAAGATGAGTTTGGAAGACGGTTCTCCCCTCTGGCAAGTATGATATTTCAGGATGTCAATAAATCTTTTTGAACCCAATAGAACTGGAAGTAATTTTTTCACATCTTTTTTTAATACTCAGTCTGGTAATCCAATTACAAGGATTCTTATATTCCAACGTTCATATTAGCATCAACTTCAAAATACAAAATAAAATAAATGCAACAAATTAGTTCAGTATTCCTAGCCATAATAATATATTTCACTCTGTTGACAAAGACTATGTTTGTATGTGATTTATATTCACATGGGGGCAAAAATATCCAATAAACATTTTAAAACTCTTGTAGCCAGTTGACTCTCTTGTGTACAATCACAAATATCTTTTTTGGATATTTTAATTTTTTCTGAGTTTATTGATTTGAAAACCACATGGTGGAGTCTTTCTTTTAACGATATATTCTAGTGAGGAATTAAACAGAAAGTCAAAATGCTGTATCATTTGAATGCTGATAACTATTATGTGGACTTAAATACCTTGGTCATTCATCATACTTTGCTTTGTGTAAAGTGTGAAAACAATTACTCTCCTCCAACTTTCTTCCGTGTACGTTAACAGAAAAACTCGTTATAAAGCAGGAAAGACCCGACGAGTGCTAACTGCCCCAGATGCCCGTGAGGGTCTGCAGCGGTGGAGTCTCTCGGAGTCCACGGCCAAAGCCACATTAAGTCAAGATCAGGAGCTGGAGAGGGTGGGGGCCAGACAAAGACGGATGACTTCCATGGGGAGGCATGACTTTCCCAATAACTTGGGTCAGAAACAGTGCAGCTCTGGAATGTTCTGTCTTTCCAAACAAACTAGCTTTTGTGCATGCAGATTGTCTACTGAGCTTTTTCAAACAGTTCAAGATTTTAGAAATACGAAACGGTTTTTGGACATCATGACATGCTTGGAAAGAACACCTCACTTTAGTCTCTGTCACGACCTGCAGCGAACGCAGGAGCTCCCAGGCCCTGCGGCTGAAGTGGCGAACGAATCAGAGGGTCCTGCAGTCGACCGTGACCTTGGGTGTTCGATGTGCAGCCTGCCTAAGGCTGGCTCAGCTATTCAGCTCAGACACAGGACCCACTGGTCCCTTACGCTGCTAAGCTAGGATGGGGGAAAGGACTTGAAATAATGCTGTATAAACTACGTGATAAAAATACTACAGTTGTTCGGGGAAACTATTATTTTAACACCACCAAGGTAGCATTTGGCAAAGCACCTTCGAAAATGTGTTAACAATATGAACAGGGGCAAAACCCATCCACTCGGCACACTGGGCTCAATGTGTGTTAGGTTCAAAGAACGACAAACAGCTGTAAAGTCTGTTGGCCAAGGGTTACCATGCCTTTTAAATGACAAGTGGCCAGAGGTTACTGCAGGCGTAAGCTTTGCTAGAAACTGTTCATTTAAGAACTAGATGCTCAAATACATCAATTCTGTTAGGGACACTGAGAAAGGCAGGGAAAAACATAAAGCACAGATCCATCTTTCCTTTAGGTTTTATTTAGATTGCTGGATGAAAATATGTGAAACTGTTTCATCTTTTAGCTTCTGTTTTATCAGTGAAACAGAACTTAAAGAGTTCCCTAGACATTATACGGAACAATATAAACTGGGTAAGGAGTCATTATCTCTAAATACCCATAGAATTTTCTACCTACTCAGTAACATTTTCATGTTCCTCTGAAATTCTTACAACTATATAATTATATATGAAAACAATTCTCCTTGTTTCTTAAGGGAATTCTCTTCATATCCAACTTTATTAGGAGAGAGTTAATATTTCTAGGACCTTTGGCTTATATTAAAAACAGAGACTCCTAGGGGAAATTTTAGCTCAAAAGGTCTCATTCTCATGACTTTAAACTGCATTTAAGAAATGACATGGGAGATACACTGTTAAATTTCTAGCAGGTCTTTTTATAGCACTGAGCACCAAATGTCTTGTGATCGAGATGCTTGTACTCCTGCTGTGTCTTCTACGAATGTATAAGGGGCGTAGCGTTACTTTCCTTGTTATCTTCCTATCCCTCTGCAGCAGAATTTCAGAGAGTAGATTCCTTGATGTTAACAGGTTTTAAGAATAATGAGGTGTCTCTATCATTTAAGCAAAGAAAATCTGGGTTAAGAAAATTTAAACAGATTTTTAAATGTAATATCCTATAACTCTTCAAAAGTTGAATACGTTCTGATGTGAACCCTACATGTTCTTGACTGCCTGGTAACGCATTGGGCTGCTGCCACAGTAAAGACACAGAACATTTCTTCACCCCACAAAGACCCTTTGTGCCTCACCCCAGACCCATGTAGTTACTGCTTTGTGTTCTATACATACAAAAGTTTTGCCAGTTTTAGAATGTGACACTAATGGAATTATAGCGTATCTTCTTTTGTATCTGTCTTCCTTCACTCGTGAAAGTGTTTTTGATCTATACGTTATTAATAAAAACAAGACATTCAGTACACTATTCTCCTGGGTGAGGAGGCCACAGTTTGTTGATTTGCTCTTTTAGTAGGTATTTGTGTTGGCTTCAGTCTAGGCTGTTAAGTACAAAGCTACCATGTACAAGTCTTTATTGACACGCTTTAATTTCTTTTTGGTAAATACTGAGGAGTAGAATTGTTGAGTCATTTGTTAAGTACATGTTTAACTTCTGAGAATCTTCCAGGTCGTTTTCCATCCCCACCAGTGACCTACGAGATTTCCTGTTCCACATACTCATCAGCCCTGAGTGCTGTCTTGTTAATTTGAGCAAATCTACTGTGTGAATATTTTATTCCACAAATTCTGGGTTTTTTTGATTCTAGAATTGACATTTGAAATAAAAATAAAAACTTTATTATTTTTACTTCTTTTAATACTTATTCTCATTCACTGAACACATTTTGATTGATTAAAAATACATGTAACGGCTGCTATACATTTTTATCTATTATTTGAAATATCTGGTTCATCTCAAGATCAGACTCTCCTGATTTCCTTTTCTTCTGAGAATGTGATCCATTTTCCTGATCCTTCATATGTCTGTTAACCTTGGCTTATACCCTAGGGATTATGAATACTAACTTAAGGAGATTCTGGATTCTGTAACATTTCGGTGATGAATATTGTTTCACTCTACTTTCTCCTTCAGAAGTACAATTAACCAAAATTTATTTTTATATGTTGTATAAGTTATTCATCAGAAATTTTTATCGAGGTACTACTGGTCTGTAACATTATATAAGTTTCACCTATGCAGCATTATATTTTTGCTTCTGTTTACACTACGGTGTGTGTGCTCACTGCCAAAAATTTAGTTTCTGTCAACCACACAGTTGTTGATCAGAAGTTTTCAGCAGTGACGACTCTTTGCTATTCGTTTGGGTTTTCACGTCTAACATAGTCAAGGAGCTCCAGCTCAAGGCAGCTAAGTAACCACACAGAAAACAAACTCCAAGTAAACGCTAAAGGCCTATAATTTTAGAATTTCGTTTGTTAGAACTAACTCAAATATCTTCACATTAGAAACAAAAATAAAAAAATCAGTTGTCACTAATTAATCAGTTTGTAAGTCAAAGTACCAGCTATGATGGACTGTTAAAAATGAATCAACAAAAATATTTTGATCAAATGAACTTTTCTCAGACAACTAAGTTAGGTTACTCAAGTCAAGCATGTAATTAGAATTCTTTCCTCTCTCGTATATACACTTTACCCAGTAAGTATGCTTGAAATTGTTTCTGTCTTATGAATAAACAGAAGAGTAATCTTTAGTCCCTTCCCTTTATGAATGAAGCTCTAACCATACAAAACTTTAGCAACCAGTCTGGAATCTTTCACTGACTGTACCTTCAAAAAAATGATCAAGTCCACAAGCCTAAGATGTGTTTTTGCCATACTCTGTGGTCTGTACTGCCTCTCTAATTAAATTGTAAACAGAAAAAGGTGAAGGGAGAAGAGTGAAAATAAACAGCTGAGAAATAGAACTAATAATCAAAAAGTTAAAAACAGAGTAATAATGTTCCAAAAAAATAAAAACATGATTTCCCAAGTAAAACTTAAACTTTATATTTATTAATATTTCTTTAAGAAGTTTAGCTTTGTAAAATATTGTTTTCTACAGCACTTAACATCTGCCTGATGCGCACAGTGGTATTCTCGGCATTACCTGCATTCAACTTTGAGCCTTCTTAAAAGTAGGTTTCCTGTCTTACTTATCCCTCTATCCCCCAACTGCAATATTTTTCAAAATATGATTGATGATGTTAATTGAATTGTAAAAAGACTGTCAAGATTAAAAACATTATATAACAGCCCCTGGACATATACAGTACTTTGATCAAATAAACCATGTGTCCATTGTATCTGCTGAATTTTATCTTAATGATTAATTTTGATTAAGGAAAAAAATCAAACCAGAGCATGTTTCCATACTGCAACTTCACTTTCAGCAGCTGCTGATAACCTGCACTTTGTCACTGCTCACTGAAGGGCATTACAAGTGGGATTAAAAAAAAAATAAAGCCAATAAAACGTGGGTAAAAAGAATACGCAAGAAATTAATAAGATGCCATTTTCTGGAACCCTATTTTACATTGGACTTCATATGCATTCCCCCCCCACCCCCACCACTTCCTACATTTGTATTTCTTGTTCCAATTTAATTTTACAAAAGACAATGTAATGGTTAATTTCGGGGGTCAACCTGGCCGGGTCACGAGGTGCCCAGACATTTGGTCAAATATGATTCTGGGTTTTTCTGGGTAGGTGACTCTGAACGGGACGAACATTTGAAACTGAGCAAAGCAAAGGCCCCTCCGGATGCGGGCGGGCCGCGTCCAGTCAGTTAAAGGCCTGAGCAGCACAGAAAGGCTGCCCCGTCTGGGAGGGAGGGACCGAGGACCCGCCGCCCGCCCTCGGGCCGGGGCATCCGCGGCGCCAACGCTCGCCTGGGACCCCGGGCGGCCCGCCTTGCCCGCCTGGAGCCTGCGGCTGTCCCTCTGGGCGACGCCCCCTCGTCCCCTGGGTCTCCAGCTGGTTGACCCGTCCTGCGGATGGCGGCCCCGCTCAGCCTCCATCAGCACGTGCGCCAGTTCTGCGAGCAAGTCTCATCTACGTCTTCAGCGCCGGAGACGCCGCGCCCTGCCCGCCCCGCGGCGGAGAGGATCCCGCGCGCCGGGCCGGTCACGAGGGGCAGCGGAAGCCGCTCTCCCCGTCTCCGCCCGGGCGTCGGGGACGCTCCGTCTCCGGCTCCCGCCCCGCCCCGGGCCGGGCGGCGGCGGGCAGGGGAGCTCCGCGCCCAGCGGCCGGCCGTGTGCGGAGGAGGGCTGACTGTCCTCACCGCGTTTGCCCCCCCCCCCCCCCGCCACCCCGCCGGCGGGCCAGAAGCCGAAGCACTGGCCCTTTCCGCGCCGCCGCCGCCGTTCCCCGCGCCTTCCCGGGCGTCCCTCCAGCCGTCCGGGCCCGGCGGCCGCTCCGTTCGGCCAGACGTCTCCCCGGGCCGGGCCGGGCCGCCTGTGGGGAAGCCCGCCGCGCCCGGCGCCGTCGGCGGGACGCGTTCTCCTCTGTGCAGACGCGGCGCTCGTCGGAGTCGGAAGACGGGCCGGCGGGCGGACGCTGCCGCAGCGGGCCTCAGATAAGCTGGTCTCGGCGAGGCCCCCCTGAGATCGCTGGTCCCGGAACGGCGGCCTCCGCAGGCCGCGCGGCGCCGGGGCCCCCGGGGCCCCTGTGCTGGCCGACCTCGATTAGGCCCGGCGCCGACGCATGCTGCCCTTCCGGCCTGTGCGTCCCCTCGGGGCGGCTCTGCCGCCTGTCCTGGCCCGTCCACGAGTCTGCCCAGGCAGGGGGGTAGGGGCGGTGGTGGTGGAAGAGCCCCGGGGGTGGGCTGCTGGCTGCTTCCTCGCCTTGGCTCCGAGAGCACGCGGCCAGCCTCAGGCAGGCGGCACTCGGCTTCCACAGGTGCACCTGCGTCCCCGCGGCTCCCTGGCCGCACGTGCGCCCCGTGACCGTCCAAGGTGCCCCCCGGATCCTCAGCTCTCGCCGAATGCAGCTCGTCCTCCAGTCCTAGCCCAGAACCTGCCCCACAGCATGGAACTCCCGCGACGGAGCAAAAGCTTCCCCCGGGGCTTTCTCCTGGCCCAGCGGGCCCCGGGGTTGCCAGACCCCACAGGAGGACGGCGTTGCGTGTTGCCTTGTGCCTCAGCCGCACGCCGAGGCACTGCGGGGCCCGCCTGGCTTCCAGTCACGTTAGAGGCGCTGAGTGAAGGTGGTCAGATACGTATATTCTGTCTATAACGCTTGAAAGACTATGGTACTGCTTTGTCTTGGGAACCAGCAAGAGTGCAGACGCAGAAGGAGCAACAGCTGAGTCAGGGGAGTTTGGGGATAAAGTCTTCATCCTTTTGCAGTTTCCCCAGTCTCCTACTTCAAGTGCACAGGGAAGGGAAGAGAAGGGTGGAGTCCAGCCAGGAGGGGAGGATTCCCAGGGCTGAGGATCTGTTGTGTGGCGCCGCGGCCCAGGAGCTCCTGGCCCAGCGTCCGGCAGGCTGCGGCTGGAGAAAGAGGTTTAACGGTCACCTTCAGCAGGGGTTGTCTGAACACTCAGCAACATTTACAGCTTGAACTTCCCTTCTCCTCCTCCCTTCTCAGCCTCTGGTATCTGCCTTAGACTGCTGAACCTGTGATGAAAACATTTGCAATTGCTAGTCCTCAGGATGAAAGGCCAGGGAGCCACTGCAGCTGTCAGAGGCAGCAGGCGCACCTCTGATGGGTGGGCGGAGGGACTTGGAAAGACTGATCCCAAGTTCAGGGAAAGAGGAAGTTTCCTCTGAGCTCGTCTGTCTGTGCTGTTAGACATGGTGGGCACTTGAGCTGCCTAACCTGAAAGAGGGAGGGGCTCTCCGGAAGATTTTCTGCTTTTATTCAAAATAGTGTTATTCTCAGATGTTCGATACACTGTTGGAAATATCATGCAAATCAACCAGTTGAATATCAAAAAAAAAAAAAAAAAAGAGGGACATTTATATAACAGTAGAGGGGTCAATTCTTCAGGAAGATATAACAATTCATAATGTATGTGCATTTGCTAACAGTGTCAAAATAAATGGAAAACTGATAGAACTCTAAGGAGAAATAGATAAATTCACTATTATATTAGGGGGTTTCAAGACACCTCTGTCAGTAATTGATAAAGCAGGCACAAAATCAGAAAAGATACCATTGAACGGCATTAATCAACTGGATTTCAAGAACAGCAGATTACCTATTTTTTTTCAAGTTCCCATGGAACATTCACAAAGATAGACCATATTCTATGGGAAAACATAACCTTAACATATAGGATAGAGATCATGCAAAGTAGGCTCTTATAACAATGAGATTAAACTGGAAATTATCAGACAGGTGACTGGAAAGCCTAGGATACTGGGGATCAGACAACACTTCTAAGCGACACATGGGTCAAAGAAGTCTGAAGGGAAATTAAAAATTTTTAAACCAAATAAGTAAAAATTCAGCGTTTTCAATATCAAATTGAAATTTGAATCCGAAAATAAAACATCAAAATTTGTGAGACGCAGCGAAAGCAATTCTTAGAAGACAGCATTGAATTCATGCATCAGAAAGAAGATAGGTCTGAAATCCCTACTGCAGCCTCACACTTCACGCGGCTGGAGAAGGGAAAGGAATGCAAGGTTAAAGAGCACAGAAATAAGGAATTAGAAATTAGGGCAGAAATGAAGGGAATTGAAAGCGGGAAAGCAGGGGAGTGTTATAGAAAATCGATGCCATAAAAACCTGGCGATTTGAAAAGATCAATAAAATAGTGATCATCTAGCCAAGCTAAGCAAGAATGAAATGAGAGAAGATAAAGGTTACTAATACCAGGAATGAAAATAGGGCCATCACTAATGAGCCTATGGACATTAAAAGGATAATAAAGGAATGTTATGAACAGCTCTGAAATTGGACAGCTTAAGTGAAACACTAATTCCTTGAAAGACACAATCTAATGAATTTCCCACAAAGAGATGTAGATAATCTAAATAGGGCCGTATCTATTGAAGAAATTGAATCAATAATAACTTTCCAAAATGAAAGTATCAAATCTAGATGGTTTCACTGGGGACTTTCACTGAACATTTAAAGAAAAAAATGATACCATTTCTCAACAATCTCTTTCAGAAAGTGGAAGCAGAAGTAGTAATTCCTCCTCATCCTGTGAGGCCAGCATTTCCCTAACACCAAAGCAGATGAAGACATTACAGAAAAGGAAAACTACAGTATCTCTTAGAGACATAGAATCAAAATTCTCTACATAATAATAATATGAATTAAACAGTGTAAGAATTATATACCACATCCAATTGGGATTTATCTCAGGTGTGCAAGGATGGCTCAGACCTGAAAATCAATTAATGGGATTCATCATATCAACAGGCTAAAGAAGAAAAATCATACCCTATCAGCTGATGCAGACAAGGCATGTGAGAGAATTCAACACTTAATTCATCACAAAAACTCTGAGAGGTGGGAATAAAAGAGAACTGCCTTGACTTGGTAAAGGATATCTACAAAGGACCTGTAGCTAATATACATAATTGTGAGAAACTAGAGGCTTCCTGCCTAAGCTCAAGGACAAAGCAAAGATGTCACCTCTCACTCCTTTTCAGCATCATATTGGAAGTCTTAGTTGATGCAATACAAGGAGAAAAGAAAAGTACACCATTGGGATTGAAGAACTAAAGTTGTTCACAGGTGACATGATTGTCTGCTGAACTCTAGTGGGGAATAGCATGGTAATTTTAAATGTCACCGATCTGGTGATAACGTTAGAACAAAAAAGCATGATCCATTAAAGAAAAAACTGATGGTAGGTTTCATTAAAATTTGGAACTCCTGCTCTGCAGTGGATACTGCTGAGTGAATAAAAAGACAAGCCACAGACTGGGAGAAAATATTTTTTAAAAACATCTAATAAAGGTTTTTTTGGGGGGGGTAAATAGGTTTATTTATTTAATAATTTTTAACCCAGGATCTTGTGCATGCTAAGCATGCGCTCTACCACTTGAGCTATGCCCTCCCCTAAAAACATCTAATAAAGGAATTCTACTCAAAATAGACAAAGAAGTCTTAAAAGTCAACAATAAGAAAACAAACATCCCAGTTAAAAAATGGGAAAAGATCTGTAGGGACACCACATCAAAGAATGTATGCAGATGGTAGGTACATATCTGAAAAAAATGCTCAGCATCATACATCTTCAGAGAACTGCAATCAAAACAACAGTGAGGTGGTACTAGATAACTATTAGAACAGTCAGAATCTGAAACACTGATACTGCCAAATTCTGGTGAGGATGTGGAGCAAAAAGAACTCTCATTCAGTGCTGGAGGGAACGCAAAAATGATGCAGTCTTTTTGGAAGGTAGTTTGGCAGTTTCTTACAAAACTAATCAAACTCTGACATACGTTCCAGTGAGTGTGCTCCATGCTATTTACCCAAGTAAGCTGAAAACTTTAGTCCACATGAAAGCATGCCCATGGATGTATAAAACATCTTTATTTAAATTTTCAAAAATTCCAAGTACCAAGATGTCCTTCAGTAGGTGAACTGATAAATTGTGGTACATCCGTGCAGTGGAGTATTATTCAGTAATGAAAAGAAATGAACTATCAATCATAAAAAGACATGGAGGAAACTTAAATGCATGTTACTAAGAGAAGAAAATAGGAAAAGGCCACATACTGTGTGGTTTCAACTACATGGAATTCTGGAAATGTCAAAAAACTATAGAGACAATAACAGTGATTTTCAAGGGTCTGTGGGAGGAAGAGGGGTCAGCAAGTAGGTGGAGCAGAGGGCCTTTTTAGGTCGGTGATTCTGTTCTGTGTGATACTCTGCTGGTGGATCCATGACGTTACGCATTTGTCAAAACCCTGAGAACTGTAAAACAGAGAGTGAATCCCAATGCCAGCTCTGGGCCTTAGTTAAGATAGTATGAATGTTGGCTCATCCGTTGTAATGAATGTACTGTATTAATGCAAGACATTAATAACAGAAAAAGGAAAACACAGAGGAAAAGAGGAGTACATGGGAACTCTCTGTACTAACTCTTCAACTTTCTGTAAATCTGCAATTACTCTAATGTCTGCTAATTTTTTTTAAAGTTTAATGTACAGTTATTTCTTTCCTCAGTAAAGCATAGTTGATAGTCTCAGAAGATTGGCATGCTTATACTTCAACTTCTCTGCTTTTTGTGGGTTTAAGTTACTGTATTCTGTTGGCTTCTGTGCATAGCTGAGACTGGGACTGTGTGGATGTTGGAATAGGACGCAGACATTCCTACAAGAATGAGTATTCCTGTAGTGTAAGTGCAGTTGGTCAGGCTTATTCGGCTTAAATAATGATTTACTAACTGATTTTACTGTCTGTTTGCTTAACAAAAGATCTGTATTGAATTTCTAACTGATGGTAAATTTTTCAATTATTCCTTGTATTTCTATCAATATTTGCCTTAGATAATTTGAAGGTATGCTATTTAGTGCATGCAAGTATCGGATTGTTGTATTTTGCCGGTTGGTAAATTCAGGGTATTTTTAATCATTAATTTGATAACCCTCTTTAAATTTAGTAATACAAGTTTTGGCTTACAGTCCATCTGACATGGGAACAGGAGTTAAGTCGACTTTCTTTAGCTTAGTATTTACGTTGTATTTTCATTCTTTCTCCCTCAGTCTTTTCTTTGTCCTCAAGTTTTTAAGTTTACTCCTTACAAACGACACATAGATCAGTTTGTTTATCCATTTATCCATTCTGACAGTCCTTGACTTTAAATCTGAGAGCTGAGCCCCCTGGCATATGTTGTGACCGTAAATACATTCAGTTCATTGCTATCATGTTCTTTGTATTTTGTATGTGTCCTGTTCTCTCTTCTGTTGCCTTTCTTATTTTGCTTCTTTTTCACTAATTTTCTTTCTCACTTTATTTTTATATCTTTGAAGTTATGCATTCTGTCTACATTCTTTTAGTGTTTATTCTTGAGAGTTTATTATGTGCACAAAGTTCAAAATAAATACTGTACACGCCTTCCAACTGGTATGAAGTGCTCAGCGTCTTTAACTTTATTCACCGCGATCCTGACTCATGGTATGATTTCCTTGCATTTTAATCCTGTGTGGGTTCTTTTTTTAACCTGAAAATTTAGATTCTATTATGATTGTCAGGAGTAAATTTGTGATACTTGGGTTTAAACACTTACTGCTTCACTGCCCACCATGTCATCCTACGTCTAATTTCATCTTGCATCTGACTTTTCATGCATGTTTACATTCTTGATGACTGACGTATATTCTGTTTTCAATTTTACTTTCAGAGAGTTTTGTTGAAAATAAGCTTTGAAGTCAATAGCTTTCACTGCTGTTGACGAGAGGGTACATTTAGCCCTCGTGCTCTCTTTTAAGTGTTCTTTGTTTTGTTTTGTCTTATTTTAGTCCCTCTTTGTCTGAACATTGTTAGTATTTTCTCTCTCTGTTTTTATGTGTTGTGGCTGGCTTTCCTTTTCTCTGTATGTTGTTTGGAATTCACTGACGTCCTGAACTTCAGTGCTCACACTAGAGTTCCAGACATTTCCTAGCCCTTGTCTCTTTGAATATCGTCTCTTCTCCAGTCTGTCCTTCAGAAACTCCAGTTCGAACTTGAGACTTCTTCCTCTGCTGTCAGTTTCTCTTAACTTGTCTGTCATGTTTTCAACCTTTTCTCTCTTTTCTGCCATTTAAAAATTTGTCAGATATACATTGTATTTCCTTAATTATTTCTTCAACCAGCTCTAAACTGCTGTTACACCCATTGACTTGTTTTTCATTCAATTTATTTTCCAGGCCTCGATTCCAGTTTGGTTATTTTTTAAATGTGTGTCCTCTTGCCCTTAATCTTCTTTTAATACCCTCTCTAGCTGGCTTTCTGATGTGCCTTGTGGTTTTCTGTCTGTCATCTCTCCTTTCTTACAAGTGTGTGTGTGAGGATGTTCTGCAGAGGAGGTCGAGGTGCCATTCCTCCAAAAGGATTTGCATTTTCTTCTGTGTGTCCCGTAAACTTGGGACCACAATAAATTTCTTTAAAGGTGTTTTATCCTCCCAACAGATGGGATAAATCCAGCCCTTAATCGCATGCATCGATTGGCTTTTCTTAGGAATTCTAAGAGAAGATTGCATTTTTCCTGCAACCTGGGCCAGGACCCTTTCCTGTTTCCATCTATGTGGCAAGTTTGACTCCAGTGCACCGTTCTGCTGGGTGTGGACTTCTGGGGTGCTCTTGGACTCTGTGCCTTGGCCATGCCCCTTCCTAATCTTCAGTTTTTAAATAAAAACTCATCTCACCAGGTTTTATCACATATCTAAGAGTGAAATCCAGATTCAATGTTTTGCTTTCTCTTGGATTCACATTCTTTTTTAGAATGCCTCGCTTTCTTGACAGCTGAGGAATGCAGTGTGTGTGCATGTGCATGCATGTGTGCATGTGTGTGCACGTGTGTGCACGTGCGTGTGTGAGGGGGCATGCGTTAAATTTCCTTCCAGCCTTTTTAGTTGTTCTGAGTGGAATGGTGGTTGTCCAGGAAACCTGAGAGCTGCCCTTAATCCTCTCCTTTTTTGAGGCGGGGGGACCTTCTCTCTTTCCCTGAGCTTCCCATTTAAGCTGGCCCATCTTTCTTGACAGGGATCCATGCCTCACACATTATGTCCTTTTTCCCTCCATCACAATGAAGTTTCCTAGATTTTCCAGATAAGACACATTAAAATATACAAGGAAATAGTGGGTAAAGCTACCATTGTCATTGTCACTGTCTAGTGTGGCCTGGATTAAGAACCCTGGGCTCTGTCGTGTGCTTGTCAGGGCCCGTACGTCTCCACAGAGCTCTCCCCCACTTTGTTGCCCATAAGACCTGAGAGTCGGGATCCTGAGAGACAGTGGGTGTGCAACTGCTCCATTACACACAGTCCATCCCACAAATATCAGCTATTGTATTTTTTTCAGCTCAAGATCTCAGAGGCCCTAAAATGATATGCACCAAAGCCATCAATATAGGGGCAATTTTAAGGAGTTATGTAAATTTGTGAGGAAAGATTGGATTTTTTTAGATCACTGAGCTTTTAGTTGCTCTGAGTCCGTCTTTAGAATCTAAATGCCTTATTCCGCCTGCTTGTAGAGAACACGCACCTGTTCCCGTGGATGTTTATAGATGGCAGCAACGGAAGGCCCCTCTGGAATGCTGCTTCCCCATCATCGGCACTGAGATGGAATCATAGACCGTAGTTAATTTCATTCCCTGCATTTTTATATTAGCGGGACAGCTGCTCAGCATAACTTTTCCTGTTGCTTTTCAATTTATGGTACATATGATAAAATGAATCTGGAAGTAAAGTAAAGGCCAAGCAGCTACTGGATGAACTTTCTGAAATTTAATTTTACCATGTCAGGGGATGATTTTTCACTGGAACATTTTAAGTGTCAGGGACATTGCCTTCAAGGCAGGTGTCAATTTCCCAACCTGGTTTAAGATAGTTTTTTAAATAAACTGTAAAAACAATAATTATTTGAAAATCTAGTTTTAAAATCCTCTTTATTTTTCTCATAGGTAACGTGTTTGGGAAAAGGGTGAATTCTGCTTTTATAAACCCACTGCTTATGTTGCCCACTTTGATGCTGAGGTTTAATTTTTCAAAAAAAATAAAATTCTACTGTTAAAGGGATAGAATATTCAAATGCACCAACACTAATATTTTGCAGAAAAACTTAATCTTTTACTACTATGTCTCATGCTAAAATATAAGAAAGTCTACCCAGAATACTGAAGCTAAAGAAACAGAGTCATTTGTTCAGGTGTGTAAATGAAATTTCACCTAACAATGGGGTTGATTTTATTCGTTTCATATTTTGGCTTGATGAGTCTTAAGTACCAACACGCGACTCCCATTTCTTGTGTGTGTAAATAGCGACTGAACATGGGAAAGATGAAGTTGTTAAGAGCAGGGTAGACTGCTAATTCTTTCTCTTGAAGCATTTTCAGAAAACAGGGTTTACATTATTCATGGTGCTTAAAATGCCCAGGAACAGCCAAACTTCGATCTCAGCTGGCCTCCAACACCTGGTTTTTAGCCACATCTTTTTATTTTTTTTTTCCTTCTGATAGGACAATACGCATTTTGAAATTCAGAAAGCTTCATTCCCTGAATTTTATCTGCAGGCAGATCTCCGAACACTGATGATGTAAGTGTGCCGAGAAATTACATTCACTTCAGGGTTTCTGTGACTTACCTTCCTTTCCCAAAGCATTGCATCTTTAATTACTATTTATTCAGAACACTTTGAACGTTTTAGTAGTAGGGCAAGAAGGCCAGTCGATGGGGAAAACATCTCAATCTGCATATCCTGTTTCCAGGAGACAGAAGATCATCGCTCAGATTTAAAGTGAGAAAGCTCCCTTTAAGCAGGAGCCGGCGGCAGCATCTGGGCACAGGCGATCCTGGGCCGACACCTGCCCTTTTCCACAGTTGAGAGTGTGCATTTTTCATCTCGTAGTCTCCTGCAGCCCAGCACAGTGAGAAGGACTACTTTGTAACCATTTTGATTTATCTGTAAGCAGGATGTTTGCAAAATCCCTTAAGAACTCACCCTCATAGATTTGCAGCTCAATTAAGCGGATTCAATTAGTCTAGATCGGCCGGCTGAAGAGCACAGGAGACTCAAATCCCAAAAGACACCAGATCTCGTGCCGTTTATTATTTTTAAAAGGCTCATTTCTTTCCACTCACACATTTTCTTCAAAACATTCGGAAAGGAAACTACATATCTGAGGAACACTGTAACTGCAGTTGAATTTTGCAGCCCCCAATTTTCCCCATGTTCTGTCTTTCAGGAACATGGGTGCAGAGTCAGCACACACACTAATATCCTCATTATTTGATGCCTAGAAGACTGAAAACTCTTTTAACTCATGTCTAGCCAGCTGACAAAGGGAGAGAAACTGAAGTGCCTGTAACCCACTGTGGTTACCACTGTCCCAAAGATTTGCAGCGTATGTCAAAATAATGTGAACCAGTGAGTCCTCGAGCGCGTGTTCGGTCCCACGCACAGTGGTAACTTCCACGTGCACTGTTGACTGATGCTCACACCATCCTGAAGGCAAAGAGGAGGAGGAGGAGAACTTGCCCAAGAGTGGACGCCATTATGAACAATGTTAAACAGTGTCCCCAAGGTCCCGTGGCCAGGAGGAAGCCAGATGGCTCTCTGACAGCAAAGCCATGGCGCCCACCACTCCTACCTTAGCCTAGGGCCTGAGGAAGAGACCACAGAGGTTCCCTTCACCTGCTGGAAACACAGCGAGACACGCTTCCCCATCGCCCTGCAGTCAGAGGTGGTCACGTGCGTGAGTTCCTGCCTGTGGAATGTTACCACTTAGTGGTCTGGCCACCAGACCTCTCACTAAGTCCTCACTCTTAATTGGAAGGCCGAATGAAGGGCTGGGAGTCACAGAGAGCACCGCCACCCAGCAGAGGGCCTGGGCCTCTGGCACAGCACGCAGGACGCTGTCCTGGAGACACCTGCTGCCTGCCGGGCCCTGGGCCTCACCTGTCAGAGCAGGCAGCTCACCTGGCCCACGCAGACCCGCGGGGTGCAGTGCCAACGCCTCCAGCCATATTTCCGGCCCACTAGACCCGACCGAATGTGCGAGCCTCTCACAGAAAACAGTGTCTCCGTCCCTGAACACTGGATGCTGAGAATCTCCCCCCGGGAGGCACGTTAAGGAAAGACCCGAGGGCTCCCGCCTTCAGCAAATCACGCCACACAGGCGGTTCCCTCTTCCCGTGCTGGGTGGGTCAGTCCTGTGTGCATTCCGTCCCAGTTTCTGTCAGCATTTAAAAGACAAATAATAAAAGTAAAGTGACCAGCCTGTTTGATCCTTAAAAATGTATTATGCATGGAGGCAAGCAGAAAGTACCATTATTTATTATTAAATCTAAAACCGTTAAGAATAAACTCTCTCCCCACATATCCAATGCAGACAAATATTTCTAATCTCTGCGGAAAAGCTGGAGAAACAGACATCTCCAAAGAGTGTGCCAGTGAGAACTTCCCCTCATCACAGGTTTCGGCAGCCACAGGCCTCGAGCTGAGTTCCCAGGCCAATAAGCTGTAGTGCCCACAGCAGGACGCTGTCTCCTCGCTGCTGTCATGGTCATTAATACAGTCACTATTGAGAAGTCTGTTAGCTGCGTGCTTGACTAAGGATGTGAGTTTATCTTCACAGCATCCCTGGAAGGCAGACAGGTGACGACTTTTATTAACACCATTCTAGTGATGAAGGAACCAGAAAAGAGAAGCGCAAAGGCGTTTCCCAGCGTCATGCAGCAAATCGAAAGCAGATGTAAGTTTGCAGCTCCAGGTATTTCGAGTGTTAGCCTGCACTTAGGCAATGATTCTCACCTATTGTACACATTTTGGGACAGAATCTCTGTGGTTGAGAAAGATTTACTCCAAGGTCAAAAAAGAAAAAATCTTAACGGCCTTGGCGGTAGATTTTAAAGACTTTATGGCTTATTTGTTTGCGTAGACATGTCCTGATGGAGCTGTTCCTGTGAAGGAGAAGGAGAAGGAGAAAAGTTAGCTTGAAACAGGCTTCCTACTAAGGACATTTCAAAATTGATCTATTAAGGTTGTGGAAATGCTCCCCGATTTATGAGTTAATTTCTGTTCTTTCAGCATAAGAGACTTAGCAGAGGAAGCTGGAATTGTTCAAGGCAGGGAATCACTGCCCAAGCTGCACCTGATGCTCACTGTGCCCCGGCCCCGGGCTCTGCCTCAGAGCCTTGCTGTGCACACCACGTACAGGTCACCCTCTTTGTCAGTGGCCCATTCCCAAACTGTCTTTCCCGATGCATGCGCCTGCCACATACATCCTAAATCTACCCGGGTCACCCTATTCCGTATCCCACGAGCTCCCTGAAACACCCCTTATCTTCACCCATCCCATTACATTTATTGCATCCACTGGGGAAAACTTCACCTTCATGTTAACCTGTGTGTCAGAGTCCCTTTTCATCCTTAAAATACTTGCTTCGAAGTACTTCAGCTTCTCTTAAATCCCAAAATTACCTTTGTGGAGGTCATTCAGTAAGATTCATCGATGGCTTACGAAGCCTTGGAACATAAAAACTGTCGTGTTCAGGGTTTTTTTGTTTGCCTGTTAGTTTTTTGCTTTTTTGTTCATTTTTATTTTCCGTAAGAACAAGCACTGTGTTCTGTATGTAGCAGATGTTCAGTAAGCACTTCTTTCGTTCAGCCAGTTTTTAATGGGGCTTCTTTGTATGTTTCTTATGGACAAGAGGTAGAGCTGGGTTTGGAATGAGACCTGAACTCCTTATGAGACCCAGGAGGGTAGCAAAGGCTAGAAAAGGTGGCGTGTACTTGGTTGCACGCGTCCCTGTGGACTAAGCTAAGCCATCCTATGCCGTGTTCTCTAGCTGACGATTTAAAGTTACATCCGCTAACCAGTAATGCCTGGGGTTTTTCCGAAGAGTCCCCTTTAGAAATGTTGAAAGATACATTCCTGTTTCTAGAGGCATAGTTGCACTAAAAACTAGAGAAAAATTTAAGAAAGGATTACTAAGCTGAGCTCTCCTAGGAAAAAATATAACCAGAGCCATTAGGATTGGAAGGATCACTGTCAGTTACTGAGGCTGGAAGAGCTCTCAGTCCAAAAGGCGTATTGAAACTTTCAGGTGATTTCAGGGGTTTGTCCCGCCGCACCGGAGGGTTGCCAGGCCTTTAGACTTTCAGGACGTTCTGCCCTTTGAAATTTACATAAAATGACTCAAGTCGCCATCCCATTGTTTGACGGAAAATTCAACATCCCCGCGTTGACACGGATTCTTCGGAAAGTCGAGGGGGGGCGGGATGCGCTTGCTTTGACGGATGGCGTGGCACAGGCTATCCAGGCTGTTTTCAGAGATTGGAAGTTCCGTGTAAGCCATCCGCACTCAAAGGTGTGAAAATTCATCAGGAAAAGGAGGTTGCGGAAAAAAGGTTTGCTGTTGTCGGCGTTACCTTCAGAAGACCCTGACTATAGTTACTATAACCCCCCAAAAATCAGTATGGGGAAGGACTTTTGGTGGGATTAGCGGAGTTTAAGCAGCCAGTCCTCACGGTGCCGGGGCCGCAGGCCGCGTTGCAGACCTGCAGTTCAGAGCGGGCCCATTGCCGCCATCACGCCGCCGAGAGATCTGCGCCTGTTGTTTTTTAGTGTAAAATCCAGATTCCTGGGAGAAACGTGAGAGCCCAGGTAAGAACAAGGGCCCTGTGACCAGGTCCAATTCTGTTTACCACAAGGCCCGGTGGGAACCGGACGGGCTGCTCGGATCCCTCTGTGCCGCTGGGGTCTGCGTTTGAGAGCGGGCCCTGCTGCGCCTGCAGCGGCACCCGGGCAGGCGCTGACTAGAGATGCTTTCATGTCCTCCTCATTTGGCAGGGGGCGACGCGGCCCCGATAGCAGACAGGGGATCCTGTCTCAGGTTTCCAGTGGAAGCTGCCGAGGCCCAGAGAGCTTAGTGGAGTGGCAGCCCCGACCCCTGGCTCCAGGGCAGGTGTCTGGCCCTCCTGCCCGTGCTCTGGGGTTGGTCTCTGCGAGGAGCCCCTGTGAGCACCTTTCCCCAGGCGCTGGGAATGGGGCCAAACTGGTGACGTGGGTCAGAGATGCTTGTGGGCCCTAAGCCTGGTTTGCCTGCAGGGGCTTTTCCCTAAACTTCTCATTTTGGGAGCCAAGAGCTCTCCTGTTCTTGCCTAACACCAAAGCTTCCTTGAGAGGTCAGAGCTACCGTCCAGCTTTCTTGTAACTGCTCTGGCATCTTATAGGTCGCAGGGTAATGAATATGTTATTTGCCCTGAATAAAGAAGAATGGACTTGAGAGCACTGGGTGACGATGTTTTTAAAGCTGGTCAGAGCGGGGAGAATATTTGCTCAGCTAACAGTCAGTGAATGCTGCCCAGGGCCACAGACTAGGCTGTGCATTGGCGGAACACAGCTGATTAAAATATATTTGCTGACATCAAAGACACACCCTCGTGGGGGAAATGGTAGTAATTCTGACTTTTTGTACATGTAGGACAGCCCTCATCTCGGGGCTGCTGTAACACAATGGACTAAGGCACGTTGATGAAAGTCTGGCCCTGGGACAAGGGCTGATGGTCGCACACTGGTGTCTCACTCACACCCAGGAGAAGGCAGAGGATGACGGCGAGGGTGTCGTCTTCAAATAGCAGGGCCTCTTGGGGAGGACAGTGAGACTCACATCTGTCAGGTGTCATGTCAGTGTCTGACCCGTGTCAGCCCTGAACGGAGCATGTGGTAACAGTTTCATACGTGACGACAGACTGTGCATTTCAAAGCTATAACCTGAGATTAGGAAAATACAGCAGAACATACTGGCCTAACAGAATATGTGCCCAGAGAACAAATACATGTTCTCGTTTAAAAGACAGCCCTGGGGTAAGTCGCTGGGTGAGTTTAACAGCAGACTGGACAGAAGAAGAATCAATGCACTTAGATATGGATCAATTTTTATTGCTCCCTTGAGGAAAAGTGAAAAAAATTAAATATTTATAGTAGGTAATTGCAAAATTACCTGAGAAATAGGCAAATTCATAATCAGATAAAAGCTTAACAGAAAAATTTAACAGCATAAGCAACAAATTTTGCTTTGTGAGTATTTATAAAATTGTGCACCCAGGTTGCACAGTTAATGTAAAAGCTTAAATGGGAGAGGACTGGAAGGCGCTAGGGTTACACCCATGCTGACTAGCATCCCGGCTCCATCTTCCTGGCAAGGAGGCTCTTTACAGGTCTCCTAGCGGGGCGGGCTGCATTCTAACAAGAATGGCTTGAGTTATGCGTTCACTTTTTTATGGTCATAGAGCAGCCTGAGTCTTAGCCCCCATTGATACTGGAAACGGGGTGGCATGCAAAAATGCCTCCTGTGACATGGGCAGGGAGGAGCGTTCAGTGAAACGACCGCGGACCCCCGGAGCCCGAGACCAAGACTACCCCTTGCCCTGGGGGTGTGACAAGCAGGTGTGAACCTGACATCATTCATTTTCCATCCTTGTTGGTCTGTCCTTGACGACAAGTTCACAGCTAAAGGATGTTTCCATGCTTCTTCCCTGAAAAACCTCTGCCAAATGAACCCAAAGGGGGACAGTTCTAGGCTAAAGACAAGCAGTTCTGAGACGTGTTCTCATGTGAAATAATAGCAAAACATAAAGACAGGAAGGAAAAAAAAAAGAACTTTCCCAGAGGCTTGCTTTCACTGATACCTCCTCATATTTTTCCTGACTACCTCAATGTACTAGTGTTAGAAACACAAACACAGATTTGCAAACTCCATGGGGTGAATACTGTCGAGTGGTGTCAGATTCCTTCTCCACGCGGGAACCCTGTGAACCCAGAAAACAGCGGCATCTCCCAGCCGGCTCTGCTAGCAGGACCCGGACATGGGGCCCAGACTTCTGTTTCGGTTTAGGATACACTGACAGTTTGAATGGGGGCTCAGTGTCTGCTACTATTGGAATGTGGGGTACATGCTGAATTAATTAGCAAAAACACAGAGCTTGGAGCCCGCGTTGGCTATTTCTAGTTCTCCCCATTCATTCTGTTTTCATTGGCACATTTTATTTTCGTATCTTGATCCAGATCTCATTTGCATGTGATTTACTTGCATGCTGAGATCATTTTGAGGAATAAAAGGCTTGTAAAACTCTGGGAATCAGTGATTCGCAATAATCCTTGATGAAGTTGTGTCCTTTAAAGTCTGACAAAATGCCCCCCTTTTAGCTCTTAAATCCCGGATTCCGTTGCTCACCATTCATCTTTTGCCTCTCTGTAAACGCGAAGAACACTGTTTCCTGCTGTAAGTTCATGCTATTTATATTTCAGAGATTCCAGGCTGCTTCACAAGTCACTTGAGACCCAGTGGCAGGAATGAATTACCCTCTACTGTCTGTCTCTCTCCTGACAGGTCTGCCTGAAAAGCAACTAGCCTGGAGCAGAATTCATTGTTCCTTCACTCTCTGAGAGCTAGCAAGAGACAGTTTTACAAATTTCTAACATAAGGCATGAAAGGAAATTCAACAGAAACTGATTTTCCCTTTTTAAAAAATTCTTCACTTTGACCAAATGAGTAGGGACTGACGTATTTGACTTGCCTAGTGTATGCACAGTTGTGCTGCTTTGAAATTTAGTCTTGTGGTAACTGCTCTAGGGAGAAATATATTAAGGTTTATTGGCAAATGCATTTTCCCTGATTTCCTTTTATCCTAAAATAAAAAAATGAATCAAGACATAGCACATATATTAGTGCAAATATGTGGTATGGATTTCGCTTTGCAAGCCCAAATATCGATCGGTGCCCTGTAGTAGCCAATTAAATACGTGTGCTGAAATTGAACAATTTTGAATTAGTGGGATAACTAAACTGAGTATTGAAAGCAGCAAAAAATATTTGTTTTCCAGACTAATGAAACAACAGGATGATATCCAAAGTGATTGTTAGTATATGTTATCTAGAGTAAATGTTATCAGCTAATATGGAAATCCATGTTCTTTTATTCATCCTAGAACTAAACCCGCTACGTGCTGATTATGTCTATAATAATTACGCAACTCACGGTACCATGTTACTGCAAGGAATCGATCCAGCATTTCTTCCCTGTTTTCCTGTTCCTCGAGTAAGCCAAAGGCAAACAAGCGAACGGGTGAGCTGCTCAGGGCTGCCCGAGTGCCCTGGGGGACGTCAAAGATAAACAGATTTCCCCAACATTAGCCCTCGCAATCCTCCCTTTACACTGGGCGCCCCTGTTCAAGGACAGCCGTTTCCAGCCCCGCCCCGTCAGGAACATTGGAATCAATAGAAACTTGCCTCTGTTTGAATTAACTTTTATCATAATGCTTTTCCCAGGTAATAATGGTAATGATGGAATAATTTCAATAATAAAGGATATTTATTTAGCTCATTGGAATGTGCCACGTGTCTGCTAAGCACTTTTTTTTTTTTCATTACTTTATTCTTGCAACAACCACTTGAGGTTGGCGGCTCCATGTTACTGAGAAAAAGATACACGGAGGTTTAAGTGAGTAAATGGTGAATCTGGGGCTCAGGTGAAGACATCCTTGACTCAGTGCCTGAAGCCTTAAACACTGACTGCTTTCGTTCATCATCAGTTTCATAATAATAAACCATAATTTAATTTAAAAGATTTCTGTCTAAGCTCTCCTTTTAAGTGCTTCGTGTAACAAGTTTCTTAATAGTTACTTGTAGCCTAGAACTCGGATCTCATCCCAGAGCCAAGTGTGCCTTCTACTGAAGCGAGTCCTGCTGGTTTCACTGTATAGTTTCTCCCCAATACCGTTACTCCTCTCACTCTCCATCATAACAGCACAGTTCATGCTCCAAATGTTTCTTACTGGACGACTAAACAAGCTTTCTAAGTGGTCCCCCAAGGCAGCACGTGTTCACGACTGTTCTTCCCCCTGCAGTCAGAGGCGGCTTTTTAGACACAAGTTTCATGTTAAGGACCTACTCAAACCGGTCCATTGGTGTCCCGTATCTTAGGATAACACCATGACATTAAAATGGCTTAAGAGTTTTGTGTGGTCAGCCCCACTGGGACCAAGCAGCCTTCTTCCCTCACCCCGAAGCTCTTTCCCTTCCAGCCCCCCTGCCCTGCTTCTCGGGAGCCCCTGGTGCCCACGCAGCCCTGACTGACCTCCAGAACGTGTAGGTCCTCTTCCTTCCACCCAAATCGCTTCCGTTTCCCTCTTCCACTGCTCACCCCTCTTCACTCCCAGGTACCAGCTCAGTTGTAACTTTCCCAACAAAACTGTCCCTGAGCCCCCTCTATCCTCCAAACTCAGTGTGACTGTTCGGCATAACCCCATGTCAGAGACGCATGTAACATCCGTCTCTGCACTGTGTGCTCCTCGGGGGTGTGAATGAAAAATATTGCCAGCCGTTTCAGTAAACAAAGGATGCTGCGGCCATCAAGCCACCAGCCGCTCCTGCCGCCCCCGCCTGTGAGCAGAGGGAACTCCGGATGCGGACAAGCAGGCGGCCTGGCATCCGCTGCCGCCCCCAGCGGTGCCCCTGAGGGGACTCAGACGGGGGAGAACAGGACACTGGCCCCGACAGTGAGGTGCTTGTCGAAGGAATGATTTCAATAGGCCCAGACCTTTGCTCCTTCCCATACCTAGAAAAGCGCTCAATTCCTTCACTTGAGATGTCTGGTTTTCTTTAACTAACAGTAATCTTCTGACGTTCCGACTACCTGGTCTATATACCCTGGCTCCCCGCCTGCCTCTTTGGGGAGCAGACTCTCCGAACGATCTCAGAAGCCGCGTCCCGGGCTCGAGTCCTCAAAGCCCACCAAACAGAGCATAGCTCTCAACTTCTAGGTTGTGCGTGTTTTCAGTCAACAGGGGCACATACACAACGCGCACAACTGAGAAGGTACTGGCGTCAAGGGTATGTAAGTACTCAGATTAGTACGAAAAGCACAAAATTATAATAGGAAAGCAAGCCAAAGGTCTGTGGTGACATTTCACACACAAAAATGAAATGCAGATAGGCAATAAAAATATAAAGAATTTTCAACATCGGTGGTGGTTAGGAACATAAAAATCAACACCATAATGAGATCCCATTCATTTAGCATCTAATTTAATCTGAGAATAACAGGTGAACATGGATAAACAGGATAGTTTATATATTGCTATTGGGAGTAAATTTGCACAGAACAGTACAGAAAAAAATTTCTATTCGAATACAGTATTTGTAGTCCACGTGAAACAGCAGATCCACTCGCAGTAAAATATTTAGAAGCAACCACTGCACAAGTAAAGAGAAGACATTTGCAAGACTATTATTCATTGTGGCAAACAGCAAAATTTCTAAAAACCCTTTGATAGGATAGTGGATTAAAAAGTGATTTTTTTTTAAAGAAACAGTGAAACAATTATGATCAACCCATAGTTTAGAATATTATGTAACCACTAAAATGGTTATAACTTGGATTTATGTGTATGGTGACAGATGATAGATACATTTGTATGTCTACTTACAGAGATGTAGATACAGCCATAAACACAGGGACAGATACATCTGTTACATATGGACAGATGATTGGGTATAAGAATATAGGTCAGATTAAAATATCTGCATATACATATGTAGATATATATTTAATACAAGGTATATATATTAAATATATGTAAGACTATAGAACAACTGTTAATAATAATTCTGTTTTAACAAAGCCTAATCATCTTTAAAGTAATGAATGCCTGGTAATAAATGAGTTTAGATTCACTTTAATATGTCTGAATTTCCTGACTTTATTACGTCTCATTTGCCTGAAACATCTTTTGAATCAGTTTGACCTCTCCAGAACTTGGCTAACCCAGAAACTTGTTAAATCTATACCTGCTTTCTCATATGCTTCATTTCTTTTAAAATTTAAAGCGTTAGTTTTTGCTTGAAATTAAGCAACTATATCCTCCAGCTTATCAAATATTAGAGTATGGCTATATTTAAATTAAAAATTACTAAGCAAACGTTTTTTGATATCTGAAGTTTAGTCCTAGGTGTGGCTCCACTAAGTCTGGATATGAGAAGTTTCAAGCAAGACCACTGCTTAAGAATTATCTTAGATTACTGATAATATATTTATACACCAAAAAATTCACATTTTTGTAGATATAGCTTCTACTGCTTACTCCTGGGTCTCTTTCTACCTTTAAACTATCATTTTGGTTATACATTATTTCCGTATGAAGTTCTCCAGAACTCTAAAATGTATATTCTTAGCGTGCAATGAGTCATCTAGGAAGGGCATCTACAGAAACAGGAAAAATGAATGGATATATTCTCTTAATACAGAGTATAATTTAGAAATATAAATATTGGGAAAAATTTGCCAAGAATAGTTCACTATTTAAATTTTGAATTAAATATTCTAAACCAATCTCTTGAACCACTTTTTCTCAGTAATTTCCCCCGAGTAAAGCCTGTCCCAAAATTCTGGGTAGAGAACTTATTTTAAGACCTCAACAGGTCTTGGGCAAAAAGTGTTTTTCCAAAACAAGTGTTTTGATGAGTTAAATGTTAAAGAATGAGAAGGGCCTGGGCTAAGGTTCCCTGCAAATAAAAGGACTGTAAAATCCAAGGAAGAATCGTCTGCTAAAACTTGTTTTGTTTTGCCAAATTCAGATTGTTTGAACATCACTTAAAATATTTATTAGATCCAGCTGAGCACCACTTAGGTATTCTTCATACACGGATGTCTCTGTATCCGCATCTGTGTTTGTGTTTATATTTATATCTGTACACAGGTATCTGTCTACATCTGTAAATTTTGTCTATACGTAGACACCTCTATGTCATGTCTGTATCTGTCTCTGTAACGGTGGCTGAGAGAGGAGACTGTCATCAGTTCCCAGTTATTGAAGAACTCGTGGGTCCATTTATGAAACAGGAGCCATGTCACTGTAGTTCCGTGCCGTGACTCCTAAAGGAGGTCGGGGCCTGTTGAATCATTGCTCCCTGAATATTTAGACTTGAGTTTTACCTATATAAGGTAAAAATATTTAATTAGGTTATCGCAGACAGTTATTTTACCAATAACATAGTCAGTTTAACTTACAGAATATTTCTCACTTCTTTGCCTTAGTGAAGAAGGCATTCCTGATTCCTAATGTGCAAAAATTCATAAAAGTGTAAGAAATTAAGTGAAATCATCTTAAATAATACCCACATAGATGGATATACGGATGCATCATTGAAGGCGATCCTATATGCATGTGAACGTATGACGTCATTGACTAATTCTGTGCATTCAGATGCTTCCAGACGCTTTCTGTGCGTATTTACACAGAGGGACGGATAGACTTCATCCATCTGATGCCCAACACTGTGTTTCTGCATATGCTCAGGTGCATATCTGCACATGCACGTGCAATATTACACGGTGGCTTTGTAACGTGCTCTTTTGAATTCAGCCCAAACCATAGCACTGCCATGTATTCACGCTCTATTTCCATAGGCAAATTACTCTCCCAAACTCCAAAATTACTGTTAATATCTTCTACTCTTTTTTCCAACTATCTCCCAACAAAAACACAAACTCAACAGATGATCTCATCTTAAATTCCACAGAAAAAGAAAACATAAAATGAACCAGACTGTAAGCCTCGCTGCTTTCTTTGAAATCTGCAAAATGCTTGCATTGACGGCGTCCACACTTACCTCTTTCCCTTTCGCATGAAGGGGTGGGTGAGCGCTTTGATGTCTGACTCAGAGCCCTCTCCCCGAGTCTCCCTTCCCCCTCTCCGGCTCTCCCCTTGCACTGACCTCCGTCTCCTGAACTTCCCAGTTGTCAGTGTACTGTTAAGAAGCAAACTCAAGAAGCAGTACCACTTTTTTAAAAAGCTCAATTCCCCCTTAACCCACAGCATCTCCAGACAGTATTCTCTGCCTTCTCCCATCTCCAAAGTCCAATTCCTTGAAAGTTTTGTCTATTCTGTTTTCACTTCCTCTCTTTCCAATCACCCTGAATCTACCCTAACCTGACCTACTGAGAATTTCTTTTTAAAAAGGGCGGAGGGAGGTGAGGTGCTTTTTCAGCCAGCCCTTGCAGCAGTATTCAGGCCAGTATCTTGCTCTGTAAGCTCTTAAACAGTTCCCATGCCCAGCGTCTGTGACTTCACACTCTCCTGATTTGCATCCTACCGCGGGTCCCCATTTATATCCCTCTCTGGCTCCTTCCCGGACTCCTTCTGACTCAGAGCTGAAGGAGTTCTTTCAGACTTCCCAACCCTCCTCTTTTGTCTCTCTTCAGTCTCCCCCACAAGCAGTTCTCTCCAGCCTCTGGTTTCAATTACCCTCAGCGCATCCGTGCTCCCTGCCCTGGCTTCTCTTCCGAGGGCCACGTCGCAGATCAGAATGCTCCCTGGACGGCTCCCCTCTGATGTCTCGGCTCCTCAAAAGCAACACGATCAAAGAGGGTTTATCAAAATCTCCACCGAGCTGCTCACCCCCCCCCCCCCGTCGTTCCTCAGGTTTGCTGACACGCTGCCCCTCTCCCGTTGCCTCCCCCTCACCATGTCCACTCAGCCGCTCAGGCCCTTGACTCTTTCCCTTAAATAACTGCAGGTTTGTTTGAAAAAAAAAAAAAAAAGAATGACAGGTAACAAATACTACAATCCCTCTTTTTCTTGGCACATAAAGTTAGGTCGCAAATCGAAAAGTAAGTGTAATTCCACGGAAATATGTTCTCAATTGTTCGCTTGTTGGGTGCCTTGCTTGCTGAGGCAAAGCATTTCAGGATTCCTTTTCTTATTTCTTAGTGGGTCTTTCCAATCTGTCCTCCATGAAGGGAACCGTGTGCTGTCTGTGACGTGTGCTAGTTATCTGGTGTTGCTTCAGCTTCCAGAAGGTTCCTTTTCTGTTTAGTCTCCTCACTGTGCTATTAAGCAGCCACTGCGAGAGGAAGGTGCAGTTCACTCCTACGTACACACAACTCTCATGCCACGAGGTCGCACTAAGAGATGATAATTTTCCGACACGGTGGTCAATTCGCTAAAAGGAATCCAAATTTTGTCTATAGAATAAACTTTTTTTATACTTTTTGGGTGACGGGAGGTAATTAGGTTCATTTATTTTTAGAGGAGGTGCGGGGGGCTGAACCCAGGACCTCGTGCACGCTAAGCATGTGCTCCACAACTTGAGCTACACCCTCCCCTCCAAGAATAAACTAAATGTATGTTATAACCAGTGTAAACCGTCCCTCTCTAAGTAGATACAGAGTCCTTTAGGAATCATTCTTTGAAAATACATTTTTTAATAACATCATGTGTTACAATTGTCTTCATTTGAAGTTTTCTTGAGCAACATGATCACGGACAGAATTTCGCAACCAGTCACGTGCTGTGATAGCAACTGTGTCGTACTGAAATGGATTTAAACAAAATGACTAGGAATATGATTACATGAAACTTGGAAAGTGTTTCTATGCATCATAAAGTGCTCATTTTCAAGTATTAATAGTTTTCTTTAAATTGTCTATTTTCATACAGAATCCGTCTTAGATTCCAAAACAGTTTTGAAAACTTGGTAGAAATATTTGCAGTAAATTATAATCCAGTTATATCTGTCAAAGCATGAAAAATAAAGGTTGCAAGTCTGCATACCAAGTGGCACAAAGTCGGTGAGGGCAGAGGTGCCATCTGTCTTCTTTGTGACTGTGCCGGGTGCCTGGAGCAGGGCACTGCCCATCACAGTGCTCAGCACACACCTGCGAGAGGGCATGACGCCCACTGGTCTATGTGGACTGACTGCTAAAGCTGTGGTGGCATGTTTTAAGTTCCTCTGCAGGTAGCAAGAGTCTTTAATTCTGGAAAGAATAATAATCTGCTGGGAGAGTAGCCTCACCTGAATGATATGTATTTGATGATTTCTTTTTAAAAATAAAATGTAACTAAATTTCAACATTAAGTTTGAATCATATCTAGGGTAGTGATTCCCACACTGTGGCATCACCAGAATCAACCTGAGACGCTGTTAAGACATTGGGGGGTGGGGGTGGGCCCTGATCCCAGAATTTCTGATTCTGGGATAGGACCTGAGGGTCTGAATTCCTAACCGATGTCCAAGTGATGCTGGCACTGCCGACCCTGGAAGCACCCCTGGACCACCCTTGGGCCAGGACGTTATAGGGCTCAGTGTCATACTTCACATCTGGAGAAGGATGCTAGAAGGAACGGCAGCAACAGAATGAACTCACACCCATTCCTTTTGTTTTATGTGTGTCACATCCAGCGCTCAAATGAGAGAAAATTAAGTTATGTAAAGTGGAAGGAAAAAAATCTTCAAAGGTTAAGATTTTTGGATTTTGCAAAGGAGCATCATGGTTTCTTGGCTACACATGTGAGTGCTGAGACCGCCCTTCTCCGCATCTTCTGGTGGCGCATGAAATAGCACCGAGTCTATACAAACTATCCATTATCTTTGAAAAACGAACAGCTAAGACTTTCAGTCTGGGCAGGATGACACGGACTTGTCTCACCCTGCCTCTCCAAGTACCGTGATGACTCCTGGAAGTGATACGAGAGACAACTGGCAGGGAGTTCTGAAAGGTGGTGGGAGGAAGGTGAGCTGCTGCGGGACGCCAGGACTGGAGGAACAACACAGAGCACCAGGTTCCCCAGTTCTACCGGAAAAACACTGCCGAGGCTCCGAAAATTAAACTGCATTGGAACCACAAAAGTAGGTCAGGACCAGGGCACCAAACCCAAACAGGATAGTCACCTGCTAAAATAAAAGATTTAGATAGGACGTGGAGTCTGTTAACAAAAAAGACAAAATGTCCAGAGTACAGTGAAAAACAACCATCATGCCGAGAACCAAGAAAACCACAACTTGCATGAGAAGGCCAAGCAAATGACTCCAGCACTGAGATAAATCAGAGGTTGGTACTGCGTGACAGTGATTTTAAAGCAGTCATCATAAAATGCTTAGATGATCAGTTACTAATTTTCTTGAAACAGATGGAAGATAGAATTTCAGCAAAGAAATAGAAGCTATGAAAAATTAACTAAATGGAAATTATAGAACTGAAAGTTACAAGAACAGCAAACCCACCCGAAACAAACAAAAAGTGGAGATGACAGAAGACAGGAGCAATGAGCGTGAGCAGCGATCAAGAGAATTTACTCAATTTGAACAACATAGAGAAAACAGAATGAAAAACAGGCCAAAAAAAAAAAAAAAAAAAAAGGTACAGAGACTTAGAGACTTACGGGCCACTATCAAAAGATCCAACGACTGTATCATTACAGAAGGAGAGTAGGATTGAAAGATTATTCAGTGAAATACTGGCAAAACATTTTCAGGACTGAGGGTGAGGCAAAGAGTTCTTTTAATTGACACCAGAAGCATGATCCTCAAAGGAAAAAATGATAAATCGGACTCCAAAATTAAAACCTTTTGCTCTATGAAGCCCATGGGAAGAGGGTGCAAAGACAAGCTGTAGCCTGGGACAAAGTGTTGCAAGCCACACACGTGAGAAAAGACTGAGAACTCGAGTCTGTGAAGGACTCTCAAGATTCAACAGTAAAGAAAGAATCCAAGCTGAAAAGTGGGCAAAAGACACAAAGGGACATTTCACTAGTAAAGGTGCACAGACGGCAGATAAACACACAAAAAGGTTTTCGTCATCACTGTCCTTCGGGAAGACACCAGCTAAGACCACGATGGGATAGCACTGCCCCCCATGAGAACCGCGAAAGCAGACAGCGACGGCGGCAGCCCCGTGGTGGTGGGTGCGGAGCCAACCCTCACCCCTGGTCGCCGGGGGATGGCGCGCCACTCGGACCTCGCCTGGCCAGGTCGTGTAAGCCTAAACACGCAGTTAACATAAAACCCAGTAAACACACTCAGGTGTTTCCCCCCCGAGCAATGAAAGCTTGCTTCCACACATAGCACAGTGTACAAAAGCACAGAAAACATCTATTTGTCACAGCCAAGTTACTGGGAGTGACTCAGATGTATTTAATCAAGTGGCTGGTTGCGTAGACTGCAGCACACATTCCGAGGGGGATTTGCTCAGCGGTACAAAGACATGAGCTGTTGCCACGTGGAACAACTCGGTGAGGCTCCAGGGGGTTATGCTGAGTCAGCAGAGAAAGTCGATCCCACAGTGTCATTTGCTACATTGTTCCATTTACGTAACATTTTCGAAATGACAAAATTTTGGAAATGAAGAACAGAGTAGTGGTGGCCAGGGGTTAAAGATGGAGCAGTGAGGAGAGAGGTGGCGTTACCAAAGGGCCACATGACGGATCTTTGGGTTCAGCTCTTGACTGGGGTGGAGGACGCCCAAAGCTATTCGTGGAATAAAACTGTCACACCCACACAAAAGGACAGATAAAACCTGGATAATCTGAATGAGATGGATGGGTTGTATTCACGTCAAGGTCCTGGCTACCGTAGTGTACTGTAGTTGTGCAACATGTGAACAGTGAAGAAGGTATTTCTTACAACTGCATGTGAATCTACACTTATCTCAGTAAAACATCCCGATTTAAAAGTACAAGCAACAGACCAGACCAGGCAACACTGTGTTTCAAGAGGTGTATCTGGATGGGAGCCCACGGTTCTGAACCCAAGGAGTCCACAGTGCGTGGAAACAGATGTGTGCCCGGCATCAGCCCACAGACACGGAACTTGACGTGAAGTCTTAGAACTTGGTTCAAGAGCTGCTCAGTCACCCTTCCCACTTCCCTGGGTTTGCTTCACACATTGTTTGAATTAGGGGGCCATTTCCTCTGGACAGCTGTTCTCCATTTCAACAAACCACACTGATGCACAGAGAGACAAGACAGCCCTTCTCATCTTCTGGGAAGACCTCTCCCCAAAGCTGTGTGAGTGAAATCTTTGGACAGTTTTTATGAATGCACTGAAGAATGCAAACTCCTCCAGCAAAAAGATAACATGATGTTCTAGACAAAAAATTCCGTTCTTAAACTAAATAGCAAGCCACTCTACGCACGTTCTTTCCATAAATTAAAACTTAAGAACGACAAGTGCTGAATGAGCAAAAACATGCTGACCTGAACTGTGAACAGGATGAATCCATTTTATGAAGTATAGAAAATGTGGGTTTTCTTCTTGCTGTAATCTTTCTCATTGTGGTGACTTCTCCATTATGAAAACGTTTATGGCTTGTTTCTGGTGATAAAAGTCAGACAGCACATGCTTAGTGTAGAAGGTGAGAGAAGCACAAAGAGTTCGGGGATGGAAATGAACCCCAGTGACCGTCAGCCACGCGGAATCGACCTATAGTGTTGTTCTGTTTTCTTTCCTTCAGGTGTTTTAATGTTTTCCTGTGAGTGTGTGTATTCAGCTGAGTTCCAGCCACATGCAGATCTTAAAGTCTTTCTCGAGGCATTTTTACAGGCATGTCCATCCTGGGACCCTGATCCGGATCCAGGACTCCTCCCAGCTTCCAGCTGGTTTCCTCTCTGACTTGCCAGCAGTAACCCCCACCTCAAGCTAACTGCTATTCTGATCTCTAGACAATCAGATGATGCTGCCTGTCTTGAGATTTCACGGAAATGGGAAGCCAGCTCTTGTGTCTGACCGCAGGGCCCGACGCTGGCAGTCTGGCTTGCCTCTTTGCTATCTTCCCCACGGCGGGTAGGGCACAGCCCCTGTGTTACTAGTCAGAGGTTCACGTCTCCCTCTCCTGGAGGGACGCTGAGGTCGGTGTCGCTGAGGGGCTGCGGGCAGCAGTGCTGCTTTCGGCAGACATGCGCGCTCCCGTCTACTGGCCGTGTTGTCTGGGAGTAAAGCCCTAACCAGACGGTGTATGTCTGGTCGGTTTGGGTTAATAACGCTAACTTTTGAGAGTTCCAATGCTTTCCATTCTTGTTGGCACTGGCTGTCCTTTTTAGCTTACTCAGTCTAGAGGTAACTTAACTGCAAGCCAAAATAAGAGCACACTGAATCTGGAATTTTGTATCTTGTGCATTACACCACGATCCTTCCCACGGGTTTGTTCCTTATGCTCATGAAATCCTCAGTTTTGACCTTTGGCTATTGTAGTCTCCAGCAGCTTGATCAGCTATAAGAATAAAAGCAAAAACCTGTTCCGGAAAAGGCTCAAAAACAAGTCTGAAGCAATCACATATTGTGGGATTTGCAAGTTACTTTTAGGATCACAGACAGTATGTCTGTGTGTGGGGTGGGGCCGTGTAACCCTATGTATTTAAAATAACCTGTGGATTCCGTAAGGAAGTGCATTTTATCAAGACAATTACCATGATTTGCTGGGCCTTAACTTACAAATAGGTTTTCAAGACAATGACACTTGAAAGGTACTGTCCCTTGAATTAGAGGACGCTGACCCCTGTGATATGATTTATAAGGCTGAACAAATGTAACATCAACTTGGTGTAGAACAAAGTTTTACTCATTTTAATTGGTTTTTGTTTTACTTTTCACTCTAGTTTTATGTGAACATCCATGATTGAGAACAGAATTAGTATTCCACCGTGAAATTAATAAAAATGGTTTTTAAAATCTTCTTGTAAAACCTGCCAGAAACCAACAAATATGATACATAAAGAACTCTATTTAGATTGTTTTATTATGTATGCAGTGTTGTATTTTTGTTGTTTTATCTCTGTTCTCCTTTCTACCTTTGTTTTTTCCTAGCTTACACGTTTCTCCCGTTTTTTTTCGTTCTGTGGTTTTGTTTTTGTACACATATCACATTTTCTCTGATGCTGAATAACTCATATATTAAAGAGAATACAAAGGGGAAATACAAAAACCAGCTCTCGTCTCCAAGGACATGCTGCTTCCGAGCCTCCTCCCGGGGACAGGCACAGAGGTTTACGACACGTCTTTGTCATCTCGCAAATTTCAAAACTGTCTGATTCAATCACGTACTCTAAGCGGGGGGTACCTGAGCAATAAATACTGAAGTTTACTGGCTCACGCCACGTTCCTGCTGGTAGTGAGAGGTTCTGGTGATCACCTTCAGAGCCTTCGGTGGTCCAGGACCAGTCAGTCTGCCTTGGAGCCCGCATTTTATTTCGCACCCTCTCTGTAGCTGCTGGATGAGCTGGCTCTCGGTTTCTGTAGCTAGCACTGGGCAGCGCCATGTGAGTCACAGTCACTTGCTTTCTTTTTGATAGTCACTTGATTTAGAGAGGAGGCCAAATCTGCATTTTCAATCGTCTCGTCTGGGGATGTTGCGGGAAGCCCCACTGAATTTCATGACAGAAGATCCTTGATGTTAATCACCTCTTACATCTGGTAAAGCTGCTCATCCTCTCCGTGCCTTATGCAGACCCTCCTGAATTATTTCAGCCCAGTCACTTCTCCACTTCTCGTCCCTGCCTCGACTTCCATCCTTCCCTCCCCAGGAAAGACAGACGCAGTAAAAAGAAAACCAGCCATAGCTTTTAAACTTGAAAACGCAGTCAATCATTTTGCATCCTGGAGATTTTACAAGTGATTTTTTCGTTTGTTTGTTTGTTTGTGTGTGTGTTTTGGGAATTCAATGGTTTGGTACCTATAGGAACAATCAAATATATTATTTTAGTCTAATGAAAAGAAACAGTTCAGTCAGTCATTCTGGTATTTTGTCTACAGGATCCCCAAAAGAAAGCATAAACTAATATCTTAAGGTGCAGAAACACACTTTATGTGTTCCCACGCAGATACCTCCCAAGGGAACGGGCACCAGGGAAATAAGCAGAATTAGGCCAGTTTCTCTCAGGCACGTGGTGCTCTAGTGTAAGAAGCTCTGTGGGCTCTTGGATCCTTGGCTAAGACGATATTTTCATAGCTGTTAAGATGAATATTTACAATATGCCAAACTCAAAAGACCCACTGCTGAGTGAGTCATCTTCTCCCCCAAACCCGTTTTCCCTGGATTATCCCCATTTCTGTCAGGACGTTGCTGCGGGTCTCCTGGGGAGCAGATCCTGTCCCTGCAGCTGGGGCGCGCTCACCTCTCACAGGGCGAGAGGCTCCAAGGATGAGCCCCACTTCAAAGCCAGCGGAAAACTGAGGGCACTTTCCGTGAAGAGTATTTTGTCTGGAGCATGTGCTGAAAGGCAGCTGGCATTCCAGGCAAGCTGCAGCCCATTCTGAGTCAGGAGACAGGAACTCAGCATCAGAGGTGTGTTCCCTGCCTTTCAGGGTGGCAGCCGAGGACACTTTGTGGGGCTTATCTTTCTGAAGGGGAGAAGTGACAAGACTGACCCAGGGCCGTGGTCCTGTGACCCCGTGATGCTAAACACATCCCCAGGTTCTCAGGAGGCTGGCTTAGCTCGCACGTATATTCACACAAAGCTGAAGCTTTCTCTTCCCTTATATCTTCCTGTGAAAACACCTGGCTCTCCATCCAGGACCTCTGGCAGTGTAGACAGCGTCATCCTCCAGAGAGTCCCGTGGGTCGGCCTCATTCTGTACCTGAAGTAGATTGGTACCACGTCCGGGCCGTGATGCTGGAAGTGGTCTGGTCTGAGCTGTCTTGTGTGGGACCAGTTCAGTCTGTCTTTCCTTCATGGAAATTCTGATACCAGGTGATCACTACAAAAAATGTAAACTGGATTATGTTTCCGTATCAAAATTAGGCAAAGAAGTTTTGTGTAGTTCTAATTTTTTTTACTATATCGCAGCTGGCGCGCTATACGCGGCAGTTGGTGAAAAGCTGGCCAGTCAGTGCGGTTTGTTAAATCCTGTTATGATTTTGGTTCTGCTTCTTTTCTAAATAAAATGTTGATTTCTTCAGATTTTTAGGTTGAATTACTTCTAAAGGGCTATTTTTAACTTGAAGATAGTAATATGTTATAATGTCTAGATGAAGGGAAATGCACATTTTTGGACAGAATTTAGTCTTTCAATTGAATTTGGTCTTAATACAGCATGTAGTCGCTTTCTTGAATGGTCAGGTTGGTGCTGAATTCTAGTCTGCATTTCACAGTTGTTGCCACCAGTGTTATGAAGTCAAATAAAGAAATTACCATCGTATGAAGATGTTTACCCTTGCAGACACAGCTTCAGTGGGAAAGTTGAGCTTATGAAAGTGTTTTAAATGTTAGAATGTTCTGTGACTTTAGTCCATGCTTTATCAGAGTGCAAAACCAGCAAGATGTTTTTAAGACAATTTTGGATCTATTTCCAGTGGGATATTAAAGAACTCACATGACTGGAGCCTTCAGCCTGCATTTGAGGTGTTTCCAGCAAAGGGCTAAAGAGTTTCTAGAAGTCTCTTCTAAAAATTCTTGACTGCACAGCACCCATAGTGTGACAATACTCATACCCATCTGGTTAATAAACTGTGGAATGAGCAGTGGATATTTGTCGCAGGCCGAATAGGAGCTTCCAAGCTTGGGCATAAATACACCCACGCAACTTGGCAGGTGCCGCTGAGTATGTTTTCGATGCCATTTTCAATGTCTAGGTTCTTCTCTTATTTCATCTTTGTAATTCAGAAATGACCTAAGTTCTCTTGCTCCAAAGATACTTAGAAGGATGGTTCAGCCACAGACACAGAGCTTCACGAGTCTCTGACCCCGCCATGGAGCGGGCGGGGTTGTTTTCAGTTCCTCATTGCCTTCGCAGCCGTGTGTGCCCGGATCGCTGCTGCTGTCGTAACAGCCGCGCCGGGCGCCCGAAGACCGAGGCTAGCCCGCCCTCCCCAGCCGCTGTTCTCCTGGACGAGGGGAGGAAGGAACCTCCCACACACGCGCTCCGCCCGGTTGTGTGTGAAGTCAGTGTTGTGGGGGGGCCTCCGAAGACTTGTTCTGTCCTTCTGTCCACTCAGCCCGAAGGTACAGGAACTTACCAAACAGCAAGATCCAGACCTGAGTCCCTAGCGGACTAGCGAGAGCTACGAGAAGCGGGCTGTGTTTTTTCACAGCAATGCTTTTCGAGATACCAGAGACACATCTGTCTGAGGTGTCTGTCTGTGCTGCACCGTGTGGTCTGTCTGTCTGCTCCCCATGGTACTGCAGCACAGTCACTTCTTTCAACGAGCCCACATTCCCAAATATGTTGAATACATATTTTTAAAGACCCGAACATTGCATTTTCAAATGGTGGTTTGCAGCATTTTTAGAAAGAAAAATTTTCAGACTTACCTGTTATTCTTTATTGATTCTGAAAGAGATCATCTATTTCAAATACATCACAATAACAAGCATACATAATGTGTACATGGAGATACGGTTTAAAGAAGAGAGTTAGGACAGATGCCTGTAAGTCCACCTGCAGAATCTGACCACAGTCTTTGAGGCCCTGATGGCACGCGTAAACATCCTCTTCAGAGGCAGCAAATGTGTCCTGAAGTTTGTGTGCGTTATGTCATCTTGTGTTAGAGTTTTCCCTTGTGTGTTTGCCAGCACAGTATAGTGGCTAGTTTTGCATGCATTTGAAATTTAAAAAATTAAATCATGCAGTTTTTCCCCCTTTGTAGCTCACTTTTAAAAATCCCATATTGTCTTTGGGGAAGTCACTCTCCCTGGTGCCTGTGCGCAGGGCACCCGCGTCGTGGTGTCCGCTGTAGAACTTTAACACAACTCACCTATTCACTTTTTCAGTCAGTGGACTCTCAGGTTGTTTTCAGTTCTGTTGCTCTTACACAAAGAAGGCTGGAATGCTTTGTATCACATGTGTGCAGGTTATCTCTATGAGACATCACGGAAGCATGAACCTCATTTCTCTAAGCACATCTCTAAGTTCAGCAGGAAACCCAACATCGCTCCCTAAAGTAGCTGTGCCAATTTACAGTCCCAGCGGTGAGCGAGACCTGCCCCTGTCCGGGTGTAGTTCCCACCCTGCTGCTTGTGCTACTATAGTTCACTGGGATGGTATCTGCATTTTACTGATGATTAATGAGTCTGAGCATTTTGCAAAATGTCTGTCTCCTTTTCTGTAAAATTCCTATTTTGGTCCTTTACATATATTCTATTCTGCTTGAATTTTTTTTCTAAAAGTTAAAAAATTCATCCTTCATGGTCATACCTTTAAGACGTCTAAAGTACATTTTTTGGCATGGCGTAAGGGAGATGTCTCGTGCCTCTCATGTTACACAAGCCGAGATGAGCACGACGCCGGGCCGCGCAGGCTCCCCTCGTCGCCCGCGGCCGCCCCGGCCGGGCTCCCGCTCGCTGCTCCCGCCGCGGCTCCGGTCCTGAGCTTTCCCCCTCGGTACCGCCCTCGGTCAGTTCTCGGTACCTGCCGAAGGGAGACCCCCTGCCGCCACCCCCACCTAGGCCTCCTTCAGAAACGTGTTAGGTATTTCTGGCGCTCTGATTTTTCATATAAATTAACACACAGATTGTACAATGCACAAAACGGTGGCTCGAATGTTGGTAGAATTACGGCGTCTCGAGGGGACATTTTGGTGAGAACTGAAATGTTTATGGGATTGAATTTGTGTAAGATCACGACATAACTCTCCATGTGTTAGATACTTTCAAGGATTTTTTGAATTAAAAATAATTGTATAGTATTCTCCATAATTATGTCACACATCTTTTAAAACAATTCACTTCTAGATACCAAATACATTTAGATTTTCCTAAAAAAATGTATCCTTAAAAATCTCACTGTGTATTGTTTGTTGATGACATTTTGTGTTGTTTATTTCTGTGTCTTAAAACACTGCTAATGTGTCTTATTACTGCCAACTCTACGCTTGTGTTTGGGGACAAAACTACCGTGTAATTCATGAACAATAGCATATGTGGATCTTCTTTTTTAATCCCTATAATTCTCATATTTCTAATCACACTGCAGTCACTACCAAGTCCAGAACAACGGTGCACAGGAAAGCAAACACCCTTGTTTTAGGCACAGACAACCTGACTGACTGTAAGGGAGTATTTACATTTCGCCATGAAGCAGGAGGGTTGTTACGGGTTTTTTGTGAATAATGTCTACTGGATTTAAGAGGCCCCCTTCTCGTCTTGATTTGCTAATGTTTTTATCACGAGTGACTGTTCAGTGTTACCACGTACTTTCCCTGCATTAATAAGGTGTCACTTGGCTTGTTTCTGTTCACTTGTTGTTGTGGTTAAGTTACATTAATTATTTTTCTTATGTTAAAAAAAAAAAACGTTCAGAGGGTGATCTTACGTTGTTTTTTGTCATACTTATGAGATTGGACACCAACTCGCCTCACTCCCTCTGCATTTTTCTGGTTGTGACAGTAAGGCATCGTTTGTCTTATAAAATACTTTAGGAATATTTTCTTTCTTCATATTTTCTGGAAAGATCTCTAACAGGGATTCGATTTTCTGTGTGTTTGGTGGATTTCACAAAGCTCTCTGAGGTTGTTATTTTTGTAGTGGAAATGTTGTGAATTACTGAGTTAATTTATTTAACGACACAGGGTTACCTGCGCTTTTACTTCCCGAGGTAGCACTTGTCAGAATGACTTCGGGTAGCTAATTGTTTGCATATTTATGTTTTATAAACACTCTCTAACTGGATTGCTTTTTGTGTTTTGCACGATGCAAATCTTCACATTTATTTTAGGTGTGTCTTTTATAAAGAGCATGTGGCTGGATGTTTTTAAAGGAGCCTGACAGCCTTTGCTTTTAACTGGATGACTCAGCTCTTTCCCGTTTCCGGCGCTCACTGTGTATTCAGGCTGATTCTACCATCTCATTCCTGCTTCTCCTACTTTTTGCTTTTCTTCTTGCAGCCATTGTGTCGATTGGCTGAGGAGTTTATCCCTACTTTTTTCTCTACCCTTAAAATATTATAAATTCAAATATCTCTTTGTTTAAGGTGATCGCGGAAATTTTAACGCGTGCATTTCACTCAACGAAGTCAAACTTTGAACACTGTTAATACCACACTCTCGAGTCATTCAAGAACCTTAAATTACTGTAACTGTGATCAGCTCTTTGAACTCACATAGGATGTTTTCAAACAGCTTGGTCGCATTCTGGCGTCACAGATCAGACGCTGATTTACTCCTTGGGGCTCACAATGCATTTTTCAACTGTTTACACACATTCTTCACTTCTTTGCTCACCACACCTCCTGTATTTACCGTGTCCATCTGGAATCAGTTTGCTTTCTACTAAACGTTTCTACAATGAGAGTTCATGGGTGATAAAGTCTCAGGTTTTGTTTGAAAGAAATCATACTTATTTTGTTCCCATTCTTGTGTCCACTGAGCCAAAAATTCCAGGTGGACAGCTACTTTCTCCTCAGCATTTTGTAGAGACTGTCCCGCTGCCTTCTGGCCTCCGCTGTAACCGATGGGAAGTCCTCAACCTGTGTAACTGCCGTTCCTCTGTGGGAGACGTGTCTTTCGTGTTATTTATTCTGCTGCATAAAATATCCCCTCTGCCTTTGTGCTGCGTGGTTTGCCTACAAGATTTACAGGCAGGGGTTCGCTGGGCTCACCGGATCGCGTTTTCAAGGTGTCCTGCCGTTGTCTCTTTGAACCCGTCTCTTCCTCCTGTTCTTCGCGCTCTTTCTCAAGGCCAAGCTGACGCCTGTCAGACGTCCTCGGCCTGCCTCTGCGTTTCTGCCCCCTCCTTTTTTTTTTTTTTTTTTAAATACTTGCTCCTTTTCCATTTTTTTGGCCTACATTCAGAGAATTCTTTTTTTTTTTCCAGATATACTTACTAAGTTCACTAAGTTTTTGTTTGTTTAGATTTCCACATGTACTTGGTCTTAAAGTCAGTCGCTATATTCAGTGTCTAATCTCAATTATTTTTCTATTTGTAGAATTTCTGCAGGTCCTTTTTCAAGCCTGTGTTACCCTCTTAGCAGCCTTTTACACTTTGTATTTTTTCTATATTTCCATACTTTCTAAACTCATTTCTCTTATATATTTATGTTGGAAAATTAAAGTATCTTCATGCTTGGAGTCTGACGCTTCGTATTTCTCCGCAGAGCTTTCGGGCACCTTCCTAAGAGAGGCTGCTGGCCACTTCTCCCGGCTGCCTGCACTATGCGCGCAGTTCTAACCCCAGACTACTTCACATTAAAGTCACGTGTTCTTTTGGCGGAGATGACGGCCCTGGGGAGCAGGAGTGAGGGACGGGGTGTGAAGCCCCAGGCGGTCGCCACCCCGCCCGCGCCCGCCCTGTGCCTGCTCCCAGCCAGGGTCTGGTGATGCTGACACAAGCGCCCCCTGGTCCAGGGCTTCCCCGTCCCTTGGACTCCATGCTGCCGCCTTGTTGAGGGGCTTCTGAAGACTTCCTGCTTCCTGCCAGCTATGTGATGCATTCAGAGGGGTTTTTAAAAATATAATCTAGCACATTTATTTTTCCATGTAAGTCTCTCTCCCTCCTCTCCCCATCGTGTGCCACTTCCCCTCCCATTCTCCACCCCCCTCTCCGTTCCTCCCCATTCTCACCCTTTCATGTGCACATACACCGTATATACATCTATTGCTATATTATTTTAGTATTTTTACATTTTAATTTTTATATTTTAATATTTTAAGTACTTTTTCAGAAAGTTTCAGTGACTCTTCCATCATGATAAATTCAGCACTTTTCAATAAAACTCAGTAGCACCTTTTATTAAATAACCTTAAATATGATTTTTTGCAGGCAGTTATTGTTTTAAATTATTTGCACATTATATGCATCTAGATTTCATATTTCTTCCCTTATCCATTTTCCAAGAGTAAACCTTTCCCAGACGTACCGTGGAAATGACAGTGGCAATTGCATGTGTTAAAGCTGTTACACGAACACTCCAAGATCTTGTCAGCTGCTGTAAGATCAGATTATTATTTCACATTAAGCTTGGGTCAGAGTCCTCTAGGAACCCTGTTCTAGATTTAAGGCATGTTCTGTGTCATCAGCACTGTTGTAGACACTCTGCTGCACTTGTTTCTCCACATACACCTAATATGACCTCACAGTTTCTCTAAAGTACTTATGAATTCTGGAGTGTATTGGTATAAACCTTCCACGTGCTTTTTAAAATTAGTGACGCATTCTAAACATGCCAAAAAATGCAGAAAACAGGATCAGACATGCTTATGTACCCCCCACGGAGATGAAAAAATCACCAACAGTTTGCTTTACTTCGCTTCCACCTTCTCCCTCTCTCTCTGTCCCTCTGAGTTTTTACATCTGTGCATCTTACTTAAGAAATGAAACTGAGCAGCTTCACATGATCCTTTAATGCCCCGTTGCCGTTCAGCACTGACCGATGTGCGGAATTATATATTTTTACCTTTCCTATATGTGTCTGTGCTTCTCGCACCTAGGAAAGCATCCCTAAATGGCATACACTGCAGAGATTTTTTAACTTTATGAGCATCTTATTCTTGTAAAGAATTGTGTGTGTGTGCTGCCTCACCTGTGTTCTTCTAGGATCAAGAAAGCCAGTAATAGTGAGCTTGCTAAGACGTGGGGTCACCGCCTTGCTGACTGTCTTGGCATTAGAAGGAGGGGATGCCCAGAAAGACAGCCGCAGGGCACACGCTGAGATGGGGCTGCTCGCTTCCAAAGTCTTCCTTCCAGAATCTCTCTTGTCCGAGCCTCTTTTGTCCTTTATTTTGTAGATTTCCCTCCTTTTTCAATAGTCCTCATCCCTGCTGGGTCTTAATTCTGCTTACTGTCCAAACCCACCATTGAAGCCTCTCATGACTCCAAGAGCCTCCACCTCCAAGGGCTCCAAGTTCTAAATTATATTTCGTCTCTTACCACAAAAAGCAAAATTAAATAAATGAATTATTTGGTCCTGTGTAAGTAACTTGATCAGCCTAAAAGTTTATTCAAACTGTTTCCAACTTTTGGTAACTTCAGTGACCGCATATCATTAAAATATATCAGAAATACATTCTTTCTGAGTTCTAATTATGGGAACCCGTGAAAGAGAGTCACCAAGATGCGCGCTGGCCCCTCCAGGGCCAGGATGGGCACCACCCCAAGTGCTCTGAAAGATAAGAAATGCTGTGGAAGTGATGGCACTCTGTGCGAGGAGTGGGCACCAGCGGTAAATGCAGGCCGGGGGAATCCGCGCTTGGGGCCCACAAGACGAGATCAACGGGAAGCGAGGTCGAGATCAATCAGGAGGCATTGCTGGTGGTGAGGAGTTGCTGGGGAAGGGAACACGTGCCTCAGATAATTCTGAGACAAAGTGAGCACTACACAGAGGGCAGTCAGCCGCTGTGGGGACAAGCAGACTTGAGACGATTCCTGTTTTCAGACACAGACCGGGATAAAACACACCTCACGTTTGGCCAGCGCTGAAAAGGAAACAGTGTGGTTCCCACAAAAGGCAAATGACCCACATCATGAGAAGCTGACCTGTTTCTCCTTCTGGGCTAGGACAGAAGCAGATGACAGGCGCACAGTCCATTTGTACATGCATTCTCCGTTATGGTTTGTTTTCCACTGCAGTAGCAGGGTTTCCTCTGTTTCCAAGTTAAAGCGCCCTGTCCCACCTAATTTCCTGTTCATGGATTACAACCTCCCCTCCCATCCCAAAAGCAAAGTGTTCTGGAATTGAATGCCCTCAATCATGCCCTCAAATATGCAGTCAAACTGTGCTTGAAAAGCTACATCAAAACAAAGACCACAAACTCATGTTTCCTACATCACTGGCCTAGTAAAATTCGTGAACTGGGGTAACACAGGCAAACTCCTTTGGCCTCCTGTTGGCCCTTTGCACACACACAGAGTCACAGAAATAATGGCTGCTTGTTCTAGTGTGAGATGCACGTCAGATTAATAAGATGGACTGAATTCTTGAGCATCTGGGCTAACAGAGCTGACACTGCTAACTCTCAGATGGCACAGAGAGGGGAAGCCTATATGTGTCATCTTCTCTACCAGTGACGGGGAACATGACCGTAACTCACTGTCTCACTTGCCTGGTGCACAGCACGGGAATAACACTGGTTCCTTCCTCCTTGGCTGTTGGGAGACCTTCCCCAGATCAACGTGTTGAGGACTGAACCAAGGCAGTCGGAGGCCACTGAGCGCATTCTTAATTTTCTTCTCTGTAGAGCTCATCACGAGAGTAATAGTTTATGGTTCCTAAGAACTGTGTCCAGCATTAAGTAAGCTCCAAAAAATCTTTGTTGTAATTGCTAACTCTTTTAAATGTGACAGCATCTGGTGTTCCTCAAATACATGCTCCTTTAAAAATTGGATAGTGCAGAGAATTAACAAAAGTAGGGCAAATTTGAGATGCCCAGAAACAGAGCCTGAGACAGTGGTTTTAGTGTAACCCAAGATGCGAGTTGTCCTTTATTCACTGGGGTCATCCCTTCCTTTCCATTCCTTGGGAAATGGAGGCAAGACACCACTTCATTCTGGATTGTCTTCCATCACGTATCCTGCAGGTGGGACAGGAACGCGACAGCAGAGAGAGTGCTTGCTACCTACAGGGTACTTCCTTGGACAGAGAAGGTGTGCACGTCATTGAGAATTTAAAGCTGTAATTTGCCTGGAAGGTATACAGCTCACAGAGTGGGGACCTCCTAAGCGTGACAGCCAGCACAGCGAGGATGCACTGCCGACACAGGCGAACGCCGGTGTGCCGGGCACGGGGTGTGGGCACCTCCGTGCAGCATCACACTCGCTTCCACGCCGGCACGAGGTCCTAGGTCACTCCGGTATCGCACGTGGGAGCACAGGCTGAGAGACCTGAATCCTGTCAGTGGTGGAACGGGAATTTGCAGGAGAGCCATCTGAGCTCCCAGCCAGGGCTCCCAGTCACTGCTCGGCGCCCCAGTTCCCCCCACCCACCCACCCCGGAGCACCACAGCAGGGCTGTCCGCCTCTGAGTAGCAGCTCCCTGCGGGCTGGCCTCGCCTCTGCCCGGCTCCCGCCTGCATCGCCCTGCGGAGCAGCAGACACGAGTAAGACGGAGAGGAGGCTCCTCAGCTCACCATTCATAGCACAGAGCTGCTCACTGCCAGCTGTATTTCTGCCCAAAGACAAAAGCCAGGGTCCGTTTCAGCGGCCATGAACGTTTAGACCTCCCTGCAAAGCTGCCTCGGCCACCGGCAGGCACGCTGTAGTTTGGATTGCCATGGTTTGTCAGTGTGAGCTGGGGCTGAGCCTCCAAGTTGCAAGTCCATTCTAATCACAGGCAATATAGTTTGGTTCTAAATAAATGACCAGTTTTAGATTTGAAATGTTCGTTCCATTTCCCAGGGCGTTTCATTGTCCTGGACAGCTTGGTGTTTATGGTAACCCAGACCTCCTCTGTGTGCCCTGGGGACTCCCACCGAACAGGAGGCTTTGACCGAAGGTGTTTCACGGGAGATACACGTGCACACGCACACACGCACACGGCGTGGGCCCACGTTGCCCACAGAACCCGTGAAGCGCTCCTCCATCAGCTACAGTGTTGGTGTTATTTCCAGTTGTTTCCAGTGAAAGTTGCTGGAAGAAATGGCGCAGCAGGAGGAATGCTACGCTGTCCAGGCCCCAAAGAATTGCCTCAGGCTGGTGCTTCTGATCCTCCAGGTTTCCCAGTGAGCGAACTGTGCGCAACTGCGACCAATTAGGGGACAAACATGAATTTCAAAAGAAAGGAGAAGCGGCTGAGGGAGGAGTGGGGGTGGGAGGAGGGGAGGGGAGAGCTGCGAGCACAGGCTGGAGTTTGTTTTACTCATACGGACAAGCCAGAGGCCTGCCAGCACTTACACAGCTTTCCCCCTCGTTTTGTTTGAAATCTACGTGACTAAATTTGGCGGTTAAGAGTCAGTATGTAGATAACAAAGTAAATGAGATTTCAAAGTGAAACCTGATCCGGGCAAAGGACTCGGAAGGGAATTAGAGGTCGCTTTTGGTACCGCAGCAGGGAGCGGGATCTGTTTACAGAAGCGGCCGTTGAGAGCGGAGTACTTTCTATTAATATCTACAACCATTACCTAACAGATCAGCTATTTTGGTTTCCAACAGCAGCTCCTAAATTTATCCATATATTAAATATTTTGCTTGGAGTGCATGATGTAAGTCCAAAAATACCGCAGTGTTGATGGGAGATTTAATGAATACAGTTGGATGCTAGTGAAATTCTCCTTACTAGACACTGGAAGCATTTCTTCCACGTTTCTCGAGCAGCTGTTTCTCATTTAGAGAGTCATCTCTTTTTCGGGCTCTCCCCACCTTCCCCTAGAAACCCCAGCCGTGGACAGCAGTGCGGGGTTTCTCTCTAGAGAGCGGCTGGGCCGGGCGCTGCGGCAGGAGGGAGGGAGACGTGCCACTGGAGGCCTTGGCCGTGGGCAGCACAGAGGAGACCTGGAGGATGGGAGGCCCCGCTGGAGGGACTGTCGGATCTGAGACAGGAAACTCGGCTGTGGCCAGGGAGCTCCTGCAACCAGAGTAGAATAGGACTATTTTTTTATAAGAGGGTTTTATCTTTTTGTTCTAGACATTTTCTCCCTCCAAAGAGTCAGCAAGAGAAAAGAATAGAGAAGGAAGGGGAGCAGTGACGGGCGGCTGAGAATTCGGGGATGAGAGTGAAGAGGGTGACGGGGGAGCAGGACACAGGGGAGATAGGGCTAGCGCAAACAAAAGCGGTTCCCGCTAAATCCTGTCTGCCCTGGCGGGGGGCAGGGCCTTGGGGCTGTGATGTCTGGTGCCCACCTGCTGGCCTGAGCCACGTATGTCTCTGAGTATCTACCAAGATTTGCACCTCACACGCCCAAGGCCCCTGCAGCTGGCTGCTGGGAGTCTGAGGTCACCCCGGCTGTGCTTCGGGGCTTGCCCTTGTGCTTTCCCTTATCTCTGGGTCTCAGTCAGGGCCCCATGACGGCAGAGCCCCATCCGTCTTGTTCAGCGCTGCTGCCAGGGTCCGCACAGTGCCTGGCCCCGAGTACGCACTTACCGAGCCTTGTGGAGCGGGTAATTCCATAGCCCCACGAATTAGAAAATGAATTACTCAGTTTTCTGTGATTGGCAGACGATGCACCTCCCCCAGAAGGCTGTAGGTCCTCTAGCCACCTGAGGTCCCCGGCTGGGGCCTGCACACGAGACAGACAAAAGAGAGATTAACAAGAGAAAAACAAGCCAAAGGTGTGGCCACGCTAGCACGTGTGGCGCTCATGCTCACAGGACACTCAGGAGTGGGTAACTCAAAGGGGCGGTTAGAACTTGGGCTTATAGAGCATCTTAATAAAAGAAAAACACACTTTCAGAAACACAACAAGACAAAGGAAAAGGACTTTGTGTTTCCAGGGTCCATTATATGAGGGCAAACATACCGAGGAACTACCGGGAGATGAAGGCTGGTCAGTAAGGCTTGTTGTGTGGGTCCCTCTGCCGCAGCCCCGGGCTGAGCAGGGCCCACAGGTGTCCTGGTGGTTGACTTCTGTCCTGCCTGGTAGACAGGGGAGGGGACACTGTCACAGGGCATAAGCTCTTCACTCTTGTCTGCCCGGACTTCTCTGCTCCGAGATGCATTCATCTTCACGGCAGACACTTAGAGAAACCCAGTCCTCAAACAGTCCAAGACCCATGAAATTGCGTCTCCTGCAGAGGCACTCTAGCCAGCTCACTGGGATGAAGGAGCCACTCATGACTGAGAAATACCTGGAGACACGGAAGAACGGTAACGCAGAGCGCGCAGTCCAGCAGCCGAAGCGGTGGACAAGGCTTTTACCTTTGTGGCCCTTTCTTATCGTCATGATTTGTGCAAAAACCATGTAGAGGCTAATCTGAAAACACACAGACTTGTCAGAGCCCCATATCACCACGTCTGTCTTCCCCAGGGCTGTTCCTTCTGAAACCGTGTGCATCTGTTCCACAAGCAAGAAACGTGAGCAGGCTCAGAGACCGGAACAGCCATCTGGGTGGGGCTTTGTTTAAGTCACTCTTGACCTCAGTTTTCTAGCCAAGAAAGCACCTCCCACTCTTGACTTAACTTCCCTTCCTCTCTGTCTGCCTGTGCACAGGCACTGAAATAGGAGGGTGGGGATGGGAGCTCCTGGGCCGTCCCTGCGACGCAGGTCAGGAGACAGCTCTCTGAACAGTGAACTAAGGAGAGGCGTTCAGTTCAGCAGAGCAAGTCGCCATACGCCCCGTACATCCAGAGATAATTTATATGATGCCTGCACAACAGCCCCACGACATTTCACAAGATTAAAACAGAGAAAGGAAAAAGAGAAAATAGTAAGAAAAATCAGCCCTCTCAGTCACAACCATCAAGTCCAACAGAGCTAAAACTGCAAACAAGCGGGCCGGCCGCGGCCGAGCCTCCCGTGTAGACGACCGTGCTTGTTGCCTGGCCGGCAGGTTTGAGGTCACTTCTAAATGTGCCGAGTCCGAGCCACAGCTCTTTGGGGAAAGCGCAGTGGCTGGGGCAACGCTAGCGGCTGCGAGCAGCTTACACACAGAGCCACGGGCGGCACCGCGTGGCGAGGCCTGGCCCCTTCCCAGGGGCTGCGCGGAAGTGGGTGCTGCTGGCGGGCGGGCGGGCGGCTCTGGCTCTCCTCCAGGTGGTGATTCAGAGACCCGGGTCCTCACGCCTTACGGCTCCACCCGCATGCACACTGTCATGGCCGTGTCCATCGAGGGGGTGACGGGGGAGGTGGCCTTGAGGATTGTGCACGTAAGAGCTTCATTTTCAAGACAGAGAGCATAGAAGGGGTGTGCACCGCTGATGGTCACATTCGACTGGCTGCTGATTTGTCACATGACCGCAAGGAAGCCTGAGACATGGTCCTGCCGTACTCTGGGAAGAAGAGGAGATGGGTGAACAGACAGCTGGCCTCTGGCAGTAGAAACGCCAGCCCAGCAGTAGCAGTTGTGTCTATTAAAAAACGTGTTGATGAAAATAAGTGAGCTAGGGAATAAATATCGGTCACACATCTTAAACTCCTTTGAAGGAGACTCCTTGTGAGTATAGATAGTCGTGTTAACCTACTCACATTTTCAAAACTTCCCCAAACTTGTGACAATATCACTTACAAATACAAGAAATAAGAAGATACGCATTTTCCTTTGTGTGGTGATACAATCTTATGATTCTGTGCAAGGAGCGACTTCAAGAAGTAGATGCAGTTAATGACCACTTACTGTCAGGAGGAATTGTTCAGTATCAATTATGCTGAAACAACATTGTCATTTTTCAACAGACACTTTTTAGTATTGGGGAAAAAAATCCATTAAACTCCATTCATAGGTTAAATCATTTAGTTAGCTTAATTGGACTTTATAGATAACATCCTATTAATTTCACTGAGATTCAGCCATATTCATTTATTGACAAAAAAAAAATATATTTATTGAGACCCAATGAAGTGTCAGGGAATATACTAAACCCAGAGTTTGTATACTGAATACACTAAACACAAAGTTAATGCCTGAAGTGTGTGCTCTTTTATAGAAATGCATTTTGCTATTTATCTGCTATTTATCTGCTTCCTTGTTTCATGCTAGAGCTGGGAGATTCCTCTCTTCAAGGGAATTCAGAGCCAGTGAACACACTTAATGTTTTATGGTCTACGTGATGAGGTGCTGCAGACTGAATGCCTGTGTCCCCCAAAACCCAGATGCTGAAGCCTAGCCTCTAATGGGACAGTACTTGGAGGTGGGCCCTGTGGGACGTAATTAGGGTAAGGTAAGGTCGTGATAGGATTAGTGGCCTTATAAGAAAAGGAAGAGACGCCCAAGCTCTCTCTTTGCCCCGTGACAACCCAGTGAGGAGGCAGAAGACAGGAAGAGGGCTCTCACCAGGTACCAAGCCCGCTGGCACCAGGATCTTGGACGTCAGAAATAAATGACTGTTGTTTAAGTTCCCAATCTATGTTTTTTTGTTGTTGTTACAGCAGCCTGACCCAAGACATGAGACTTTTATGGAATAATGATGGGACATTTAACAGAACAGGAGGCAATTCCTGGAAAGTCTACAGGTCATGTCTCGCAACCGAAGGACTTGAAGTCTACCTGGGGAAAAAAAAAAAAAAAGCAAAACTCTCAATTGAAACAAAGGCAAAAATCAGGAGATGTTAGAGTTTACAAGAAAATGCAGATGCTACCAAGATCGTATTCCTTTTTTTGGAATGTAGCAGGACATCATTACAAAGTGTGAGTTACGAAGCAACATAATCCACTTCGGTGTATGAAAAGTAAACTTGAATAGAAGCGTATACCACAAAGCGTTCAAAGTTGTGACGAGTGGGTGTCACCAATATGGCAGATTTTAGATTTTCTCTCCTCACTTCTCTAGAAGAACCCCTGGAGATGGAGGCGCGTGCTTCGAAAGGCAGAGCGGTTCTCATCCATTCATGCCGCGTGCTTCTCAAGCCCACGAACTATACTGGGAGCAGCGCCGCGCCCAGGGAGACAGTGGTGGGAAAACTGGAGTCTGGGGCTTTGGGATTCACAGATGCCCTGTTTTACCCTTACGGAATGCTCCAGCTACCAAAGTGTGTTCTTACCCTTGATCACTGTGTGATGGAGGGAAAAAGCGTGCAGAGGTTTTGAACTGTCGAGCTGGAAGTCTACCGGAAGCCGCTGATACGTTTCATGTTATTCTTGACTGAAAGTACCCACCGCTTACAAGGACATGGAAAGATTTTCTTTCCAATGTTTCCATCGCTATACAAAATCAGCGTATCACACTGCTGCTGTATTTTATGTATAAAGTAGGGCTAAAACTCTGTAGCCAGGGCCATCATTGTTTTTTTCTCCCTGTAATCATGAGCTGAGCAACAACAACTGGGAAAATGTACAAATATCAAGCCCTGGACATCCTGCTGGCACCACAAGGGGAAAACACCGCACGTATCTGCGTGTCCTGCAGAAACAGAGAGTTGGTGGGAATTTGGAGGAGAAGGGGTAGCGACCACATTAAGTATATAGGCCGTTTAGACACTGCACCTATGAAAAATAAAGGGTAAATATTCTTAAAGTATTCTCTTTTTTTACTTATCCTATTTGCAACTAAATGGAAGTCCTTGACCATAATTTAATAAAAATTATGCTTAGAAAGTTCATTTTAGTAATTCGTAGTTCTTAAATAGCAGCCATTTGAATAAAATTATTACCCCAGAGTTCAGCTGCTTCTCCAGGTTTGCTAACTATTTTTGAGTCTGGAAAGATGACTGGAAATTACATCAAAACAAGACTCTGCCTGAATTATCTAATGCTTCCTCATTTTCGGCCAAGCCAAAAATACCGTCGAAGAGACCACGTGCTGTTTCTGCTTTTCACCCGCAGTGAAACAAGGAGAAAACGGTTGTCAAAGTTCCAGCATCAGAATCCCACGTCAGGTTCTCCTTCTTTCTTGTCTAGCAGAGGACTGCGTTCTCGTGGCATGGATTCTGGGGGAAGTTTGAGATCTGATTTTTCTCTCTTGGCTGAGCCGGACCAGCCATCCTTTGCTTATTGAGAAGGGAACATCAGCTTTCCAATTTACTCTCTAAAATCGGTTGTCGTAGCTCCCTGCTGGAGTGGAAAGGCACCATCTGTTTTAACAATGCTGAGAGCGAGAGAGGGAAAGGTTGTGAAATGGCGCTGGAAGCGCTCGGGCCCTCCCGGCTCTGCTTGGAGAAGAAGCCCCTTCTGAGGCCCTGAGTGTGGGTGAAGCCCGGGCCTGACGGGCGGAGGGTCCCTGGCGCAGGCTCCCGTGCCCCGGGGAGGGCGGGTGGCGCTGTCACGCAGGCAGAGCAGCTCAGGCAGGTGACCTGAATGCTGGGCTGGGGAGGGGGCGCAGGAGAACAGAAGCAACGGGGGAAAAATAGGATCGCCAGGTCAGCCGCAAGTTTTAGAAGGTTTTTTTTTTGACGTTTGCTTTGCTGTTGGTTTCGTTTGGATTTTTGGCATCACTACCGGAAGATGAGAAATTCTTGCCACCAAAGTAAGCCTCAGCATGCTGAACTGTAACTCTCAGCATCTGATAGCAGATGTTTCCTTTTCCAGTCACTAAAGCAAAGATTCTGTGTCTCAGCTCTGAAAACACCGCAAACCACTCACTCACTCACCCACTGGCTCCTGGGTGGACCGACGTGTGCTCAGCTGGACTGGGTGTTTAGTAACCACGCCACATACACATACACACACAAACGCACACACACGAGGACATGTCCCCCACACACCTACACACTATACATGCAACCAAATACACACCTAGGCACACACAGATAAGTACACATCCACACAAATGCAGATACAGGTACCACACACACATACACATAGACACATACACAGACACTCAGATACACACGCACATGTGCACAAACACACAAGCAGGGTCACACGAACACTTGCAAAACATGCACGCATACCTACAGATGCACACACACAGACGAGCACACACGACTCTCCCACACACATTGGGATATCCCCAGCCTTCCAGGGAAGGGGTCCCCGCACATTCACTCCTCCCACAGGCACCCCCCACGCCGGCCCGTGTGCTCCTTTCCAGTGGTTTGAAACCCAAGGCACAAATATAGGAGCCCTTCCCCAGTCAGTCTTGTGTAACAGGGCATTCTAACTTGTTAGACTCTGCCTCTGGGACCAGAGCTTATATTTTAATGTCATCCTTAAAATGCCCAGGAGTGACTGCGGAATTTCACTGAGTATTACAAAATGTGCTTGGAACAAGCAGGTGTGATTCTGTCAAGATAAATATAATCCTGCTCCTGGCGTCGGTTTCTTTAGCATCCTATCAAATGCCCTGTTGTGGCAACAGCCTCTTTCTGTTTTCCCTTCTGCTTCCCCAGAAGAGGACTCAACCCGCAGACCCGGAGACCGTGGCCCGTTACAACATTCAAAACAGCTTGTGTGTAACGGCGCACAGCTCCTCTCGAATTGGATCCTGCCTCGCTAAGCTAAATGCAAGTTAACAGGTTCCTAAAAATACCCCCTGCCATGAGTCATCCTCTTGCAGGAGCCCCGGGGGATGTTTTCCACGGAAACGGGAGGCCTGGAGGGGCCGGGTGAGTCACAGCCGCGGTGTCCTCCCTGTTCCTGGCACGGAGCCGGCGCGGGGCTGGACGGTCTTCGGGAAGGCGGCCCGGCCGCCCCCCCCCCCCCTCCCCGCCGGGTCCCGACCAGCCGAGCCCGGGCCGGGGGAGGTGCGGGTCACACAGGCGTCCCTCCTCCCCCGCCAGGGGCAGCCGGAGGCCGACGTCCGGGCGCGCGGAGTCGCCCCGGGCAGGAGCAGGAAACCTGCCGTCGGACAGCCGCCCCCTTTGCAGACCCCAGCTCCCCGTGCTGGCGCTGCATCCGGGGAGCCGAGGGGGCGCCGGGGCCGCAGGCACCTCGGATCCCCCCCAGGTGCCACGGAGGCCAGAGAGTGCGCCGGGCCCTCACGGGCGGGCGGACGCGGCCGGTGCTCGCACCTGCCGCCCCTTGGTAGACGATCCTGGAAGGCACGAGGAATCGAGAACATTCTCCAGTACTGCGACTTGGGACGTAAAATTGCGTGCTTTGGTGGAGGAGAACCTCCTCAATTACGCAACGTAAAAGATCACAGAAGATGCGTGCGCTCATAGGGTAGCCCGCATGCTTCAGAGCCTCCTTGAAAGTAGGCGGGATACAAGTCGTAAATGAGCAACAGGAGTAAACGGCAGTCCTGAGTGTGCATTCGAATAATAAATCGTGTCCTCTTAATCTGGAAACATATTTAGAGGCTTTAAATGAAAGGAAGGAAGGAAGGAAGGAAGGAAGCCAGGTTTCAAGCATGAGAGTGGCACGCACAGGCCATGTGTTCATACCCTGGTAAGGAGGGTGGGGCAAGAAAAATCCACCTCTGAGGCTTCTAATCAGAGTGGGACATGGGGCCCAATGGGGAGACTCCTTAAATGCTCACAGTTTCTGTAGGGCTGGGAGGGGGGTTAATATTCACCACGTGATGAGTCCCAGGGTGCTGGCAAAAGAGATCGCCACACCTGTGCTGCTGCAGGCGGCGCTGAGGTCTGTTCCCGGGCTCCCAGGCGTCACTGCCGGCTGCGCAGGTGGCAGGAGTGGAGGACACACGGAGAGAAGGAACAGGACACGAGGCAGAGTTCCCCAGGAAAACACACCTTACCTCGTAGGTGGGGCTGAGCCATGTTTTGTGGAGCCTAAAACTTCTACAGGTCCTGGAACTCTCTTCTTTAAAAGAAAGCAAAATGATGGTTACCAAAAAACGATGCAAAAGTAAATATTTGTTTAGAATGAGGAGGGATCCTGACAAGTTACTGCAACTTTGGAGGCTCGGGCCTTTGCTGAGATGCCTCCGGTCGATTCCCGGACGAGCCCGGGAAAAGGCCTCCCCCTCCAGCATCCTGGGCTCCCAGCAGCGCCTCCTCTCAGGGGCCAGGAAGCCGGCTGTTCAGGGAATCCACCCGGAGGGAGAGGACCTGCAAGATGTGCTGCCAGGTGTTCATTCCAAACACGGTGGTTGTCAGAATGGCCATCATCAGAAAGACCACAGATAACAAATGTTGGCGAGGACATGGAGAAAAGGGAACCCTTGTGCACTGCTGGTGGGAATGTAAACTGGTGCAGCCACTGTGGAAAACAGTACAGAGTTTCCTTGAAGAACTAAAACTAGAGCTGCCATGTGATCCAGGGTTTCCACTCCTGGGTATTTACCCAGAAAAAAACGAAAGCACTAATTTGAAAAGATGCATGTACCCCTGTGTCCACAGCAGCATTATTTACAGTAGCCAAGACATGGAAGTGATCTGTGTCTATCGACAGATGACTGGACAAAGGAGATGCAGTGTGTGTATGGATGTGTGTGTATATATATAAAACTCAGCCGTAAAAAGGAATGAAATAATGAAATAATGCCATTTGCAGCAACGAGGATGGACCTAAGGAACATTATGCTTAGTGAAATAAGTCAGACAGAGAAAGACAGGTACTATATGATATCACTTACATGTGGAATCAAAAAATTAAATGACTGTATACAGCAAAAGAGAAAGACTCACAGATACAGAGAGTAAACTAGTGGTGACTGGTGGGGAGAGGACAGGGAGGAGCAGCGACAGGGGGAGGGGATTAAGAGATACAAACTACCACGTGTAAAATACAGAAGCAACAGGGATGGGTCGTCCTGCACAGGGAACACAGCCATTGTTTTGCAGTAGCTTTGCATGGAGTATAATCTGTAAGACCCCTGGACCACTGTTGCAAACCTGAAAGTCGTGTGATATTGTAAACCAGCCCTACTTCAGTTTCTAGGGAAAAACCACAGTGGCCAAGGATGGAGCGTATGTTAGCACAGTGCGGGGGCTTGGGGATCAAAAGTGAACAGAACAGACCAGGCCGTTGCCCTGGGGGTAGTCAACACAGCAGGAGGGAAAAACAGACTTTTTAAGAAAGATGAAAAGGTTTTGATGTCATAATCACTCCTCCAGTCCACAAAAAACCAAACACATCTTGTTGTTCCATGGACTTTGCTAGAATACGGTGTTCTGTTGTTCAGAAGGCAGATGTACTACAGAATTCTACGTGTGGTTTTTGCACAGCATTGATTGGATTGTGTACACAAAGCCAAATTTACAAATTAGAAACTGAAGTGTTTGGCCCTCTCTCTGTATGCAGCACACGGAGAGGAGGGGGAGTTGGAGAGCTAGGAGAGGTTGGGGGGCAGGGGCCCAGACAGTGAAGGACAGCTGGGTGACATAGTATCAAAGGTCAGGCCAAGTCACGGAGAGGGTGCTGCTCTGGAGGGACAGCTGGGAATCCCTGACATCCCAGCTAAGCTGATGCTTACAGAGTGCGGACAGTCTGCAAAACCAACACCACCTTACAGCACACCAAGTCAACCAAAAAGAACTCTCTTTGGTCAGTATCCGAGTTTGTCGTGTGCCTGAGAAACAATGCTCAGAAAGTAATCAGCAAGAGTTTTTCTCTTAACAACCAAATCTTTGCCACTGAGCATCCCCCAGACACTGGGCCTACAAAGAAGGGTGCACATCACAGATCTGTCTGCACACATACAGACACACACACACACACACACACACACACACATCCATGTACTGAATACACAACCCAAATGAATTTGGGGCACAGATCACAAAGCCATTATCTTTATCATTTTGTTCCTGCTGTGCTGCAAAGAGCAATTCGGCCCCTCTCAGGTGTCCTTGAAGCCAAAAAGTAATTCTGGGAGGTCACAGTTATCAGCTGTTTCTCAAGCAGTGGCTGGAGAGGATTTCATCTAAAACATTGCTGCCGACCGTTGCTCGCTCCTCTAGGCTGGGAGCGTAAGGAGGGTCAGAGTGCGGCGTCCTGAGAGCGCGCGTTCAAGGTCACAGCCCATATTCATATTTCAGACCATGGCAGAAAGTTAAGGGTTAAGGCTTTTCCACTCTTGGATCCTTTCTTTGCACTTTCTTTCCCCTCTAGGGTCCAGGCTCCAGTTCACCCGAGCCTGCCTCTGCCCGTGTCCTGCCGCTGTTCAGACAAGCGCCTTTACCTGTTCACTGCCTCGTCATCTCATCAGTGAGGGCTGGGAAGCCATGTGCTCATGCCCCCCTATGCTGGCCCCAGGCCACCTGGAGGTAGAAGCGCACAATGTGCCACTGTCCCCAGGGCTCCGCTGCTCCCTGGGGCTCCTTGAGATGTGATGTTTCAGCTGTGCCATAAATGGAGTGGGAGTGTTGCAGAAAAATGTGCTACAGCTCAGTTGTGACAGCAACCTGGATCCGGGCAAGAGACCAACCAGCACTCGGAGAGTTGGAGAGCTCATGTTCATTACGCCAGCGGGCCCAGAGAAGCTAACACTCCAAGCTCTGGACCCTGTCTGCGGGTTTACACAGGCTTTTATAGGCTGCCAGTTTACACTTTGCAACGTCATATGCAACATGGGTGTAACGAAAGTGGACTAATTAGGAACAAGCTGTGTAGAAATGGACCAATCAGGAGGGAGAGAAATAACCAATCAGAAGTGAGCTCAGGGAGCCAATAGAATTTTAGGGGTAGGTAAGCCCTTTCAGAGGCAAAAAGCGAGATAGAGCCTCTGGGCCAGGGAACTGGATGGTGCCGGCAGGAGAGTAGTGGCCCTGCCTGGGGGTCCTGCCAGTCTTTTTATGGGGCTTCCTGCCTCAGGAGCACAACTGTTTGGGGACGCAGCTGGGGACACATGGAGCCTCTGAACCTCACAAGGCAACCCTCTTCTTACAGCCCACTGCTAGGAAATGCGATATTCCTGATTGGCCTCAGGGGTCTCAGAATGAGAAGGAAGGGAAGACCTTTCTTTCCCGTGGCCTGGCTAAGCAAACAACGCAGGGAGGTAGATTATGTGCATAGAATCCAGACACCTGCTGTCTTTCTGCTCCAGGCCCCACCAGGCATGCGGGTCAGACTGGTAGCGGGCCTCAAAGGCAGATCAATTTAGTTCATTACAATCGAGATGAATTAAAAGCAGTATTTTTCACTTCCTTCAAAGAGTCAACCTATCACAAAATATGTTGTTCCATATATGCGCTAAGCAATGCTTCATTTATGATTTGGTTGGAGAATGAGCTGGTCCACTATCCAGGAATCTTCTGTATGAATGAAATTTCCCGCTGTGCTAGGACTTTTAAAAAAAAAATCACTTTTATTCTCCTAGCAGCCCTTTAAAAAATATGTATTAAAGTTCCCCCTGTTTTCTGTCCTAATCACATGATTTATTTCTCAGGTTACTCCACGCCCTCTGTCCTACTGTTAAGAGTATGAAATCAGTAGGCTGAGAAACCATCACAATTCAGAACCAGGCTTAATGACGTTTGTCGTTTTGTTCAGGCCTTTCAAATTGTACACCGAGCAATAGAAGCCACATCATGTTTATTCCAGCTAAGTCCAGAACACAGAACGTGGCTGTGTATTCGCGCGTGGCTCTCCTTCCTCCTCGTTACTCACCCCACACCGACCCTGGACTCCCAGGGAACTTTGCACCTGCCCCTCTTTGTCTCTGACACCCTTCACACACATGGTCCTCCGGTGCTCCTGGCTCCACTCAGACACCTGCGTCCCATCAGTTGAACCTTAACTTGATTGTTCACTTCTTCTCTGTAAGACCAAAGTCTCTACTGAGAACATCCTTTCACTGCCCCGGTCTAACCCAGGCAATAGAAACTTCTCAGAAAGGGGACAGATATAATGCAAAAGTTCAGTTTTCCTTCTTTGTTTTCTGTGTGTGTGTGTGTGTTTAAGCAAAGGGGTGGAGAACTCCCGATTCTGCAGGAACTGGAGTGGGGGTTTGAGTGCACCAGGGACTCTGTTCTTACTGATTCCGTGTTTCACTAGTGACCGAGTGGAGTGTCACGTACGTTGATCCCGCATGGCTCTGATGCAGCTGCCCTTGGAGTTCAGGTGTGTGGGGAGGCTGTGAGCAAGCTTCAGCGTGCCCGGTGACTCGGACCCCCAGTGCAGCCCACCTGGAGTGCCGCGTGGAGGAGGCCCTGAGGCCGTGCCCAGGTGCAGGCCCTTGCTAGCAGTGCTGTCCTGGCCACAGGGCGGACGTGGCCTGTGGGACGAGGCTTTGCGATCCCGGTCTTCTCCACGGGAGCCTCCAGCTGGTAAGACGATTGAGCTCTTCTTCCCACTTTGCACCTGCCACCCTAGTGCGTGTCCATCCACATCGGATCTCAAGGTCCTCAGTGGCCCGGGATCCATTGGACCCGCTATTTACACTCTCCCTGTCCAAACTCATTCTGACCCATTGCTTCCAAGCTTCTGTGGGCAGAGAATTAGGCCATTCAACTGGTTAAAACTGCTTCTCATGGATTGGTGTCTGGGCGGAGGAATGAATAAGATGGGTAGATAGGGAACAAAACAGAGATAACAAATGTAAATTGTAAACTCTGGGTGTGTTCACTGTGCAGATCTTTCAGCTTTTTGCTATGTTGGGAATTTGTGCAACGGAATGTTGGCGGGGGGCACTTAGCTCTTGGTGACAGTTAATGACCTGTGCCTGAGAGAGTCTGCCTAAAAATAAAGCGCGTGTACTTTCACGGCTGTGGTACGTCTGACACACCGTGCTGGTTCCATAGGTCCCTTTTTTGTTGGCTTTCACAATTTTGTTCTCTCAGGACGAAAATAGCCAAATAAATGACAGAGTTAACTGGGCCGTTACTACGTATTTTTAAAGGGCCTTTGAGCAGAACGTGGCGCTTTTTGTTGCCTTGCTCATTGTGTGGGCTTTTGATTATGTTGGGAGCCGGGCAATAAAACACAAGAGATTTTTCCTTAAGTACAAACCCAAGATGAACCAGCATTCTCGCTGACACTGTCACTCGTAGAAGCAAAATTAATCTAATTAATGTTTATAAACCTGGGAGAAATTTTAGAATCAGTGGGAGGCACCGGCAGATACTTGAGGCTCTGCCTCTAATACCTGAACGATACTCCTTAAAAAGGAGTGTTCTGTGGTCACGGCCCGGGGCCACAGGGGGTCCTAAAAAGCTGGTGAAAAACATGCGGGGATAGTATCAGCAGAGGGAAATGAGTGGTAAATTATTTTTTTCTCATTAAAGAATCACATGCATTTATCCAACTTATTTTTATTTTGAAAGTGAAGGAAATAGCCTCACTGCGTTTAATTTCAGCGGATCCTGGGAAATCTGAGTACTTAAACGACCCTGACAGAGTAACTGAGCGGCAGGGCGCGGTGGGGGTCACCTGCCGTCTCACGTGGGGGCGCGGCTTCCCGCTCGTGTCAGGAAGGGGCGCAGGAGGACCGCGGCCTCAGCGCGGGAGGCGGAGCCCGGGGAGCCCGGGGAGCCCGGCAGGGGCGCTGCCTCCCCCCCCCCCCCCCACCCGCCCCCCGCGGTGCCCGGGGCCCCGGCCGGCTGGGAACCGCCGAGCTCTCTCACGGAGGCCCGCGCGGCTGGGCGCGCCGCGGCCGCGGGGCGGCTTCAGCGCCACGTGCCGAGACCGCACGGTCCATGGAGGCGCGGCCGACGGCAGGGAGCGCCCGGACGAGGGGCTCGCTGGAAGGGGAAACGCGGCGTCGGCTTCCATTCTTTTTATGCAGTTACGGAGGGACAAGCTCGGCTCCTCGAGACCCACCAGCCAGTCCGGCAGAGCGCCCCCCGGCGGCGCCGCGCAGAAGCACGGCGGGCGCGCGGGTGAAGGGTGAGCGGGCGGGCGGGCGGCGCGGGGGCGCAAGGAGCCCCCGTCTGTCCTGCGGGACCCGCCGGCCCAGACGCAGCCCCGGCGCGGAGGGCTGTGGCGGCGCCTGCCCGGCTTGCCACGGGCCCCCGAAGGCTGCGGGGTCAGCGCGGGCAGCACGGCCCCCGGGGGCGCAGCGCTCTGGGGTCACTGCGTTGAGGGGGGTGCGGAGACGAGCAGGGCAGGACCCGTCTTTGTGTCTTACCTGAAGGCCGTGATGAGAGCAGCCCGTGTCGTGTTGGACGCCCGAGGCACAGCTGGGGGCAGGCACAGCCGGGGAGGCCTCGCTCGGGACGCAGCGGGCCGGCCGCCAGCGGTGCGCGTGGCAGGGTCCCCAGCCCCGCCGGCCGGCGTCGCGTGGCCGGGAAGGGGTGCTCAGGGCTGGCTCCCAGGGCGGCCGGGCTGTAGGAGGCATTGCCTGGAGGCTGGTGTGTCACAGGGCTCACGGCGTTCTGGAACATTCTCTTTGCACGCGTCATCCCTACTCCCTAAAAGCTCAGGAGCAGTTATGATGATCCCCTTTACGATGAGACAGCTAAGGCTCTGAGAAGCTGGTTTTGCCAAAGGCTTCGAGTCGGGTGAACGGTGGCCTGCACATCCGAGCCTGCTCCTGGTGTCCACACCGAGAGCCCTGGCTTCCTGACCGCCTTCAGCCCAGGCAGACGGGGACAGTGCTCACCCTGGTTCTGGCTCCAGCTTTACGGCCCCTGTACCGTAGCTGGCAACATCACACCCCAGTCTTGGGCTCTCTCTGTTAACTTTTTTGTCTTTTCCGTTTCTATCTCAGGCCACATGTACCATCCGATGATAGAAAGGTTACAGAAATGCTTTGGGACAAATTTCTTTTAAAACATGCACTTCTGAGCTTCCTGTAGACTCACTCGAACGTACTCAGCAAAGAGGGCGTAAGCCAGGACCACATCATTCAGGGTTACACGCTCCTGGTTTTTTTTTTGAGGGGGGGGGTTTAAGATAGCAAGATCATTTGTTTTCATCTGTAAGATGTGGGGGAAACGGACACTTCCTGCCATACACTTCTCAGTATGGAAACATACGTCTTTAAAAAGTTGTACTACTAAGAATTGACCTTGTCCGCTATGCCAGAGCTGAGGCAGGTGTGTGAGTCACCAGAAAGGGACCCAAAGGTTAGTGACACCACCTGTGACTATTTAAGTCCCCACCCTTGGGGCACAGGGGGCAGAAACTGTGTGCATTTTGTCCTGAAAGTTCCATCACGAGTTGGGAAGGGCCACTCAACATAGATACGTTCTGAGTATTTGCTTTTGGGGTGGGCAGAATTACTCAGAATAGAAATGTAGGCAGCTGGAAGCTTCAGGGGCCTTAACATTCCCCCTCATTTCCAGCTTCCACCTGTACATGCATGGCTGTGAAGTCTAACTTTTGACAGCTCACGTCCAGGCAACAGGAGAACATCTGTGAAAACACACAAAAGCTCAGCGACCCAGCGCTTCCAGTCCACGGAAAAAATGTGGCTTTGATTCATTCTCAAGCTGGAATGTATTTCCGCACTGAAGTAAAATTTGCCTCCAGTTTTAGAGGGAGTTTTTATTATGAGAAAAGCACATGCAAAAAGGAAAAAAATAAATTGTTGTCACTAGGCATGTGAAAAGTCATCAAACAGCATAAAAGATGTTGGCCACATGCCACCACATTTAGGGAAAACAGCCATCCTGGTAATCCAGTGTTCACTTTGACCGAGAGCAGGGAAGCCTCCTGGCGACCTCTGTCTGTCCATGATTTAGTGTGTTAGCAAACTTAAATAGAATCTGGCTAGCACTTGGAAAACGTAGTGCATTTCCTGTGTATCATTATGGGAAAAAATAAACACATATATGAGTAAATTCTCAAAGAGGAGAATGGGAAACTACGCTGTGCTGTGTTTCTGGCCATCCTCTCCCGTTAGCAAATCAATTTGTTCCTTCCAAGCAAAGGAAGAATTGTACCACGTTTAAAGTCCCTTCTGTTTTTCAGTTCTCTGTGGTTTTGATGTCACAGTGTCTCAGCTGATTGTCAAAGTCATGCCCGAGTGGTGAGTCTTATCACTCCTACTTGCAGGTGAGGAATTCAGGGTAGGGAGTTCAAACGGCCAGGTAGCACTCTGAGGTCAGGCCTCGAACTAGACTTCCTGGCCCACAGCTGTGGGAGGCAGCGGGGCTCCTGGCTCCCTCAGGAAGCCACACTCAGTCTGCAATCTCTGGGCAAGCCAACTTAGCATCACTCGGGGACCTGTTCCTGTGCCTGGTCACAGGCCCACTGGCCTAGCACTCAGAGTCTGCCCACAGCCCCAGCCAACGCGATGCAGATGTCCTCCCGCCCCCACCGCACGCTGGACGGCCACAGTCGGCCACACTCCCCCGGGGCTGCTTCTCAGATATCCAAGCGACCCCGGGCCCAATCTTCCGGCATATGCCTGGGGTGCCAGGTAGAGCCAGGTCAGTCTGTCCTGACTGCGCAGTACGGCTTCTCCGGCCCAAGGCGTGAGCTAATCACCAGTCTGCTCTCCTGTCTAAGTCCTGCAGCTGCTCAGTCAGACACAGGGAGCCGGCCACAGCTGTGGGCAAGTTCTAAGGTTCTCTGAAAGCTGATGAAAGTACAACCCCACGTACACGTATTCTAGTAGCCCGGGAGGCCCGAGGCATTTGCCGTTACAGCCTCTGCTCAGAACACGGCTGTCAGCAGGTGGAGGGGCCATTCCCCTCTCAACTTACTATGGCAGGAAGAAAAACATTTAAAGTTGTTGCGTGTTTCCTAGCTTCACTCGTGGTAGTAGGTATGAGTGACACAGATCACTTTTTGTCTTCTCACTCCACGTCGAGTCACTGCTTTCCGTCTCCCTGCTCCCCGGGGGGTGGGCCTTCTCTGCCTGCCTGTGGGACACATGCACCCTTGTATTAGAGTGTGCCTTTTACCAAACAGCCTTGGGACACAGGTAAAGACACAGAAATGACGAACTCAGTCTGTTAGTAATTAAAATGTGACTTTGATTTGTAAAATTAGATTAATGTTAATAAAACACACATAGGTTACATTGTAATGATCAAAATTGGCCAGGGTGCAATTTGTCCTTACTCGTTACTTTCTGCACTGTGTTGTTACTTTTATTTCTAATCCTAAATAACTCGGTAGGATGCTTCCAGACTCCGATAGCCTAGTTCTAGCTGCGGGTGTATGATTGTGAAGACAGTTGATTATTGCCGAGGAGGGACCTGGTCGTCAATCTCCCTAAGATGCACAAATGCAGCTAGCAGAGCAATCAGCAGATTTCTTGTGGGTTTTTCCCCTCCTGAATGATTAAAGACAGATCACCTCTTCCTAGGAATGCGGTGTTATCCACCCCCCCCCCCCTTACCTCGTAGTTCTGACGTGTTAGTGGTTAGAATCAGCCAGCTTGTGGCATGAAAACACAGTGAAGCCAAACCGTGGGTGAGTTACGGGCTACTGTGAACACTTGGTCAGCGTGCAGCCCGTGTTCTAGTCCATCCACGGCCACCACCGCCAGCACTCGTTGCACTGCCGATGCCGTGGGAACAAACACTGCGTCTTAAAACACGACAGCAAAGGGCTTAGATGAGCAGATAGCGTATCTCCATGTGCCAGCTCATCATCAGCCTAGGTCTGCCACAGCTTTACTTTAAAAAACTAAATTACTGCATGTGGACGATTTTCAGTCTGCTGTTTTCACGGACTCTTGGGAACATTTGTGATAATCTAGTTTATATACTACATACGTAGGAAATAGCCACCATGGCTGTTAGTATTATAGTTAATACTTTTTGACACATTAGTGAATTTTTCAGCGTTGAACGATGGTTAAGGAACTCTTTTAAAGAAGGGATGAGTGTCTGTATAGAAGGTTGTTTGAGTCATTTTTATAGCCCTCACCACAATGGGGTCAGTCACACAGAAACACATGCTATAGAAAAGGCCGTTTGTGTGACTGCCTGACCCTCTGGCCCCTCCCATGGGAAGCAGCCGACCTTTGGAAGAACAGATTTTTCCTTTAACGTTACCCAATGTTTTGAATAATGGTTTCAGCCTGAAAAAAAAAAAGTAGAAGATATAATAAGTAAAATATGTACTTTTACAGATATTTGTATATTTACTTCAAGAAAAAGAACATCTGAAGATGATGATGATTCTCAAAAACCATGTAAACCAGCAAACATTGGCCTATTTTCCCAAATATGAACCGTCCTGTCTTCACTCCACGGATAGAATACAGCTCATGGCAGTGTATCTTAAGCTGCTTTCGTGTCACCAGTATGTTAGAAACGATGTTAATATGATATTTAAAGTAGTTTTTTAATGTTAAAAATTATTTCACAGAGAAGGAAGTACATGGTCCAAGAAGGCTTAGTTTTTAAGCCGAAGCTCCTTGTGGGGCCTCATACGCGTTAAGTTCTTGTTTCAGGATAGATTATACAGTTGTTTTGAAAACTGTTTAACAATGCAGACCACAGCAAGTGTGAAGACTTTGTCATCTTTTGTAATGAGCCTGAATTATTACATTTAAAACTAGAAAAAAAACACATATTATTAAAAGTAATTTTAGGCTATGTCAAAGTATCTTATTAGTCAATGAGGAAAGCTTTGTTTGAGTTCCCAAAGTAATCAGTAAATATTTCTCACCAGTAATGTCTCGATCAAAGTTAAGAGGCTATGTTGGAGGAATGGGGAATTTTCAGGGGATGCAGAAATTTTACTCAAGTCTAAACCTACATGCCTCCGTGATCTTAAAAGGTTTCTGGACATATATTCTAGGCAGAGAAGAACTTCTCTGTCCTTTGGATGTCATATGGCCCCATGCTCTCTTCTGGTTGTCACCCCACTGCAGCCACCATGCTGGTCTGCAAAGGAAACGTTAATTTGAAAAAGCATTCTGATGCCTCAGTGTGTTGTTTCTTCTCAGCAACTTCTATCCTGTAACTTTCACTTTAATAAGTGAATACAGTGTCTTTGTTGAGAACTCAGAAACCTGCAGTGTGCTTTGGAAGTGCCAGGATAAACGTGAGGAAGCCCTCTAGGTAATTCCAAAACTCCCTGCACCGCAGTGCGGAGCGGGCCTGCTCTTGCTTCTCCAGAACTGATGGACTCGAAGCTGGGGGACCAAGAGGCGAAAGACTCCCATATTATAAAGAGAGTCCTCTATAAGTGAGGCCACAAACCTCTCTCAAGAATGAACTAGCCCTTCCGTTCTCAGCCGTCACCCCAAGCTCCCTCTCCCCCCACCCATTTATAAAAGAATAGACAGGAGAGAGAATCTTTGTCATAGGTCTTGTGCAAAAAGAGTTAGGGAAAAGGGAGAGGGGCTTCTAGATTCTTCCAGAGGAAAATTGGGCAGCTCATGCTCTTCCTGGAGAACCAACTGCCAACAGCCTGGCCGACCTGCCTCTGTACCTGAGAAGGGAGCCGGCAGAGCCGGGCTGGGAGGCAGAGCGGCAGCCGTGCGCCCGCTCTGAGGTGGCAGAGGCTCGCGGGCTCGCTGCTGTCCAAGGTACCCCTCCGAACCAGGCTTACCTCGTCTTGCTGCCGTTGCACCAGGAGGCCCTGAGGTGTTCAGGGTCCACAGCCGCTGAGCAGCTGTGGGCTGTGCCAGAGGACATGCCAGAGCCAGGTGCAGGAACGATGAGGTGTTCATAGTCACAGGGCCCTGCAGCTGATCCCCACCAGAGCCCCGCTGGGCTGTCAGTGTTGGAACAGGGGTGACAGCAGCCCAGAGGAGACTCCACAGCCAGCAGCAGAGTAAAGGGACACTTGCCTTTCCTTCTCTCAGCAAACCCCTTCCAAGTCCAAGTCCCAGCCACAGAAAAGGAGTTGGACAGAGGAAAGGATAAAGGAAATGTCATATGTCCATGCCATGGAATACTATTCAGCCTTTAAAAAGAAGGATAACATGGAGAAATCAACATGAGGACACTGTGCTCAGTGAGATATGCCAGACATGGAAGGACAAACACTGTATGATTCCACTCATGGGAGGGATCAAAAATAGTCCAACTTATACAACCAGAGACTGGAATGGTAGTTAACAGGGGCTGCGGAGGGGAAATGGGGACTTCCTAATCATCAGACACAAAGTTTCAGTTAAACAAGATGAAAGGACTGGAGATCTCCTGTACAACATGGCGCCTGCCGTCAGCAGTGGTGCGCTATACACTGAAGATCTGTTCAGAGGGTGGATCTTATGTTATAAATTCTTACTACCATTTAAAAGTTTTTCAAAAGGTAATTAGGGTTGGGAACCCCCATCTCATGACCCCTATTATGGGCTGAATAGTTAGTAACCCCTGAAATTCATGTTGCGATCTTATTCCCCTATACCAAAAAATGTCACTGTCTCTGGAGCTAGGGTCTGAGGGAGTCTGAGAATGGCTGCCCTAAAATGTGCCAGTTCGGTATAGGTTTTCTTGAGCTGAAGACACTGGCAGGGCAGCAGATGCAGGGAGAGCATCCTCTGAAGTCCCCACACCTGCCTAAACACAGAGCCTCCACTGGAACTGGGCTGTCACATGTCCCCTCCTGGGAGCTGCACCACCAGGAAGACTGACTCATGTCACAGGAGAGGAGCCTAGAAGTGGACCCCACACCCAGACTGTCACAGACTGCCATCCTCCCATCTGTTCTTCTGAGGACCCACTCACCTTCCCTAAAAGCCATGTACTCTCCCCAGAGAATCCTGCCCCCTCCCTTCCCCCTGTTAAGACAGTACAGAAACTCTCAAATCTCGTCACACTTTTGAGCATTGTCTTTGTCCCCAGATGCCCCATGCACATGATATTAAAAATGGATAAACTCGTGTATCTTTTCTCCTGTAGTCAGTTTATTTTGCAGACCTAGCAGTGGAACCTAGGAGGGTAGAGGAAGTCTTTCCGCCCCTAGAAGTCTTCATGGAGATAATCAAATTAAAATGAGGCCATTAGGGTGGACCCTAATCCAAGATTTGATTGGTTTAGGTTATTCTGCTCTGTTTGCTACACGCAGGACGTGGGCAGGCTCACTCTCCCTTGCTCTTCAGCTCCTGTTGTGACTCCTGTCACGGCGGTCATGACGCAGATGCTCTGCAGGGGGTGTGGGTGGGGGGGGGGGGTGATGCCTGCGCCAGAGAGCCCTCAACTCCTATCTTCTTCTTTCCTTGGTTTTCCTTACGCCAGTTGTTAACCTGGGTATCTTCCTCCTCGGAAGCCTCCCTGTCTGCTCTGTTTATCCGTTGACCTTCCTTGATGAGTCTTAACATGATATTAAAAATGTAGTTCAGAGCTCTCTTCCCTGCTGTCTCCACGTAGTGAGCTGACTGTTTGGTAATCTGTTATTTTTTATTTTTTGTTGTTTTCCACCCTCTCTGCATAATTGGGCACCAGCTTTTGTTCATTTCATGACTACTTTTTAGAAGTCAACTGCATTCTTGCCAAATTGGCCAGGGGTTCTTGGTGGAAGAAAGTATATACTCTCCAGCCGAGGTGTGCTGACATTTCCCTCCGCGTGTGCAGTGACGTCTACTGGGGACGTTATTAGGATGTGGTCAATAGTCTAGGCAGCAGATGTTGACATTCCACCATTTACCCTCTGACAGAGCTTACACACTCGTTTTCCTGAAACGTTGTTGAAAGGCTGTTTGCAGGCCTAGGATGTAGTCAGTGCCTGGCAGGGCAGCTTGTATCCTTTCAGAGGGAAACTCCATGTATCTCTTTCTGTTTATGTTCCTGAGCAGGGCTCTGTGACCTAACCTTTTTATAGAATTCCGGCCAAGTTCAACTTGTTGGGAGGAGAGATTTACTGTCCTCAGCAGAAATATTAGCAAATTGTAGGGTGAAGCTACTCTCTCATGACTTCTGCCAAGAACATGTTTATTACATGAAGTCTCTGTTCTCCACCCCTCAAGGCCTCCAGGGAAAGCTACACTTTATATCTGGAACCAATTTGACATGAAATGTGGCCTGAAACCCTTACCTCGTAGTTCAGCCAGCTACTTTCTTCTTTCTAATAACGTAAGTCCATTATTTATCCAAATTTCACAGCAAAATGGATTCTCAAGTGGTAACGGATGACTCCGACTCCTAAAAATATAATTCTGTTCTAGTCAAATTTTAGGTCAAACAAACAAAGCTCGCTGTGTTAACAATGAAAAGAAACAAAGCAGGGAGGGGAGGACTGTTGTCGGATTGGGCTCAAGGACTTTTTAAACCAGTTCACGTTTATGGTTATGATGTACTGGGGAAATAAAAGGTCCAGGACAATTATTGAGTTTGTTGCTGTTAGAAAAGAAAAAATCCTTTTGTGAACACGTGCTATTTTAAAAGAATGCGATATTCTACGCTTTTAACTTGGTGTTTTTTTTAATAGAAAAGAGAATTAGGATACAGAAAGGGAGAAAACACAAAATATACACTGTTTTCTTTCTTTTGAAGAATTTCCCAACACGTGCAAGTGGATAAACACGCTTGTCCTCCTCCCATCCTTTCTAGTTTTCATCTGGTTCTTTATTTGCCCACTGCACACATTTATTCTGTGCCACAGAATAAAATATTATCCTTGACCATGGTCTTCCTGCTGGAATTTAGCTCTTCCTCTTCTGCACATAGCGTGGAACCTTGAGAAAGGTAACTGATTCGGAGGCGGAAATTCATTGATGGTAAACAAACGGGAACCTCGCTGCCATGACCTACGTTCACAGTGCGGGTCACCATCTTTGTACACAGATGTCTAATAATTTGCTTCCCCCAGAGCAATGGCTCTTATTATTCAATTATGAGTCTTCTGCGACTTGAATGGGAAATCACAACCCCACAGCAGCAAGGGCTCTGGGAGCTCTGCTGATGGTTTCAAGGTTGCAGCTCAACAGACACATCAAGGATGAGAAGCCCGTCTTTCTGGGCATAGACTTTTCCCACCCAAATCCCGTCTGAAATTTCTATGCTCACAGCAAGGCGGTGTCGCTCTCCATTTCTGTTTACTTCCTAAGCTAACAGCAGCAGCCAAGGAAAACTAGAAGACAGCACGCTCCTAGTTATTTATTTAAAAAAGCACAGTGCTCCCTAAAAGTGCCCCCCGACACCCTGCTTCTTGTTTCGATGCTATTCTTTTTAAAACTTTGGACCCAACTTGAGGCTCCTGCTGGAACTCAAACAGATCTCTTGGCTGGCCCCCCGCTGGCCCATTCCCGATGTCACCCACAGGCAGGGAAGCTCGTCACTGAGGCTCTGAAGTGCCCTTTGTTGTACACCCAGGCCCATGATTCGATTCACAAGCTAAGGGAGATGTGACGGAGATGGCACCTGCAGCTGGACCTGTGTCCCCCCTGAGCACGATGGCACGGAAACACCTCCATGGGTCGCCCGTCGGGAGCTGCATGTGAAGCCCCAGCCACCGCTTCCTGCCCGGTTCTGTCTCCACAGGTGATATGAACCAGTGTCACCGCAGACGCAGTCTTCCTCCCTGGACCACCCGGCCTCCCTGCTTGCCCCGTGCTGGCGGCAGGCCTGGACCCCGCGTCACCCCTGAGAAGAGTCCGTGTGGTACGGGGTGGCTGAGCGCCCTCCCCTCGCCGCGGCTGCCACGGAGGTGCTGCCCTCGCTCATCCCTCCCCCGGCTGTGTGAACATCGTGTTGTGAAGGAGGCCGTCTGTGTCTTACTCACGCTCCTTACTAAGACTCACTGTTCAGCAGGGCTCACAGGAAAGAGAGGGGCCAACAGATCTGGAGTGTGATAACTGCAAACGGAAACATTTCGATGTCCCAGGAACGTGAGGCGTGATGACAGATCATGAGCGACAGGTGTTACTTTGCCCCGATGAGGTAAAGAGGCGAAGGGGCCAACGGAGGGTAGTTACCCTCTGCTGACTACCCACCTCCCGAAACACCCAGAGGGTGAGAATACTCACTAACAAAATCTTCAGACGTCAAGGGCTTTTTATTGTTTCTCATTAGGATTGTTTTTTGTTTTTCTTCTTTCAACTGGAAAATTATTCCTATTGAAAAATTTCAGTTGTTACATGTAAAAAGGTGCTCAGCCAGGATCGTCCAGTGCTTGAGGCTGTGAAAACCTCCTTTTGCTCTCAGAGCATCCGCAGCCCCCAGTGGAGTCTGGGCTCTCTCTGCTGTCCTTGGCTTCCCGGAGAAGCACAGGAGGATGGCAGCTTCCTCTCAACACTGTGGTCAAAGCTATAATCTTGGGCAGAAATGAGTAAACATGTTACTGAGCAGCAGCGTGAACGGAGACACACAATTGCCTGGTTGTTTCATTAAAAGCATAGGGAATTCGTGGACTGTGTTCATGCAGATTTAGGTTCATATACCTGTTACGCAGCACTCACGCACACACAGACACATACGCGTACTCTGCACACACACTACACGAGCTTTTTAGCCCAAAACTACATTGACCCTAACCCTCTGATCAATCGATATGAACAAACCAGACAAAAGCACACTTTAAACTTCATAATAATCAAGGTTGATGCCCACATACACAGCACACCTCCCATTAATTTGCTGGAACTAGTGGGACTAAAGGGAAATCAATATTTACTGAGCTTGTTGTGTGTCAGGCACAGAGTTTATCTCTTAGTCTTTTAGTTGAGACACACACACAGAAATAGCTTTAAGAATAAAATTACTGTCTCTATTTTCATACAGGAAAGAGACATTAGGCTCAAAGACGTGAGTAACTTACGAGGGTCATGTGGATTCATATAAATGTAGATTTTCATTATGTTGGCACAGCCCAGCATTGTACATGTTGATGAGATGAACAAATCAGAGGGCTGAATTCACTTGTTTCCTACTGCATAGAACTAACTGCTTGCAGTTGATACAGTGATTATCTGAGTTTCCTTTCTTTCCTCTGAAGCTCTTCTGTCAATTCTTCTTCTCATCTTCTTCCTCCAGGACCTCCATCTTGCAACCTGGTTCCCCTTCTCAGTGAAGTGACCCAGGGATCTAATTTGCTTTGAGGTGTGATAGGATAGGATGCACTTATGAGGACCCCCTCTGTGGCGAGCATTATGTAAATTATCCTAGTTAGTAACAAGACAGATTTGTGACGATGTAATAGTCTCCCCACTTTATGCACGAAGGAGCCAAGGCTCGATGACTGACAGCGATCTTCCAAGTCACAAAATGTCTCACTATACAAGATCCCATTTGTCACCATGAACACTGATGTCGTCATAAAAGTCTTTGAGTATCAGGAAACACTCAAGTTCATGGTACCATATACACATTTTCCAACATTTTAATCTTTACATAAAAGATCTAATTTTGTCATTGGACAGGAGGACTGTCCATTATCCTTCTTGAAGTGACAGGCTCATTTCTTTCGCCCTCAAGAGCAAATACCCAAGTCGAGCAGCCGGACTTTGGTATTATAGTTGTTCCTGGAGTAAAACTGACATCCTGCGAAGAGTGGCTGGTTGAGCTGTGGGGCAGGTGTCTTTCCTAGACACCTGTTGTATTTCGGCTTGGCGGCTTTATGGGCATGTCTCATTTTTAATTCCAAAATAAGGAAAAGACAGGTGCTCAAGAATGAAGATTTCATAAAAGTAACATCTTGTCCTGCTTCATTAGGGACCTTCTTAAATACAACTGGCTATTTTTCTTTCTCTGTGTGCGTGTGAGCGGAGAATACGGTGACCGCCAACACAGCCTGGTTCCGCCATCTTGATTTATTCTCCAATGCTTTTGAATTTTAGTGAAAAGTTAGGAAAATGCTGTGGCAGGTATCCAATGTCCTTTTTTAATGAATAAATAAATTAATTAATACAAAATACTAAATACATGCCCCTCCTCCAGTGAGCTTACTGAGTTGCTATGAAACATCAAGGAAAAGTCTATTTACAAATGGCAAAAAGATACAAAGTGAAATACTTGAAATTTTGTTTATCTAGTCCATTCTAACTTCTTTCAGCTATATTCAGGAAATGTCTGGAATCAAAAGTATCATATTTAGTGCTTTTTATTTGCATTCTGAGTGTGCCCTTACCCCTCCCCCACCCCCACTGTCCTACACCTGCCTGTGTGGGTTCAAGTCTCTGTCATACTTTATTCCACGACTTGTTTTGAGTGTTGCGTGGATTCAGAGCCATGAAGGAGCCCTTGCAATGTCATTCTGGACCCACTTACTGAATGCAAAATATTGTGTGACCTTAAATAATGGTGATAATAAAGAATAAAGTTCAAATAAGGGGGCTGGAGAAAAAGGCTCACAAAAGATAAGGCATTCGAAATGTGGCTTAAGAAATCTAGCCAAGGCAAGGAGGTATGATCCCAGAGAATGGTGAGTAGGGCTGTGGGAGGAAGCTTTTGTGGGAGATTACAGCTGCGGGTGTCAGTCTCAAGGGAAGACTTAAATTGAAGCAACCTAGGCAGATGTGGGAGCATTTGATGTGGAAAATCATGGAGAAATGATAATACGATCCAACCTCTGTTTCATGATGCTTCCTTGGGTGGTAGTGTGGATGATGGGTTAGAGACATTTGACAGAGACAATTAAAGAAATTATATTCCATACATAAGAGAGTGAAGGCGTGCGTAAAAAGGGAATTTTAACTTAGGCAGAAAATGATTATTGTGGACCACTGAAAAAAAGGACTACTACTGTCAGATATTAGGATATTGGACTCACGGGGCCGAGCCAATGGTTTCTTCTTCATTGGGAAGTAGAAGGAACAGGAGTGTCAGTTACGGGTCACGGAGAGCGGGTTCTCCCAGAAGACAGTGGTCTGGAAATCCTGTATCTTCTTCAGCAGATACCTCAGTTCATTCACTAGCAGGTGAACGCGCATTCCACTCCCGTCCTAAACTCTTGCAAATAGCAGCGACAATCATTTCACGATGTAAGGCTTCACACCGCGGGGTCTTAATTCATGCTTGCTGTCATCCTGATGTGTCCTCTCCCTGGACTGAGCGCTCTCCTGATTAGCGTAACACTTCACAGCAAGTCTTCAGCTCTCTGTCGGATTTAGAATAAGCATAGCAGCTATTTTTAAAATGCTGTAATTAAAAATAGTCTTGCAGTAGGACTGCTGGTTGTCCCCATGCGATTCCCTTTTAGGCAGGCATCACTATTGCTGCTTAGATGACACGCATAATGCATTCATGATTTTGATGTTCAAAACATCTCATGTATAGGATTTGGCAGGGATCAGGCACTGGACTTAAAGCCATTGTCCCGTAAAATTGACATCCACACAGACCCTAGGAGGTGGCAGATGAGGACAATTGATAGGTAGAGCTTAGGTAACTCACCTGAGCAAGTAACTCACTGCACCAAGTGATGGGGCTGGAGCTACACTCAGTCTTGGTTCCAGCCGCCACGTGTGCCATTCTTGAGAGGAGATTTCTCCTGTTTAAAGGACGCATGTGTGCAAAATGCCAGTGAAGTAGTGTGCAGATCTCAAGAACGTGGTGCACACACACTTTGACCTTATTTTAAATAAAGTGAAGTGATGGCACTTACCTTTGTTCAGTGAGCTAGGTCAGGATTGTTCATAATGAGAAGAGATCATTTAGAGCGCTGCTGAGGACCTGCTGCGCACCAGGCACTGCGGGCTGTGGCGCATCCCTCTTCCATCTCACTTGATACACATGCTTACAGCACGGCCAGGATATGAACTCAGATGGTGCGACATCAAGTCGCATGAGACAGTATTAGTAGAAGACGTTTGAGGAACTGACTTCATTCTCAGGAAATTGCAGGGTGAGTGCATTTCACACCTCGTTTTGCTTAAACACACCCTCACTGACAGCTCCCAGATAGCCTGCTGACCCGGGTGTTCTGCTGTTCCTGCGGCCAGATTGCTGGGATGTGATCCCAGTTGGCCAGTTAGACACTCCCCATCTGTCATTCAACTCCTGACCAGGGTGACAAGAGGAGCGAACGTGTTGAAACCCCGCAGGTGGTGTGGGGGTGGTGACAGACCGTTCCGGCTGCGTGGCCCACCAGCACTTCCTCACTCCCTGTAACCTCCAGAGCCTGCTCATCCAGCCTTCCACCAGTTCTTAGGGCTTCCCTGCATCCTTCCAACACAATGGCTTTCTGTTGAAATTAACCAGAGTGGCAGGCAGGCTTCTAAAGACGCCCCACCCCCTGATTCCTGTCCGCTGGTCGTTTTGTCAAATACGATTCTGGGCCTGCTGTGGGGGGATTTTGCAGAAATGGGAACACCCCAACTCAGTTACCTGAAAACATCGAGAATGTGAATGAGGGCGTGGCCTAGTGGCACCAGCCTTTTGAAAGCAGAGTGTCCTCTGGCTGGCAGCAGAAGTGGAGATGAGATTTGCATCACAGGGGGACTCAGAGGCACCAAAACAGGCTCAGGGATCATTGGAAGAGAACAGAGAGCCCAGATGTAAACCCACACACTTGTGGTCAGCTAATCTGCGACCCTGGAAGCAAGAACACACAATGGAGAAAAGATGGTCTCTTCAGTAAGTGGTGCTGGGAAAACCGGACAGCTGTCTGTAAGAGGCTGAGATTAGAACATTTCCTCACACCGCATACCCTCCTGCAGATTCTCCCAGGGGGCCTTCAACACGTGCTGCAAATAACCCACGTTCTCGGGGGGGAGGGAAGGAGGGAAATGAGCAGCTAAGTTCAGTGGTAGGTCTGGGGTAAGCGCTCCTCACAATGACCCCCTGACACAGAAAAACATAATTTCATCCTGTTTACAGCTGAGGAGAATTGAACAAGTTAAGATGAAGGCTCTCACCCCCACCCGTGGGGAGAAACCCACAGTCGTGAACGAGACTTAGAGCGCGCACCCTGATGTTGCTGAAGATACGCTTTGCATTTTGTCCACCAGAAGGTGAAAAGTTGTTGTTAAATTGTACAAATCAGCAAGTGCAGTACTCTGAGGTTTTTCAGGATGAAAGCGAAGAATGAGAAACAGGAATCTCCTCCTTCCTGTTGGTTAAAGTCACATGTTGTGGCCCTATTTATGGTCCCCGTGGCCTTTCTTGTGGGGACACCCTCCTCTTCTCTGAGAGGAATGGAGTGGTTGAAGGAGTGGAGAAACTGCTGTCATCCAGGGCTTCAGCCAAGGTCTAAACTTCCAAGAAAGTCACCAGCACACAGCGAGGTGGCAGTGCCGACGTGGACGGGGCTCCCCGGGCCCCTCGTGGGCTCCCCCGCTCCCTGGGCGCTGCTCCTGACAGCGCACATCAGTTGTGCTGTTAGCGGTGCCCTGAATTCCTCGTGCACCAGAGAAGTGCATTATGTGTAGTTTTGCTTTATACACTCAATACATTATTTATACTTCTATTTTCAGAGCATCAATTATTTGCATTTTGCTAGACTCTTCCATCTACACTAAAAAGACTCACCCACTCAGGCAGCAGGGAGGCTTATTCAGGCTGCAAGGAACATTGAGAACCCCCGACTCCATTCTGGTATCTGCACAGAAAAGCTCTCTCACCTTACGTTGGTTAAAAGACACACAGCATCTCCTTCAATATCTGCCCCTTCGAGACAGTGGAGTTCTTTAAATCTTCCTGCAGTGCTGCACTGTCTGCACCTCACGTCAAAGTCCACGCTGAGGAGGATGGCTTTAATGATGTTGCAGGAGACTAGAATTAAATTTTAATGATCTGGACCTTCATTACTTGCTTATTCACTCAACAGTCGGTAATCAGTGCAAAATCCAGGGACAGAGTCACAAGGAAGCAGATCTGATCCTGGTCCTCGTGGAACTCATGTCCTATCAGTGAAGGCAAGTTCCCTGACAGCTAAATACACTGGCTGTAATCACTGCGAGGTTTTCTAGGGAGATAAAGTGTCCCCATGAATGTGTATCAGGGAGTAAGAGACTGGGAAGTCGTTGGCAATGAGTCAAAAGCGGGCCAGTTGACCTGAGATCTGATATAAGAGGAGATACTTACCAGGAGAAGGTAAAAACATGGAAGAAAGGGAGGGCTGTGCCCCGGATTAGGGAAATAACTTGTCTGAGGCTCTACAGGCTGGAAGCACATGCTGTTCAAAGAAAAGAATTATGGTTACAGGCCTGCCTTTTTAAATACTCCTTTTTCATGAAATGAATCTGGATGGTCAAATTAGTTCGTCCCAAAAAACGCTTCTAGATGCCTGTTACAGATTCAACTACATTCCCCAAATGGAATGTTGAAGTCCTAACTCCCTGTGCCTGTGAACATGACATCATCTGGACGTAGTCTTCACCGATGTGACCCAGGTAAGATGAGGTCCCTAGGGTGGGCACTAAGGCACTACGGCGTGTGTCCCTGTGAAAGGGGAAAGCACCGTAGAAGACAGTGACACAGGGAGAGCGTCCATCGTGTGGCAGTGGAAGCCAGGTTGGAGCAATGCCGGGTGGACGACCACGGCCAGAAACCAGAGGGGGCGAGGAGGGGTCTATCCAGGGTCTTGGAGGAAGCGTGACCCTACCAGCGCCTTGATTTTGGATTTCTAGCTTCCAGAATTATGACAGAGTAAACTTCTGTTGTTTTAAGTCACCCAATTTGTAATATTTTATTACACCAACCCAAGGAGACAAATACAGAGTCTATCAGTGTTACAAGGGATTTTAGCTTCTAAGTCTTTACTTCAAAGAACTCAGAAAGGCATCATGAAAGCAGAGAGGAAAAAGCATAGCTCAGTACACCCCCAAAAAGAAATCATGAAAAACAGAGAACTGCAGAGTTCTACTCCTGAGACTTTGTCATCCAGCCAGGCTGAAGACCTCTCTCTGTGGATTTTCCCCCGTCCTCCCCCGGTCAGGTCAAGGAAAGCCTCAGAAAAAGAAGATATTTTAAACATGCTGGAAGTCTTAATTGGCATCCTTTGGAAGCAGCCTCTGCTGCTTCAGGACGCAGAACGACTGAATGAAGATGGAGCCATCTGTTTAACCCCGGTGGCTGCCCCGCTAAAGCAAAACATCACGGTCCGCGAGTTGTACCAATTCACGGAAATATTCAAAATCTTCGAGAGAATCAGTGCCATTTTAAGAAGATTATATTTTTCACTTAAGAAGTAGAAAATACACTTTTATTTTAAAGAGTATCTAATTTAAAGCTGATCTTCAGAAGAATATTTTGTTTGTCCTTAAAATGTTCACACTTAAAACTATGAACTAAATATAATGAGGTATTTAATAACCAACTATTTTTCTTGAACTAAAGGCCAGTATATGACTGAAAAAAAAAAAGGATTCTGTGTTCTGTCTCCAGAGGCACCAGACAGTGTGTTTCCTATTAGGTGTTAAATTGTTCCGTTTAAAATAAACTAAATATAGCCACGACCGAAGACGAAAAGGGCACTGGGCACATTTATTGTTGAAGTCATTCCCCAGAGCAAGCCACGGGTGCTGCTCTTGTGGTTTTAGTTTCGTCACCACCCGCGGGAAACTACGCGGGCTCTGCCCGCAGCGAGCTCTTTCCAGGACGGAGGTGCTGTCTCTCTCACACGTCTCCATCCTGGTGTCTTCATTTATTATTTATTAAGTGTAAAATTTAGCAGGGCAGCCTGAGCCAAAATGTGCAATTCATTTGCATGAACGTGGGCTCCTTTATAACTTCATTCCTTCTGAGAAAATTATAGGAAGCAAAAAAAAAAAAAAAAAACAACCCTTAGGAATGAAGTAGCTGACACATCGCATTTATTAAAGCTGTGAAGCCTTCAAAGCAGATGACATACGATTTTTCATCCTCGACAACGGTCTTTGCCAGAATGCTGCTCGACGTGGAAAGGATGATTAACAGAGCGGCCCGTCACGTTTAATGGCAGCAGGCTACTAATTCATCCCCAGTAAGTTCAGATTTGCTAGCGAGAGGGAAGAACTCAACAAGAAGGCATTTTTCAAGTCATCTTTTTTTCTAGAATCATCCATTTTCAATATCAGTCCAAAAGCCCATATGAAGACTAAATAATCCCCCAAAGGTCTCTAGGTATAAAGGCTGACATATTGTAACAAGGATACAGATGTTTTGCTTTGAGCCTGCAACGCTTTCAAGAACAGAGCTCTGCCTTCTCGTCCCGACGGGCGAGCTAACGCAAGCAGACCGTGGTCCAGCGTGTGTAACTGCTCCTCATTGTGTTAGATGGTTCGTAATTTATGGTTTAAAGGAGAAACAGAGGAAAATAATAAAAACTGCAACAATTGGGCCAACTCGCAGCCGTGGAACTACTGTTGGTGCCGCACAGCTGATACCCGGTTCTGAAACAGACCGCGCTAAGAGGACACGCTGTTCTAACGGTAACGCTGAAAGGGGACGGTGCAGGGCCAGAGAGGCGGCTGCGGTCAGTTCTAGAGGAAGCCAGTCAGCGGCCAGGTTGCTGGGGGGCGTCCTGCTCTGGGAATGCGATGCTTGCAAACCGCAGGGCCTTACACCTTAGCAAATGCAAGATACCAAGTGAGCAAGAACAAACATTTACTTTAAAAACTCGTAGATGGAGGCAATATCATCAGAATGCTAGGTTTTAGTTAGATATGGGCAGTTAAGGGTCCCAGAGGTAATTTAATTTTAAATTAAATGAATAGTTCCACTTTTGGCAAAGGTGGAGTCACAGGGACCAGATTTACCCTCCTTCATGAAAACAGCTTAAAAACGGAGCAGAATATATGGACACCAGGCGTCAGGAAGTAAAGGAGAGTGATCTCTAAAAGAGGGAAATGAGTAAGGTGAGCCCATGACTTCTTTTTTTAATTTAAAACTTTTTCTTTTTCATTTGTTAATGGAGGTGCCGGGGAGGGAGGCCAGGACCTCGTGCACAGGGGTGAGGGTCCAGGCCAGGTAAGTGCAAGGGAGGGGGGACCCAGGCGGAGCACAGGGATTTCCCTGGGTTGAGGGGACAGGGCTGAGACTCCAGGGGACCCATCGTGAGTCTGTGGGGCAGAGGAGTGGAGCATGTTGGTGAACAGAGAGCCTGGAGACCGGCCGAGGCCCTGCTGGGTGCTCCAGCTGAGCACTGACGAGCCGTCCGTGGGAGGCAATCGCACAAGAGGCGGAGAGGACACAATCCTTTGAGCAGACAGACACAGGGCCGGAGCAGAGAGCGTGAGCAACGCCACAGTCCACAGACGTCAGGCAGAACTTGAACAAGGTTGTCCCCCACGAGCAGAGCAAAATGACACTGGACTAAGTACTAACGGAGTTTAGAATAAGGCCTCAGAAGATTCCAGCTGTTTCCATGTAACTTGGCTGCAGGCCAGATGAGAGGTCAAGACATGATAGGAATAAGACAATATGGCAGATCCAGTAAGGTGAGCTTCCCAGTTCATGCCACCCAGTGTAAACGCTGGGTGTGCAGACACAGGGACACGTGACCCACGTGGGGAAGGGACATCCACCAATGCAAGTAAATGCAGAAATGCACTGATGCTCCAGCTAGGGGACAAGGACATTAAAACAACATACAACTGTAATTGTATTCCACATGCTCAAGGAGACAGAGGAAGGATTGAGACTGCTAATGGAGACACAGGAAATATTCTTTTAAAAAGCCAAATTGTCCACCTGAAGATTGAAATTGTGAGTCCAGCATTATACTGAAACAAAACTAAAGACATTATAAGGAGAGAAAACCGCTGACAAATATCCCTCATTAATATAGATGCAAAAGTTCTTCATGGAATTTTAGCAAGTGGAATCCAAAAACAATATAAAAGGGGTAATACATCATGATCAAGTGGGGTTTATTCCAGGAGTTCAGTCTGGTTGAACACTTGAATAAATCCATCCATATAAGTCACCACATGACCACTTTGGGAAACATTTTGCTTCTTAAGAAGTTAAACATTTACCTACTTCATGACCCTAGATATTCACCCCAAATAAATTAAAGCACATATTAAAAAAAAAGACTTGTCCATGAATGCTCACAGTATCTTTATTTGAAATAGCCCAAAACTGTAAACAACCAAAGCCCTCAAGTGGGATTGTAGATAAACACATGGCCATATAGCCTTTCAGTGGACTATTACGCAGCAGTAAAAACCAATGACCAAGTAACACACAACAAAATGGGTAAGTCTCACTATAATTATTGAGTGCAAGAAGCCCAACTTTCCCCTGCCCCCAAAAGAGTACATGCTATCTGATTTGATCCTCTGTCCAAATTATACAAAATTCTGAAAAATGCAAAGTGATCTTTAAAGAAAAAAAACATAGATCAGTTGTTACCTAGGGATGGGGCATTGGTGGTGGGGGGAGTGATTCCAAAGGACACAGGAAATTTGTGGGGGGTGATAGATATGTTTATTACTGATTTTAGTGATGGATTCATGGATTTATTCTTATGTCAAAACCTATCAAATTGTATACTTAAAATATGTGCAGTTTATTGAAAGCTAATTCTACTAAAATTTAAAATGATAGAAGATAAATTTAAGTAAAACTAGGCAAGAAAAATAGCAATTTAACATCCAGTTGTTCTTCTGTATGGAATGCACACGTGTGTACAGAGATGTGCTATGTACACATGGCGATACGTCGTCACACACGTGTGCCTGCAGGTGCAGAGCATCTCTGCTGAGGGGCCCTGTTGAATGAGCAAACAGCCGGGAGTCAAGGATCTTGTGGTCACTCAGCTTTGCCTCATTCTAGCTCCTTGACTCTATTTAATCATTCCTAAAACCAGAAGTAAAGGTTAGCTGAGTTCAAGTCACTTCTAGACCTGAATTGTGTGTGTCAGACCGCTTCATGCATGCCTGGTTTAGAAATACTGAAGAAGGACAGGCTGACAAACCACAGGCACCTTCCCATTCATTCAACTGCTCATTCGACATAGGGGTTTGCTCAGTTTATAAGCATGGATGGCATGTAGCTGGGATAGCAAAGGAGTCATATGCCAGCTGAGAGTATATATCAGGTAATTCTAACTACACTAAAAAATTAATCTCCAACTTGAGTGGCTTAACACAACTGAATTTTATTTCTTACTCACTTGACAGACCAGTGTGAGATGTCTGCTGATTCAGAGACCTCCAGGCCGTGAGGTTCCTTCACTTCCCTCCTCTTGACAGGGAAGGACATGAGAGCCGGTGTGTGAGGCCAGTGTAGGAAGTGCCAGCTCACTTCAATCTCGGAATTCGGTTTTTGAGTGATGGCCTTATAATTTCATATCCTTTATTTAAAAAGAATCATATGGGGGAAGATCTTTATTAGCCAAACATTCATAGCCCAAGATTTCCAGCAGTCCACAAAAACCGTCGCAAGGTGTGACGCTGTCCGCCACAGAGTCGGCGTCCCCGTCGCGCCGACTCCTCATTTTGTGTGGGGGGGAGCAGTGTTTGACTTTCTCACTCACCCTCTTGTGCGTGGATTTCTCAAAGTAACTCATAAGCAGCATTTTTAAAAATTGTGGTGACTTGGGGGAGCAGAAGCAGTAAGGCAGGGTAAGGACTAATGTCTATTCAGTTAACTGTCTTGTCTGTTTATTAAATAGTCACTAAGCCCTTGTTGGGAGCTAAGCGCCATTCTGGACCCTGACAATACATCAGGGAACCAAAAAGATAAAAATTTCCTCTCCTCGTGGAGCTTACTTTCCAATTAGGAAAGATGGAAATAAATAGAATAAATAAATTGTATGGTATTGTAAAAGTTGACAAGCTCTGCAGTGTGGAAAATAAAGCTGTGGAATGGTACAGAAAGTTCACGGGGGGGGGGGATGGATTATTACAAGTATAAATAATTGTTAATAATCTGTTAAAAAGGCATATTCTAGCTGACACGTTAAAACAAACTGTGGAGTTGAAGCAGGGAGCTAAGAAATTCAGGCCAGAGGCGACGCTGGCCAGGACCAGGATGGCCGCAGCAGAGCTGGTGGGCAGCCGGTGGATGTGGAAGTGCGGGAAGGTTGACCCAACAGAATCCGAGTTGGGCCTGCTGTGAGAGGGGAGTTGGGGGGGGCTCTAAGATTTTGCTCAGTGCACCTTGACCAAGAGGAGAAACACTGGCAGGGACAGGTTCAGAGGTAAAGATGGGGAGTTGGGTTCTAGACAATTTCCGGAAATTCTAATGCAGATGTCGAGAGCGCAGCTGTGTACGTGAGCCCAGGTCAGGGCAATGCTGGTGGCGCCAACCTGAGACTTCAGTGTGCGGACTCTGCCGAGAAGCCGGGGGCCGGGCGGGGTCAGCAAACGAGCGTAGCTGGGAGACAAGCGGGGTTCGAGGACTGCACGGGAGCGCTCCCAGCTGCAGAGAGCGGGAAGCGGGTCAGGAGAGACGGCCGCACAACTGATCCTGGCAGGTCACGGTACCGTGGTCCTGGGGGCCCAGCAGGCGCAGTCTTTCAAGGAGGGCATGGCCGCCCGTGTCCAGAGGTGCGAGAGGGCAGGTGCCTTGAGGACTGAGAACCGACCGGCGCTGCCCTCCTTCCCGAGCGCTGCTTTGGTGGAGGGTGCGGGAGCACGTCCGGCTTGAGTCCTTTTCAGGAGAGGGGGCTTGGAGACATCGGGTGCAGATGACAGAGTTTTGCTGAGAGAACAGGCCAATTTCTGTTGGAGCCGGTGGAGCCGAGAGAGGGCTTTTGTTTGTTCTTATTTTAAGAGGAGAAGTAACAGAATTAGGTTAGCTTCCAAAAGGAATGGGGAAATTGATGCAGAGGGAGGAAAGAGGGGCTGGAGCCGTCGAGCTGACTCGTCCTGAATTGGTGAGCAGCTGGAATCAAACGCCCAGAAGGAGGGGTCGCCTTGGGGTGGGACCGCGCGCGTGTTCTCAGCCACAGCAGGGGAGGCAGATGTGCGCGCCAAAGCCCAGCAGCTGGCTCGTGTGGTCCGAACCTCTGTGTGTTCCGCTGTTCTGTCTTTTAATTTTATTCCTTGCAAGAGGAAACACGACACTAAGTTAGAGCAGGAAAGGTGGTGCGAGGTGTTTGGGTAAAGACAAAAGTCTTACGCGCTTATCGTGAGAGTGGGCACTGGAGGGGCTCAGGAGACACAGGAGGATGACGGCCCCGCCAGAGGCACACCTGTGCTTGTGGCCGTGAGTCCCAGCGCAGACCCTCACGGGCGCGGGTTTCCCTCCAGCCGTGTTCCGGTGCCGTGGTGCAGACGTGGAGTGACTGGAGAGCAGGTCTAAGCAGACGGTTTTCAGGAAGCAGAGAAGCTGCGAGAGCTGGCGTTGTGCGCAGGGAGCGATTCCAGGACCAGCGGAAGGAAGCAGGGACCTGGGTTTGGGAGGACCACAGAGCAGCAAGAGAAAGAGAGTGAGGTCTCTGGGGGCTGAAGGGTTATTGTTGCCATGGAGACACGAGAGAGGATGAGCAGAGAAAGAAGTGGCAGTCAGAGAACGGGATGCTCAAAATGAAGGTTAGAGGGGGCCACGGTCCTTGGTGACGACGAGGTCCACAGTGGGGACGTAGAGGTGAGCGCCGGGTCCGGCGGATCCCAAGATCTTGGAGCAGTTTCCAAACGAGAAGCCGAAATGTCATTAAGACTTTTTCTCTGTGTATGATTTCAGTAATAATTAGGACTAGAATAGTGCTGAAGACAGTGATGGGGGCCAGAGCCTGAGAATACAGAGGTATGAGGAGGAACAGGCCATGGGCTGGGGGGGTAGGGGGTGGGTGACTTCCACACCTGGTGGGGGGGGGTGTCTGTCATCTGTCTGTCTAAGGAAAAATGGGGCTAACATATTACAGACAAAAAACTGTCCTTATGAATTTGCAATCTAATATGATTGAAAAGTTGATACACAAGTCAACAAATGTTAATAGATGACCATTTAAATTTATGCATTAGCAATTGCTTGCCTCATGGGTTTAATTTTCTCTCAATCTCTCTCTGTTTTCCTTGCCAAATTTTGTGAAGATAACCAACCCAAACACGTGGAAAGGGAAGTCACATTTTAGAAACGATGTTACTATTTTAGTTAAGTAATTTCCCTCCAAAAAAAGGATCATCCAGGAAACGTAGTATCTCTTAAGTCAAGAGCGGTTAGCTTGGCATTGAGGAGGCCACTCCACCACTTTGTGTTAGTGTTTTGCTTCTCATTGCTGACTGCCTACTTTTTCCGCATGGTCTCAGGTCAGATTCCTGAGAGAGAACCCAGTGCCTCTTTATAGCCTAGAAGTTACAGGCTACAGGCCAGCCTAGAGCTTGCTGGCTCTGGATGAGGCGTTTATCCGTAATCCCCAAGCCAGAGATGCGTGGGTCCGTGCAGCAAATGCCACTGCCTCTAGGATTCACTTTCAGTAGAACCAAGCGAGTGCCCAGGGCAGGAGGAGCCCACGCCCCTGTGTGTTTGAGGACACTTCCACAGGTTCATTCAGTACCCGGATCTCGGGGCGGAGGGCACAGCTTTGCCCGTTTTGCTCGTGCCGCACGCCCACGCAGGGGATCTGGAGATGTTCCGGGTGGCGGTGAGGGCAGGGGCAGCCAGGCAAGGAGCTCCCACGTGCATTCACTCGGGACGGGCGGTCAAACCCAGAACAGGGTCATCCCGGTCTTTCTCACGTTAGACCCTCATGCGAAAGGACATTTTCTCAATGCGCTTAGGAGGAAAAAGTAGAAAAAGGAAAGAAAGCATTTGAAAAGGCAGTAAGTACCTTGGCCTGTTAAACACAAATGCACTCTCACCGTCACTGTAAGTTCCTGCTCCCTCCCTGCAGAGCACGTGGGTTTGATGGAACTAGACTGTTGCGTCATGAAGAGACGCTGGTCCACGCGGGGAAAGGGGTGATCACTCCCGTCCTCCGTGCCGTGGGGAAGGAAAGGGGACGGTGTTCCTTGCATCTCACAGGTTCCCTCCCAGTCAGAGAGAGAGAGGCGGAGAGAGGAAGGCTTCCCAACACAGGCGCAGGCTGAATCGGAAACAGGAGGCGTTTCCGACCAGTGGCCGGATCCCGCTGTGGGGTTTGTAAGGAGGGGAGAGAGGTGCACACGCGGAGGGCGCAGACCTCCTGGGAGAAGGCTGCAGGGAGAGAGGGAGCGACGGGGCGTCAGTGCCGTGGGGGATGGGGGATGCCTCCACAGGACTCAGGCAGAGGAAGTGACACCGAGGGACAGCTTCTGGGATCCCGAGTGTTTGCCGGTGGTGAGGCGAACCTGCCTGGGAGCTCAGAAAGGAGTGCGGGCTCACCTGAGGTGAGGCCTCCAGACCGTCCACCCTCAGGCTGATGTGAGGGTGACCCTCACGTGCACCGCGTCCCTGTCTCCTTCCTCTTTTCTGCTCCTGACACTCCCACTCTCGGTGCATTGGATGTTTCTCCTCACTGCCCCTTGCTTTCGGTTGGGGTTTTGAATCCTCTGTGCGGACCGTTAAATTGAGGAGGCGGGGAGGGGCGGGAGAAAGTCCTGCTCTGTGTCTGCAAGGACAGAACTCCCAGTCTAGCCGTGGCGTAAATAAAGCCATAATCCTTCCTAATTCTGGAAATTGCATGCCTTTCCTACTCTAAAAGGGATTAAGTTGGTTTACAAGTTACACTACAGTGCAAAAAAGTCAAACGTGTAATTTGTAGAGTTTAAAGAGCTGAGGACCATCTAAAAGCAACGAAGGGACAAGACTGTCACCCATCACGAGAGGAGGTAAGCCTGCAACTGCTCCTTCAGTTTCGTTTGAAGATTTTTGGTCACTGACAGAAAAAAAAAAAAAAAAGGAATACGTCCATTCCACAAGTTTTCTTTTCTTACCAGAGAAAATACTTGCAGAGAGACTTGCCTCTTCTGGAATTAAACTCAAGCAGGAAGTCATGATGTGGATTCAAGAACGCTGTCACCGCGTTACAGTGGGGAGAAATCAGAGGTGACACCTGGGGACACCTAGCTCAACATGAGCAGAAGCCACGCCTCCCTTCAACCATGTGGACAGAATATCCCGCACAATTAATGTGTGAGCGTCAGCGTCTCAAAGTCCTTCATTTCTTTGGAGTCATAAACACAGCGCCTGCAACACGATAGTGTTTGTTACCAGGGATTCAAAGTGAAGCTGTCACAATAAATTAGTGGTAGTGATTCAACACACAAAGCCGAGTGCCAGTCCTATCCGTTTCCACCAGAAGGCATTCGAATGGTTCCCTTGCTACATACAATGGAACCCCAGGGGCGAGGCTATCATAGAACAGGACCAAGGCTTCCGGCAGAATCATCGGAGGAACGTGCACAACCTCGCTTTTTTCATCACATTAATGGAAGATAGTTGCTCTGTGTTTAGCTGCTCCCATCCAAGCAATGCTAATTGTTCAGATGCCAGATGTTTGCTAAAAAGTTCATACAGACCACCAGGAAGTAGGCTGGGGGAGAAGAAAATGTGCAAAATGGGATGAGAACGGTAAAGGCTATAATTTTGTGTTTTCGGTTGAACCTAATCCTGATTAGAAGGAGAAAATGGTGGCGCAGAAAGGATTATCTGGATTTTTCGGCTTATTCCGAGGCTGTCATTTGGGCATATCCTGTTACCCCTGGGGCCGCCGCCGCACGCCTGCCCAACGCCAGCGAGCTGCCCCCTGGAGCAGGCGCGGGCGCTCGGTGCGCCGGCAGCCGTGCGAGGGCCGCCTGGCTCCCATGTCTTAATGTGGCGACGAGGGCTGCCTTTTCATGGACAGTTCTTCCCCGGCGAACACGCTTTGGGTTGAGCGGCAGTTCCCCTACCAGACGACACCTCGGAGCCCAGAGTCCCCCAGCCTCGGCCGAACGCTGGCCGGGCCTCAGCACCAGCCCTGCCGACCAGCCCGGGCAGACGTTCATCCAGGCGGCCGGAGCTGGGCCGCCAGCAGAAGCCAGTAATTTGAAACACTTGTTCCCTCGATGCAGCGGGGTCAAGGGCAGCGTGCTCGCGAGCTGTTTATACTGCCGCAGGAGTCCACCGCTCTCGGCCTCACCAAGGTTTACACAAATGGTCATTAGGAAACCTGACTGCGCTGGAGGAAAGCACATTCTGTACTTAGAAGTGCTTTGCACCTTTTCCAAAAGGGTGGAGACGCGGGTGGATTGAGTGGGAGGGGGGTTCTCACATTTTGGGAAAATCTCACACACATACGGCTTTCATTAACGTTTAAAAGCACGCCGACTGCAATTAACACTGCAGAGTTGGGCACATCACACACGCCACCCTGAGACCCACAGGCCCCAGTGAGAGCATGTGACAACAGCAGTTTCACAGGAAGAAATTCTGCCCATCTGAGGTTTTAAGGAAAGGATTCTGCCCACCAGCCTCCCTTTCGAGATAACCTTAGAGGGTTTTTTTTTTTTTCTGTTTATGATCTTGCCTGCAGTGTTAACAATACTTAAATCAAAATGCAGCCAAAATCTGATCTGTAGTTCAAGGCCAAAGTCTACTTTCGATGCGTCAGTTCAGTTGAGCAGCGTGGCACGGCCTCCCACTGGCGCGTTTTCTGCCCTTCCCGCGTCTCAGAAGTAACACCCTGGACTTGTGTTCTGACCTCTTGTGTTCTTGCTGGAGGCTCCGGCGGTGATCTGGTTGTCTTCTTCTTTTAAGTTTTTGTAATTAAGTTTTGTAATTTTGGACAGCACTTTAAAGAAGTCTTCTCTTTATACTAAATGCTACATATAACTTGAAATACTTGGTGCTTCCAGGAGTTTTAATGAGTTTAATAATGTTAATATACTGCTTGATAATTGCTTGCTTCCTTTAGAAAGTAATGAAAAAATAAATATGCCCTCGAAAACTAAAAAGCATTGGAGAGAATCATTGTGATATATGTTGAAATACCACTTTTTATTACTGCAGAATTGTGTGGGTGAGCTCTACCCGGGGCCCACGGGCCCTGCGCGCGGGGCTCAAGGCACTGCAGTGGTTTCTTGAAAGTGTTGTTGATTGTGTCTTTGAATCTGCACCCCCTGAGCCCCACCTGGCCCCCTCCCTGCCCTGGGTGCCCCTCACTTGTTCCTTCCCTCCTCCTCTGCCCCTGCCCTGCACCCCCTGCCCAGCATGCCCCGAGGCCACTGGTACCAGGGTTCTGCCACACAGGGGCAGGGGGGCAGCGCCACGCCTTGTGACCCTCAGCCCAGCCCTGTCGGGGTTGGAGGTCCTGGGGCATGGGCGGGACATCCCCCATATGTTTTTCTTTCCACAGTCTGCTGCCCCTAGAATCTCAAAGCCGGTTTCCTTGGTCTTGTCATGTCTCTGAAAGTGTATTTTTCTTTTGCTCGGGTGACAGGCAGCCCACAGTCTGACCACCCTTCGAGTTACTCGTCCTGTGCTCTCTGGTGTTCACGCACGCTGCTGCGCGGGCAGCCTGTTTGCTTGGCCGGTGGGTGGGTGGGTTTTTGTTGTTGTTAATCTTCCTTTTGTCAGTCTGATTCCCGGGCCCAGCGGGGGAACCTAGGAGCTAGAGGGAAGATCGCCTTCTTCCCCTACAGCATCTGGGTGCGAGCTGGTGGGGCGGCGGGGCAGGGTTCGGGCCAGGGCTGAGTGGAGAGGCAGGGAGGTGCAAGGTGGAGGCTCAGGGCGAGCACGTGGTTAGAGCACGTGCAAGGGCAAGCGCGTCAGGCAGGAGAGGGGAGGGGGGCTGGGACAGGGCACACAAGTCACGATGGGTCAGCAGAAGCAAAGTGCTCTGTTTTCACATACATACGGTCCTGACTCCTCTGCATGTGCCGAGACCGCAGGCTGGTAAACAAGGGTCATTACTGACAGCGCACACACCGGCGCCTCCAGAACAGCCTTTACTGGAGGACATTCACAGAATGCGGCGGGGCTGTGCGTCACCCCGGGCCAGACCCACACCCTGGGGTGGGGTCCTGGAGATCCCCGGATGAATGAGGAGGAGAACCAGCCTTTCCCCTCAAACGCCCGGGGCCACAAACCCCGGAGTACGTCACAGCGGAGCCCTGGTCTCTCCCTGTCCCTCTGCGTGCCCCTGCGCAGGGAACCCGGGCCTCTTCCCTGGTGTGACCGGGGGCTGGCGGCCAAGCTGTGAGGTCCAGCTGGCGGAACTGGCGACGCGTGGCCTCCCGTCCTCCGCTCAGCTCAGCACTGTCGGGAGATGGACCACCCAGGGAGGCCAACCTGAATCCATCATATCAAGTTAATACTTACAGCCGGGCCCCTCCAGCCTTTAATTCTCAGAACACACCAGTGAGGTGGGTTCATGTTTATCTCAGCTGTGCAGCTGATACACTTGAGGCATAAAGATGCTAAGGGGGCTCTCAAGGTCCCAGAGCTCCTTAAGGCGGCAGATCCAGGAAATGTCTGACTCCAGAACCAGGGTTCCTGACCCCACCACCTAGAAAACCGGGCGGAAGAGCAGGAGCGGCCCAGTGAGCCCGGCCCCGAACGCACACACAGCCAGTGGTGATCCTAGGTAGCGGGAGATCCGATCTGTGTCTGCAAGTATCACGCTAGTTAGAACTTAGGGGGTGGGCGTGCTGGGAGACCAGTTAGCTGCTCACAGGAGTGCCCCAAGCCAAGAGCTGAGGTCCTGAATCTACCGAGGCAGCCACAGAGCAGATCGGGGAAGGGATGGCTGGTGGCCTGCCGTGTATGACAGGTGACGCGGGGCCATGAGACCCTGCGTGAACTTCGGAGCACCCCACGGGTCCCTCAGAACAGCCCGTCAGTAAGTGTTTGGGCTTCACGCGTGAGGAAGCTGAGAAGGGCAACAGCTCCCTGCATCACGGAGCCCGGGCAGGCACCCAGCCCTGAGGACCCCCGCCGGTTCCCGGGCCTCCTGGGCGTCCCAGCTTCTACGAGCCGGGGACGCCGGAGCCCCTCATCAGTGCGTAAGTGCCGTGGACATTCAGGCTGCCGCTACGCCGGCGTCAGGGGCCTTATCCCGTTACACCGAAGTGCTTTACCGCCCTTTAGCAGAGAGACCCTGCAGACTGAAAATTCTAATGATTATTATTGCCATTATTATGAGTCTGATTTTCAGACTGTTTGCAGGATTGTCTCATTAAGGGACAGTTTATTACACGCTTAGTCCTGCAATCAAGTCTTCCCAGCGCTCTTGATTTCTCTTAGCATCTGTCTGCTGTTCTAACGAAAAAGAGCCTATTGAAAGCCCTGATATTCAGAGAGAAAGAAGACATATTTGTTTCGAGGAAGCCGTTTTATAGTAAAGCCACTTCTCACAACAACGCAATAAGAACATCTAGCTGACTTTTTTAAATCTAAATAACTATCTAAATCAGGTAGTACAATCAAGTGTCCTCATTTGCTATAAAATAGAGTATTCAAAGAATAAAGAGAAGCAACCCTAGCTGACTGACAGCAGTGCTGTATCTTTGGCGTATTGTTTGTGTTTCAAGCCACCTGCCAACAGCATATTCAAAGGTGCTGACTCTGGTGGCCAATATTAATTTTAAGGTGAACTAAATATTTTTAAAGATATGAATACTTTCTCATATATTTTTTGACATACACTATCAAGGAATTTCATGACTCCTTGAAGACCATTCATGAAACTCCAAATATGCTTGGACTCCAATTTCAGAACATTAATTGTCAGCTGACCAACATCCACCATTAACTTTTATAAACATATTGAATCCTGGAAAGTGCAGAAATGGAGCAAGGCTAAATCATAGAAGTTAAGATGGTAGAAAAAATGTTGGGCCATTTGATAATGTGCAACCAAAGACGTAGAAACATTTGGAGAGTTGTTTTTTCTGTAAGAACTAGAGACGGGTATGTTTAGATTTTCAGGCATAATCCTTCCTGTTTCCATGACACACGTGTAATTGAAAGGGACAGTAGAAAAAAAATTAGGTAGAGTAGATTTCCTAGACCAGCCAGTGGGTGGAGAAAGGTGATTCCTGAGATCGTCACACCCAGTTACTTCTGGGGAGAGGGCACAGGCTTCCTGCTTGCACACCACCCACTTCAAGTGTGAGGTCTGGGGCCAAACCCCAGAAGTACAGGGTAGGGAAAAAGAGCAAAGACTTGGAAGCAGACCCTGAGGGTTTGGAGTCCCATCTGCACATCTTCTGAGCTAGCTGTCACCATGTACAGTTTATATAATCCTCTGAGCCTCAGTCTCCTTACCTATAAAATGGAAATAATAAAGGTAGGCTCTTCACAGGATCATTGCAATGATAAAATGAGAATGAATCAAAAAAGCAATTCTGAGCATGAGCCTTGGCCCATAAAAATTGTTCACGGAATGTCGCGGCTGGCCCACCCCTGGTGACAACACTGTAGGACTCACCTCCGCTGTGGGCTGCACCTCGTACTCGGTTCACCTCCTTTACCGCGGGGAGGACTGGAGGCGTTCTGCAGGGTGGGTGAGTACGAGGGAAGGGTGGACAGGCACCCTGCTGTTTGGAACATCTTTAAACATACCTGCTTTATATAAATTAGAAACTTAGTGTTAACATTCCCGACCCTCACTATTTTAGTACCATTTTAACTTTCAGACAGTTGATTGAGGTAGAAGTCGTGTGAGTAAATGCTTTCAATTCTCATAACCTGAGTTGATTCAGAAGTAATTACCACAGAAATTCTGACCCGATGTAGAAAAGGTTACCATTACATTCTCTCATATAACCAGCTCTGATAATCTTCAGCAAATTCCCTTACTGTAAAGGGTTGACTTATTTGTTAGAAAAGATCATAATGGATGCTCTTGAAAGGAGAAAGGGGAAATGGCTAAATTGTTTTAAAATTAAGACACACATTTTTACAAGTCACGCTTTCTAATCTGTTCCCTCTTTTTAAGATCGTACTTCCTTTATTGCAGGGCAAATGCCTGTCACAGTCTAAGATGTGACAACATTTGTGTGCTCAGCTCAGCTGCTCCTTAGATATTTCAAAAGTGCAGAGTCAGCATCCTTGCATCACGACCCTTGCAGGAGAGCTCCCTGGAGGATACGTATGTGATCTACTCAGAGGGATTGGCTCGTGCTCATATGTAAGCTGGGAAGCCCATGTTCTACCAGGAGAGCTGATGGTGTATGTCCCAGCCCAAGGACACAAGAAGCTCTGACGTTCCAGCTCAACAGTCAGGCAGAAAGAGCAGATCCGGCCTTCCATCCTTTGTTTCTATTCAGGCCTTCAGGGGGTTGGACGGGGCCCCCACACTGGGGAGGGCTGCCTGTGTTACTCAGTCCACCAGCTCAGTGCTAGCCTCTCATCTAGAAGCACCCTCCCAGACACACTCAGGGCATGCTTAACAAAATATCAGGGCACCCTGTGATCCGACCAAGTAGACACATGCAATTAACCATCACACCCCGGGAGAAAGTCTCCATCTGGGCAAGCAAGTGCTGGTGTCACCGCACCACTGTCAGAGGAATGCCGTGTTCCATCACCACTTCACTGCAGAGCATCCTTTTCTCACCAGAATTTCTTCTTTTCCAGGATACATAGTCTGTAAAAAGCAGAGATGAAGATTACTGTTAAATATGCAAACATTCGGTTTTTTATGGTAATCAACAAAATACATTTCCAGCAAGATCCGAGCTGCAAGCAAAAAGCAAAACTGGCAAAGTCATGTTTTCTCCTGTAATTTTCTACAGTAGTTACCAAATATAATTTCTTCCTGTCCTCAGGTTAAAATTTAGTATATATAGTGTAGAGAACACAATAAACAAAAAGATACAGATATATACACACACACACACACAGATAGAGTAGAACATAGTTTAGATAATAAGATGGAAACTGATGTTTAATTGAAGTCTTGGCTGATGAAAATGGTGCCCTACTTGAGGAACTCAGTATCAGCCTTGGGGGAACAGTTTCGGCGTGTGCATGTGCCCCTACGGCTCAGAGTGAGAAAAGGATAGATGTGTATCTGATTTGATGTAAGTGAAAAATCTAGATTAAAAACATCGATTGCCTTTTCTTTTAAAATAACACAAGTTCTTCCAAAATCTTTCAAAATTAACCATTGGAGAGTTTTCTCAAGGAAGCTGAATTGATTTCATCTCATTAATTAGTTCTAAGCTTTCAAATGAGTATGCCAGCTCCGCAGTGCTACACTTTCATGTAAGTGCCCTTTATAAACGCCAGTAATCATATTTTCGCTCTCCCACGAGAATACTTCTTAACCTGGATCTACAAAGCCATCTGCATCTGTAGTCAAAGTAAGTCGCCGGTAGCATGTGCTTTCCCATTTACGTCACTGGGTAACTAGATCTACGCAGAGTATAAATAAGAGAAGAATGAGGATCTTTGCTGAAACTCATTCGTACGTTTCTTTTCAAAAGATCTAAAAGGATGAATTCTATAAACCAAAACAAAGGAAATATGTTAATCCAACGCCCTGATTAAAAATATATATATATATAAGATAATTCTAAATTTCAGTAACCAAACCAAACAAAACAAAACAAAAACAAGAATATATGTTATCCAAGAAAGACCAAATGTATATTAAAGTTTACAAACTTAAGCATTTGAGGAGAAGACCTTTGATGCTAAGGCCTGTCAGTCAAGAACCCCATAAAACAGAGGCTGTTACGGGGGCTGCTACCCAGGGCGTTAGATGTCTGACACTCATTCCCAAGACCTGGGAAGGTCAGGATGAAGGGGGCGCCGTTTTATACCCTGGTTACCGCCAGCTACAAACCCTTGTGGGTGGGAGTGTGGTCACATGCTCACTCTCTGCTGGTGACACTGATCTGGTCTGGTCTGGACAGCAGTTTAGCCACATCCAACAAAGCTGAAGATAGACATTCAAATTCACTAAGCAATTGCATTTGTAGATATCTGCGGAAAGCCTCAAACTTGCTTTAAAAAGACAAGAAATAGGCAAAGTGTAAAAAAAAAATCAAGCAACAGAGACTTACAAGACACAGAAGAAATCTTGTTTACAAAAAGTATTAATATTAAAATAAAAATATGATAAAGTGTTGCCTTCTTGCAATAAGGACAGAATGCGAGTAAAGATAAAAGGAACAATCAGATAAGCAAGAAAGAGCTTTTTGATACAAAATATGAGAGCAGACTTTTTTAAAGTGTTAGCAGATGACTAGGAGGGAAAAACAGGGAACGCAGAACGAAGGATATTGGGATTAAACCAGCAGAGAAGGACAGGTGGAAACAGGTGACAGAAGAGCATCTCAGGTGGTTGCAGAGCGAAGGCAGAGCCCAGGTCAGGGCAGAGGGCAGAGGGCTGCTGGGGCCCCCAGTCTGGTGCCACCCTTCCCCTGTTGAGGCTTTTCCCTCTTTGGGGTGTTTCATTCTTCCCTAAATTCTAACTGAACACATTCAACTGTCATCAACCAATCTAACACACTGATTTTTTAAAAAATCTTAATGGAGCATAAACTTAGTTGCTTCCTGAAAAAAGACAACATTGTTTGAGATGTCACATGTGCAGAACTGGCTGGTGTCCTCACCTTTGACACCTCTGATTAGAATCTGCAGCAAGAACCAGCCCCCCAGGGGCTTTGGTGTGTCACGTGGGCTGCGCAGGTGCCTGCAGCCCTGCGCGCCTCCTCCCGGCTCCTCCCTCCAGACGGAGGCTGCAGGAGCAAGCACTGTCGGGGGGGGGGGGGGTGCTCAGGGCGTCCGCGCCTGCTTTCTGGATGGAATCCCTCCAGTCCCACACACAGCCTCTTAGAAAGGACTGGCAAGAAGAAAGATTCTTCACGACAGGCCCTTTGATTAGAACTGGCCCCATTAAGCGTAATAGGAGAACACAAAAAGAACGGAGGAATTTTCCTGCAGCAGACACCATCCACCAGTTAAAAAGACTGCTCATCTAATAGAATAAATCCTCCATACCTTTGGGTAAAAAGCTACTTAAGGGATGGAATCCACAGTGTGCTAACACTTACATTTTAAAATAGGCAAAACAACTCAATGCAGAATTCAGGAATACACGTCTGTAAAAGTAGCACAAAATAGGGAAGGGAAGACGAATTCAGGGTCCTGGTGATCGAGGGGGAGGACAGGTTTGACAGGGGACTTCACACTTAAATTTCACACATTTAAATGTCTTAAAGATGCGTGTCAAACTGGGAAGACCTAAGAAGTCTGGGAGTTCATGATATTATTTCTCGTCTCTTTCTTATACTTTGTAACGAACGCTGGAAGTTTCAGCTTTATGTACGTTTGTGCAGCCCTGGGCAGCTGCACCTTCCGGGCACCTGGGGGCAAGACCGGCTGCCTCCTTCATCTACGGCCGTGAAATACACTCGATGAACGTTTCTTAAATTGAATGGAAATCCTGACTTCAGCAAAAGTGGAAACTGAAATTGACACTCTGTCTCAAAACGGATGCCACCTAGTACCACGCTGACCAACTTTCTGCCTTTTGCCCGTCCTTGGTGTCTCTAATTCTTGTTGCTGTGGACTGAATGTGTGTGTCCCCTCCACCGCCAGTTCTTATGTGGAAACCTAACCCCCAACGTGGTGGTGTCAGGCGGTGGGGCCTCTGGGAGGCGAGGAGGTCATGAGGGCAGATCCTTCATGGTGGGACTACTGTCCTCATAAAGGAGAACCTGCAGAGACCCTGGAGAGCCCCCTCGGCCCTTTCTCCACGTGGGGACACAGGGAGAAGGCGGCTGTCAACAAGCCAAAGGGGGAGGCCTCCGTAGGAACCTAACCTGCCCACATCCTGCCTTGGCCCAGGCCTCCCGAGCTGTGAGACACAGGTATTCGCTGCTGGCGCTGCCCGGCCTCTGGTGCTTTGCTGCAGCAGCCCAGACAGACTGAGACACCCATCCTCCCCCGGATGTCCTCAGGGCCAAGCAAGCAGAGGCTCACACTCAGGAGGCTGGTTTACGCTGCGGCTCCAAGAATCACTGTGTCCTTTTACTGTGACAATCGGGGCAGGGCAGGTGCACGTCCCAAACAATAGTCCTGGGTTCAAAATTACCAGGGCTAAACTGACACTAATTCAGCAAACATACAGTGAAAAGAAGTTAAAGAAAACAGAATTATGACGGAGCGCCTGCCGCCTTCCCACCCATTTCTATCGCAGGCATTTCTAACAGGCTTACAAAATACAGCTGAAACCAGGAACACTCATGCTTCTCCTGACGCTCACGTGGCCCACCCCAAGTTCTCCCAAAGCCTGAGAGAAAAGAAATATGTAATATCTACTTGTCTGGAATAATCTCAGAACCATCACAAATTCATTTTTTTAAAGCAATAGATAATTTCATTCCAAAAAAAAAATCACACACATTATAATCAGGAATGATCGCACTCGCGATTAGAGAGTCATGTCTGTGATTTTTAGATATTTTATTGCCTGAAAGAGAAGGATTGAACTAATTGGATTTTTTAAAATTCTGTGTTCATGTTGCTTGTTTGAGCCATCAGCCTCACAGCAACACCGGCCGCCTGGGGGCGGCCCGCTGAGAGCAAGGTGTGAAGGCCGTGCGCCCACCGGCGCGAGACGGTGTGAGGTCCCGATGCGGTCAGCCAGACGACGACCTCGGGTCGGATTCTTGGGCCATCTTTTGGCTGATCTTTGAGTGGTTTCCTTCTTCACTTTCTTCACTGGGAGAAAACTTAATGCCAAAGACTTTGCTTAGCGCACGTCCACAGCCTTCAGTGCAGAGTGATTCGGGTTATTTTAAGAGTGAAATAATTGATTGCTCATCAGGTTTTCTACATCCATTTTGCACGTGTGACTTAGAGTGTCATTCAAGGAAGGAAATGGGATTTTCCCCAGCACCTGAGCCCTGGAATGCCTGTCGGTCACGTGTCTCCTGAGTGTCCTCTTTGACCGCCTCCCTGAAGTAGGAGCCTGAGTCTCCACGCCCCTCGACTCCCTCCCCGGCGCGGGCTGCTGGTCCCCAGCCACTCGGCTCTTCCCATCCCCTCCCTCGATCCGGCTCTTGGCCTTGCAGGGCTTGGGGCGAATGTGGGCAGGCAGACATAAATAGTGTGGAGACGGGGTGGGATGGAGGGGCAGGTCCCATCAGGTCAGGTGGCCAGGTACCACTGCAATAGTTGTCACGTTCTTGCCGCTTTGGAAACAAAATTTACCACCTTGAACTAAACCCGGAAGGCCCTGTTCCCGTTTTCCATCTCAGCCTGTGCTCCTTGGGTGCAGCTGGGCTTCTCTGCCTTAGGTCGCTCTGAAATCCCACGTGCATGGAGCGAGTAAGTGATGCTCCCAGTGCTGAAGAGACTGGATCTGCGGCTTCAGGCTCCATTCCACTCCTTGTCCTGTACATGCAGCTTTGCTGTTTCAGCAAAGGGGGACCAGATTTCTCAGCCTGTCTTGATAAACGTCTTCCCAGAGGAAGCTCTACTAAAACACTGGGACTTTCGATACTGCGAACTTGGTCTCTGTTGCACTTTCTGTCTCACTGCCTTGTGTTTTAGTTGGCTTCTTCCTTTCTGTCATTACTGTGGTCCAGTCAGACATCCAATGGTCTGAAATCCCCAGACTGATACAGCAACTTGCTCCAAAAGTGGAATTTCTCTGGAACACCCACATTCATTTCCATCCTATTTAATACCACTGTTATCTACCCCTCAAAGGGCTGAAAACTTTTTTGAAAAATTCTTATTCTTCAGAGCAGGATCTCCTAGCCTCATAAGATTCTTTCTTAAACTCCTTGAAACAGATCGATGGAACAGGTACCAGTCTGACTTGAATAGCACAGGGAACAGAATAGCTCATCCCAGGAGCTGCCATGAGAAACATTTTGTAAAAAGGTGGTGGGTCCTTGGAAACACTCACTGTGTGTGAAGGCGGCTTGGAGAAAAGCAGGCCCTCTGATTCACAGACTTCTCCCCCAGCCCTCTTTTTCTTTTTTTCCCAATCACATCCATTCCAGCAAGATTTAATGAGAAAGGTTCTAGTCAGTGGGGCTCCACCAAGTGCTGACCTCAGTGTCTTTCTGAGGCCCAGGATGGAGAAATTTCATAAAGGCTCTAAAACACGCACGCAAAACCCAGAAGTTCATCCAGAGCCCCTGCCCTCGGGGGACGACCATGAAGTTTCTCCATCCTTCCGCCTATTGGACACGCCCAAGACACAGCAGAAGGGGAGGATGAGAACCCTCCAAACGTGCATCCCCCAGCTGCAGAAATGATGTGCTACAGCTCAGTTGGGACAGCAACCTGGATCTGCCCGCAAGAGACCTCGCAGCACTCAGAGTTGGAGAACTCAGGTTTACTACACCGCAGGGCCCATAAAGGTGAACACTCGAAGCTCTGAGCCCCGTCTGTGGGTCTACACAGGCTTTTATAGGCTGCCAGTTTACACTTTGCAACATCTATGCAAATAAGGTATAACAAAAGTTGACTACTTAGGAACAAGCTTTGTAGAAATGGACCAATCAGGAGGGAGAGAAACAACCAATCAGGAGTGAGAGAAATAACCAATCAGGAGTGAGCTCTATGCAAATAAAGTACTATAAGTGGGCCAATCAGAAGTTAGGGAAATGGACCAATCAGGAGTGAAGGAAATAACCAATCAGGAGTGAGTTCAGGGAACCAATAGAATTTTAGGGGGTAAGTAAGCCGTTTCAGAGGCAAAAAGTGAGCTAGAGCCCCTGGGCCAGGGAACCCGATGGTGCTGGCAGGAGAGCAGTGGCCCTGCCTGGGGGGTCCTGCCGGTCTTTTTATGGGGCTTCCTACCTCACCAAGAAGACTAGACTGTGTTTACAGAACTCAGCAGCTTTAGTTCAACTAAATGTGTAACAGCACCCACTAATCCAAAATCAAAAACAAACAAACCAAAAAGAAAAGAAAAAAACCAAAACAAAGCCCCATTTAAAAAACAACTGGGCAGCAATTCCAGAAACTACTCAGTAAGCTTTAGTCCATGCCCAGATTTGTCATCAACCGAGCGGTTGTCCTCAGCACACAATCACTAAGTGGCCGCATCTGCAGGAGGCTGTGCCAGACGCTCTTGAAAGCAACTTACTCTGTCCCTGCAGGACTTCAGCCTTGACTGCAGATGCTCCAGGCAGGGGCATGCAGATTGTACAGCACGCACACACACTCGCACACACAGACACTCTCAC